>NC_134420.1:62843384-63215884 GCF_030867145.1 Opisthocomus hoazin | reverse complement strand
GTGTTTTTGGAGCAGTTGTCCTGGCTGTGGTCCGCGGGCGTCCTGAGTCACCCTGCTCTGAGTCCGGACATCTGAGTCATGGTCCCACTTCCCTGCTGGGCCTGGAGGGTTTGAATCAGAACATGATGGCATGAATCAGATCTGGAAGGAGCCCTTCTCCTGAGCGTCAGGAGGCTCTGAATCAGGTTGTGAAACAGCCCTTCCTCCCCAGACAAGGAGGGCCTGAGTCAGGGTCTGAGCTGATACTTCTACTCCAGAGCAGGGGACATTAACTGTCATGGCCAGTATCCCTGGCTGGCAGAGTGAGAAAGGAAAGACCCTAATTGCATGGCTTGATTAAAAACTGCCTGGATGTTCTTGTTCTCTGCCAGTTTGCCGTAATGTCACAGGCCCTTAGAAGTGGAGGCAAGAGGGAGGAATAGAAAGAGGAGTATTCCTGAACAGTAATGATGATTGTGTTGGAGAACGGGCACGAAACAGGACATTTTCCATCTCCTCACAGGGATGTCTGGTTCCCAGAGACTATATCTAGTAGTCTTCAGCCCACTACGGAGCCACTTGCCTCATTGTCTCTACGTTTAATGCAGGGGAGCACAGTTTGTGCAGATTGTTATTGAAGTTTCGAGGACTCCTGCCTAGAGGTGGGAGATCCTCTGCACTGGGCAGAGCATGGTCACCTACCAGGAGAACTTCAAAAACCACCACATCCAGATGGACAACAGTGCAGGAAAGGAGGCACCATCCATACTTTGCAGAAAGGAGATTGACTTTATCCAAAGTCACCCAAGGGCACAGTGTGGCCAGCACAGCTTCAGGCTCAAATTTTCCTACTGCCTTTGAAGATTTGTTTTGCTGATGCAGGCTTCCTCCCTCTTTGTCAGGGAATAAGAGGTTCTGTCTCTTTTTGTGTGTTTTACACTTTTTCACACACATTCGTGCTTCGATTCATTGATTTCTTAGTGATCGGAGTGGGCTGCACATGTTTTTCTGCACTCCTTATCTTCTTTATAATTCTCCTTGATGCTAATAGTGCTCTCTGGTTGGGATGGTGATGATTCATGTGACACATTGTCATCTGAGAATGAAGTTGACAAGACATTTTCTTCCAGTCAGCACCGTGGTAGCATCTCTCAGAGTTTGGTGGTATCTAAGAGCTGTTGCAGTGGAGTATTTCTGTGGTGTGAGCCATCCAGAGAGCTGGTTTGTTGCAAGAGAAGATGGAGGTAGAAGTAAAAATTTGTTAGAAGTGTGGGCCAGGTCTATCTGTGTGTGCAGCACTCTGGTTTCATGGTGTGTATGGGACAGGACAATGGGGCCAGCCAGTGTCTCACTGCTGACAGCTGATGACTGAGAGACATGAGTAGATTATTGGGATTGCCTGAATTTTTTCTCTCCACCTTGGCAGCTGCAAATGTGACATCATGGCTGCCTCTCCCAGCTGCCAGTGTCAAGGCAGGAGATGTCAGAACACATTTGGAGAAGGAGGACAAAGAATGGTGTTTCTAAGGGCTGCTTTAGTAGAAGATGTGTTACGGTTGAAGACAAGACTGACAAATATCTGGCAGGAATGAAAGGATATTTTGAGCAATCTGTGTAACCTTCTGTTTCCCTTACTCTTTTCCTACAGTATTCCCTCCTTCCATTTCTTGCTGCTGTTGTTTCACATATCTGCTCGAGATCTGCTTTAGCACCCCTGGGAATCCCTCTGCTGACTTGATACAGTTCCTTTGGCAGGGACTTCTCATCTATCTCTGTGGTTTGTAGGAGAATTGCCATGCTAGGTTTGAGCCAACAGCGATGATCAGAGTACAAGTAATGCAATAAAAATAAAATAATGATAACTAAGTGGCATCTGCACATACAGAGCTCAGCACAGACCAAACCAGGCTACTGAAACAAGCAGAGCCCAGCAAGCCATTTCAGGCTATTGCAATGAAGTGCAACTATAGAATCATAGAATCATTTAGGTTGGAAAGGACCTTTAAGATCACTGAGTCCAACCATAAACCTAACACCGTCAAGTCCACCACTAAACCATGTCCATCACAATCAGGAGTGAAAATCAGCTGTATTTTCCAATTTCCAAACTCTGGAACTCTTCCAGCTCCTAGTCTAGAGTGCCTGATTTACCCACAGGGAAGTATCCTGCTTGTTTAATAGTAGATGATTTCTAATTTCAATCTCTCCTAAAAGGTGTGTCTACAAGGAAAACATCATTCCACAATCTTCATTTGCCTAGTTTTTCTCTATAGGTCAACTCAGGAACACTTAAAAAGTTTTGAATATTTATTTTTGAGGGCTTACTGAGAAAGATAAGGCTAAATCTGGAGAAGATCCATCCTACAGACTGGCATTAAATCTAACGGGCATCTCCAGTATTCTACTGTATCAAGAAAATGTTATGATAAGGGGAACAAATGGAAACACTCGTAGACACGCACAGGATCCCAAGCAGAAACGGCAGGAAAGAAAACCACCTCACATGGCTTTGTATGCTTAAGTGGACTTAAAATGCATGTGCAGAAGACAGATACTGTTTTTAGTTTCACTGGGCTAACATGTACAAACTGGGATGCAATTAATGTAGTGATTATTGAAGTGCCTCTGGGGTAAAACAGCTGTCACGCAAGCCCGTTCCACATGGCTGATGCCTTTTTAATGTCTCTAACAAGACATCGGCATTAAGCATTTGGAGCCACTGAAATACAGCGCTCAAGTGTGCAACCGCTTGGTATTAGCACAGCGTTTCTTGCCCCTGCACTGAGGTTGGGCAGCACCTTTCTCTGCCAGTTTTGCTTAACGTGCAGTGCCTGGTCCCAGGGTGTGTGGGTGCTGCTGGGATGCTGACATCCCTGAGTGTGCATCCCCCACCCCAGGGAGCTGCTCGGGCAGCTCACACAGGGACAGAGCTCCATCACTGGCAGAACGAAATAAAACTGGTTTCCACCATTTGTCCACCCCTCAGTCCTTTTCCACGTCAGTTACTGGTTGTGCACCACTGGAATTCACAACACGTATTTAGGTTGCCATTTAAAGAGGAATTTGGTACCTCAATTTAATGGGCAAGTTACAACATGAGGCAGATTCCCAGTCTGGACAAAGCCAACAGCAGCAGGCAACAACTTGGGATGAATTTTTGCTTTTGTTTTGCTGTAATCCTGCAGTATTTTCCAAGTGTTTATGTGCCTGTAAGAAGAAAAATCTCTCTCGTTTCCAGTATGTTGTCTGGTGGGAGTGTGATGACATTTGTGTGCTTCCAAAGAATCCCAACAGAGGAGGGCTGGGAAAGCAGGAGGAGGAGGGGGACGTTGCTTGCGTCTGAGCAGTGTTTGCAACAGAACCACAGAATGTTTGGGGTTGGAAGGGGCCTCTGTGGGTCATCTAGTCCAACCCCCCTGCCGAAGCAAGGTCACCTACAGCAGGCTGCACAGGACCTTGTCCAGGCGGGTTCTGAATATTTCCAGAGAAGGAGACTCCACAACCTCCCTGGGCAGCCTGTTCCAGTGCTCCGTCACCCTCAGAGGGAAGAAGTTCTTCCTGATGTTCAGACGGAACTTGCCGTGCTTCAGTTTGTGCCCATTGCCCCTTGTCCTGTTGCTGGGCACCACTGAAAAGAGTCTGGCCCATCCTCCTGACACCCACCCTTAAGACATTTGTAGGCATTTCTAAGGTCCCCTCTCAGCCTTCTCTTCTTCAGGCTGAACAAGCCCAGCTCCCTCAGCCTTTCCTCATGGGAGAGATGCTCCAGTCCCCTCATCATCCTCGTAGCCCTCTGCTGGACTCTCTCCAGTAGCTCCTCCTCTTTCTTGAACTGGGGAAGCTCTGGGAAACCTGACAAGAGTTATGGGTCTGGAGGCTTTGGGGTGTAGAGGCACTGCTGCTGGAGGCCAGGGGGAAATCTGTGGCTCCTGCTGCTGAGCTACAGAGCAGGAGACATGTCGGGAGGGATGGGGCACCTGGCACGGGCTGTCGCAATGGAGAGGACCAGCTCCTCCCTGCTTCCAAAGGGCAGCAGCTCTGATCGGCATGTGTCCACAGGGCTGCCAGATGTTCCTGTGGCTGCCCTGGTTTTGGCTCACTCTGATGTCTTGGCTTGCGGAGCGGCAAAAGCAGTTAGTGTCTTGTCCTTGAAAACATCCCCTTGGCCCTGCTCAGACACCTATGCCTCTTCCCCGCCATGGCCAAAGGATGTTCCCTGCCCAGCTCCTCTGCCTGCCAGACCTGCTTTGGCTGACCAAAGGAAGACCCTGTCACCCTGCACCGCATCTGCCGGGGCTCTGGTGGGGAGATGCACCAGCAATGACGGGGGTGATCTCAGTGCCAAGCAGGACAATCGCAAAGCGCAGCCCTCAGCAGGGATGCTGGTGTGCCACTGCCCTGCCGTGGGCTCTCCCTGGTGCGGTGGCCTGCCCGTGGGATGCTGCAGGGCCGTGACCTGCCACCCAGACCCACCCGAGTGCTCGGGGTGGGGACCAGCTTCAGGCACCCAAACCCTCCCCGGAGAGGGAAGTCCTGGAGGAGTGAGCCCAGCCTGGAGAGCAGATTTGGCTTGCCCAGGGCAGCACTGGCTGCTCCCGTGTATGGTTTTCCCCTCTCTTCTTTCACAACCCCCTTGCTTCGGGAGGGAGAGCGCGTCTGCTAACGGCAAGCTGACAAGTGGATCAGTGCATACGTGCAATCAGCAGTGCTGGGGGAAAGAAGCAAGGATTTATCCTCCCCCTGTTGTTTTAGACAATGCTTCCGCTTGCAGCCTGAGCTCCAGCTAAGGACGTTTATTGATTGCTTGTCTGGTTTACTACTGGCTGCCCAGGGAGCAAATAACAACATTTTAAATGAACAGGCTGAAATATGGCAAGGCAGGAGTTGGCAGGCAGTGATTAAGCAGCTCTCTGATCTGGAGGAGGGCACGAAACAAATGGCAACGTATATAGATGTATGACGGCTAATATAGCAGGGGAGAAAATTAACTCATTGCAGGAAGGTGGAAAATCTTTCAGCTACTCTTGTTCCTGTCTGATGATTAAGCTGCTGAACTAAAGGTTGCCAGAGGGAGGGATGATCAAAAATACGTTTTTAAAACCACTGCTGCAGAGCGATATGTATCCCTGTTCCTGCAGCACCCGCAGAAACGAGGGGCTGATTCAAAGCCTGCTGAACTGAACAGGAGGGTTTCCAATGACATCCGTGGGTTTAGATCTGATCCCTAAATCCTGGGCATGGTTTCATTGAAATAAACACTTCATACATGGCAGCCTTGGAAACTGCTCCCCAAATTACTGTCCTTAGAAGAAATGAAGCATTGCTGGTGAACTCCAGCAGCTCCTGGGTACCACAACAGCACCTTGGAACATGGACACGTAGTTTCACATTATAGATATTTATATTATATTGCCCATCTCAAGAGTTTAAGGGATTAAAACCACATTTTCCCCGCACCCCACCCTGATCCTGAACTGCCGTGTTTATAGATTGGCGGGTCCACTCAAAGGTGCTCTGCAAAGCGTTTTGCTAAATGGCTCATTTGTGCTTAATGGTTCATTTCTTATAGTTGGTACAAACAGCTTTTTAGACGGAAAGAGTCCACCTGCTGTTCTGCATGGTACCATGTGCTACCGCTGTGTCACCTCGAGCCCAGGCTCCTTAATCGCATATGCCTGGTGGTGCAGGTGCATTTATCTGCTGATAAGAAGTATTTGTATAAGGCAGATAGATTTTTTTTATATATATCCTGATATAAGAGGAAATAGGCTCCTGGAAAATATTGGCAGAGAACTGGAGAGATACTGCAGTTCCTATGACATCCCCCATCGGGCTTTAATCTCCCTCTGTCACTGGTATTACCATTTGCAGTGGGGTTGAAAGGCATTTCAAAGAGCTCAGGTGGTAAAAGCACTGTCTGCAAGCTTGGAGTCCACGGCTGAAGGTGACGTGCTGAGGTTGGGCCCGTGATGGCAGGTCTGACAAGCAGGTTGAAAATCAGGTTCTCACCTTGCAATTTCTTTGCTAGACGTGAATTCAAAAGCCTTTCAAGGTCAATGGTAGAGTCATCTAGTAGGCTGAGGGGAAAGGACTGTCTGCAAATAAACTTTTCACCAAATGCAGTGTTATTATAGAATCAAAGTCCTCTTTGTTTAACAAGGACAACTGGTTTATAAAGATCTTATCGCTGCTGGGATACTGCTGTTGCTCTGCAAAAGCACACAGCAGGGTGCCTGAGAGCATAGGAGTGACATTATATCACATTAAAACCTGTAATTTAAAGAATAGTTCTTGCTTGGAAAAAAATTAACAGAGAATGCCAATTCTTCAACTGTTTGCAGGCAGGCAGGATTCAGAGAGGCACCGTGCAGGTGCAGCAAGGTGTCCCTGTTACATGATGCTGGGCTGGGCCTTTAAAGAAGCAGCTGGAGAGAAAGCCCAGCAGCGGTGCTGCGAGTCGAGCCCTGGGGCTACGACTTTCAGGGGTCCCACGGGACTTGCCGCTGGTAGTGCAAACTAGCTTGACTTTAATCTCTCGGAGTTTTCCTTTCTTCTCATTAAAATTAACTTTCCCTACTGATATTTCCTCCTAGTTGCCACTTGGTGAGATGCTGGGCTTCCCTCGGGGAGAGGCAGCTGCAAGGCCGTGTTGTGTATGCTCCGTAACATGGACTTCGGAGGAAGGTGGGAGGAAAAAAGGTTGCAAATTTGGAGAGATGCAAAAGGCACATTTAAAGCTGTTATTTAAATATGAAATGGCAAGTTTTTGAAAACAAAGCATTTTCATGAATAAGAGAAGCTCATTAAGACTTCTTAAACAGTGCCAGCTCTAATGAAGAGACATTTTCGTTTAGCTCTGTGTGTTGCAAGGGAGAGTTTTTTGAGATTCTTGATGTTTACGTTGAGAACAGGCTATATCTTGTGAAGATCTGGAGAAAAATGACAGAATGCTCTCTTTACGAGATTGAAGCACTGCCCCTGTGCAGCCCAGCCTGGTGGGATGCCGGTGCGAGGCACAGGGGATGCGGCTGGGGCATCGCACCGCTCCCTCTTTAACCTCTGCTACCACAAGCTGATCTGGCTTCCAGCTGGGGCGCGTTGCAGCTGAGCCTGGCTATGGCAGCTTTGCTCCAGAGGCCTCCAAACACTTTGCTTTCATACTGGATGGAGAGTACAGAGCGCTTATTTTGTGCAGAGATAGGGCTGAATTATATTGGATTATTCCCCGGCTTTCAGAAAGCTTGGATATAAATCATAGGCCTGAACTATGCAATTTATGACAGATCTTTTTTTCAATGTACATAAGCATTCTAAAAGACATTAATTCACTGAATAAACCACTAATATGCTGGCTTTATAAAGCACCCTTCTCTTTGCTTTCTGCATAGAATCGATCATCATGTCCATGTGGTCTTTGTAGAGTAGAAACTAATATTATAAACAAGCATGTTAGAAGGCTTAATACGAAGAACAAACAGAGAGCAGAGTGCTAAGGGCAGTGCCAGCAGCAGTGTCTGGCCCCGTGCTGACTGACTGCAGAGTCCTTGCCCGTGATGGTGCCATGCTGGACCCCACTGACCCGCCCAAGGTCAAACACAGAGCCTGGTTTGGCAGCAGCAGGCAGGAACATTGGCCCTGCTCCATCGGATGAAGCGTTCCCGTACAGGTAATCATGTTTTCCTTGATTTCTTTGTTTTGACTTTGCAAGAAACTGCACATGGCAGCTGGAGGGATCGATTCCCTGGAGGGGAAGCAGTCTCCCTGCCCGTGCCCTCCCCAAATTGGCACTGGCGTTTAGCATTTCCTCAGTGACAGGGCTCACTGGGAGCAGGAGGAACTGGGAGAGAAGTGGAAAGACCAGTTTCAGCAAGGACCATGGCAAAACCCCAGTTCTGGGGTTTCTGAAGTTTCCTCCTCCCTCCTCGCTTGCTCCTGGCGAGACAGGGAGAGAACATGGTTCTTCTAACATCAGTCCCCTGCGGTATCCCAAGAGGTGCCAGGGGCACGGTGCGGGCACTCCTCCTGCTCCTGCAACTCACAGCAGCGCTGCCTCTGGTGTTCTCTTGCTGCCCAGCCTTTGCTTTGCAAGTGCATATTGATGACAGAGTGCCATTATTTGTGGTGAAGGTACAACTGCTTTGTTTTCCCCAAATAAAACCTTTAATGCAAAAAAAAACAAAACCCCATCCGTAACTAATGTCTGAATTGGCAGCACATGACGCAGGCAGGTAAAGCAATAAAGGTGATTACAGAATCAGAATCACAGAATCACAGAATAGTAGGGGTTGGAAGGGACCTCTGTGGGTCATCTAGTCCAACCCCCCCGCCGAAGCAGGGTCACCTACAGCAGGCTGCACAGGACCTTGTCCAGGCGGGTCTTGAATATCTCCAGAGAAGGAGACTCCACAACCTCCCTGGGCAGCCTGTTCCAGTGCTCCGTCACCCTCAGAGGGAAGAAGTTCCTCCTCATGTTCAGACGGAACTTCCTGTGCCTCAGTTTGTGCCCATTGCCCCTTGTCCTGTCACTGGGCACCACTGAAAAGAGCTTGGCCCCATCCTCCTGACACCCACCCTTCAGATATTTGTAGGCATTTATAAGGTCCCCTCGCAGCCTTCTCTTCTTCAGGCTGAACAAGCCCAGTTCCCTCAACCTCTCCTCGTAGGGGAGATGCTCCAGTCCCCTCACCATCCTTGTAGCCCTCCGCTGGACTCTCTCCAGTAGCTCTTCATCCTTCTTGAACTGGGGAGCCCAGAACTGGACACAGTACTCCAGATGAGGCCTCACCAGGGCAGTGTAGAGGGGAAGGAGAACCTCCCTTGTCCTGCTGGCCACACTCTTCTTGATGCACCCCAGGATCCCATTGGCCTTCTTGGCAGCCAGGGCACACTGCTGGCTCATAGTTAACCTGTCATCCACCAGGACACCCAGGTCCCTCTCCGCAGAGCTGCTCTCCAGCAGGTCCACCCCAAGCCTGTACTGGTGCATGAGGTTGTTCCTCCCCAGGTGCAGGACCCTGCACTTGCCCTTGTTGAACCTCATCAGGTTCCTCTCTGCCCAGCTCTCCAGCCTATCCAGGTCACGCTGAATGGCAGCACAGCCTTCTGGTGTATCTACCACACCTCCCAGTTTGGTGTCGTCAGCAAACTTGCTGAGGGTACATTCTAACTCTTCATCCAGGTCGTTGATGAAGAAGTTAAACAAGACTGGGCCCAGTACTGACCCCTGAGGGACACCACTTGTCACCAGCCTCCAACTAGACTCAGCGCCGCTGATGACAACCCTCTGAGTTCTGCCATTCAGCCAGTTCTCTATCCACTTCACTGACCACTCATCCAGCCCACACTTCCTCAGCTTCCCCAGGAGGATATCATGGGAGACTGTGTCGAAAGCCTTGCTGAAGTCAAGGTAGATAACATCCACAGCTCTCCCTTCGTCTACCCAGCCAGTCATGTCATCATAGAAAGCTATCAGATTGGTCAGGCATGATTTCCCCTTGGTGAATCCATGCTGACTACTCCTGATAACCTTCTTTTCTTCCACAAGAAGGATTAAGGAGATAAAGCAAAGGCTGCTGACTGCATTGCCTTCCCGTATGCCAAAGTGCCTTTCGGGGCATAAACCGACCTACCCCGTGCCTACCACGATGCGCAGAGCCGTGAGATGGGAAGGTCGTCCCCGCGGCGCTGCTGCCGTGAGAGCACCTGGCACCGTTCCTGCTCTGGGGCATCAGCCCCAACGCCGCCGCGTGGCCCCGCAGCTGAGGGAGAAAGGGGAAGAGATTTAAACCGACACATTACAGAGAGACCAAAATGACATGTTGTGCAGGCGATTTCAATAAATGCTTCAGAGCTTGCACTTGAAAATAGCACAGGGAAGGGGTTTTTAAGCCCTGTGCTGTATTTCTAAGTGGCTCTTTGGATAAATTGACACAAATTCCAGAGGGATTTTAAGTACAAGGACTGGGATCCAGAGCCTCTGCTCAGCCTGCGTGCGGGCTTTAACCATGTCATGGAAAAAGCCTGATTTCAGTTCCATGGGGCAGGGACAGGAATTTGGGAAAGGAGCGTGCTTATAATGTGCATGTTTGCACAAGGTTTATTAGGTGGTTTTTAGGATTATTTATGGTACCTGGCCAAAAGTGTATGGTGCAACACAGGCTCCCTTCAAATAACAGACGTAGTTTTCTGAGAAATTACAAAATAAACATCTACCTAGTGAAAGGCACAGGAATAGAGTTAATTTTTCTTTTATTTTCAGCCTGATTTCTTGCTAAAGAAATAATTCTGCTGTTAAAGCTCCATTTGCAGAGAAGCATGGTCTTGAAACGGACTTCAAGCTGCATCATGGGGAAAGAGTCTTGGGGACTTCCCAAATAATACTTTTTTTGGCGGGGGTGGCGGTGGGGGAAGAGACACACAAGCGTTACTAGGATCCGGTCAGCTCCTGCTGACTTTCCCCAGCTACCGCGCCGCGGTGCAAAGCCGCTCTGCTCTGAACCACGGGGAAGGCACGAAGCATCGCGGCGCAGGTTCGCTCCAGGTGCTGAAGAGGTGAAAGTGGAATTTGTCCTTCCGCTGGCAAAACCCGCTGCTTGCGCTGTCACCCCCCTGGCAGCGCAGTTCCCCATCCGTCGTTAAACCGAGCTGAAATGCCTTGCAAGGCTGTGCCGACGCCCACAGCCCGTGCCGCGGCGGGGCTCAGTCTGGTTACGGGGCCGCATTGCGAAAATCAGGCTCCAGCACTGGGACATTCTTCAGATGTTTTGGAAGCCGTCTTGCCTCTTTTATCTGTATTTCAAAGATTAGGAGCCAAATTTCTGATGCCATTGGTTTACATTTCCTCATTAGCTCTAATTGCACTGGGTATGAGCACGGGGGCTCTGGGCAGAGACGTGGCAGCCTCCTGCTCTTGAGTAGCGAGGAAGGGCTTCGGTGGCGATGAGGGGAAATCGTTAGAGCAGTCTCGTGTACGGGTATCCCCCAAGTAACCGCTGAAGGTGAAACGGTCTGGGACGTTAATCAGATCAGATCAAAGAGCAGAGCCTGTCTGGCCCAATCAGCCCTGACTGGCAGCTTGATAAGGTCAGCGCCAGTGAACTCAACCGAGAGCCCTCCCGTGAAACCGGTACCGGTGGGATCAGGAGGTCACCCTGACTGCGTGTGGCTAACCAAACAGGAACGCAAAACCACCTCTTTAACACACCTGGGATTTAACAATGTCACCTTAGGCACGACGGGTCCGGTTCCAGAGAGACGGTTCCAAGTTTGTCCACATTATCCCATCAGATGCCAAGCCTGGGACAGCAGAATCCTCCCCTGGGACCAGCACTGAACCCACTTCCCCAGCGCGTTTCTTAGGACCGTGACTGTCAGTGGCATTTGTTGGATGGGGCTTGAATCACGGGGCTGCCGCCGCTTCCTCCTTGCATGAACGCCGCTATCGCAGGCAGACAGCTGCTTTTGCCTCTTCTCCGAAATTCTGTGAATTTTGGACCCCGTTCAGGACTGAGCAAATCAGCTGGGGACTTTCCATTGTTTGCCGTGCGCTGCGGAGCAGCTGTTATTGTTCTTCATCAGCGGCTGGAACATTTCTGATCGAGTTATTGTTGTCTCCCAAGGAAACTTTTAGAAGACTTTCAGAATGAAGAAGCCTTCACATATTGGCAAAGCGGCTTTTTGGTTTCATTCCCAGGGCAATAGTCAGAGTTTTTCCTTTTTGCTGACGTCATGGCTTTTGGATGTGCTCAAACTAACTCGTGGGTGAATTCAACATTCATCCTCATAGCTTCTGCTACATTTTCCTTTTTACCCCGTGGTGGTTTATGGCCACTAGTTCTTACAGAATCATGTTTAATTTCCACAAAAGAGAGAAGTCAGAAAAAAGTCTTTATTCTTGACATATTTAGAAGAAAAAAAAAATTAATTGCTCTTGCTTAATATCCCAATGTCTTTTGTTTTTTCTTTTTTTGCAAAGGCTTCTTACAAATACCTCCATCTGTAGCCATTTTTCTGGTGCGTCTGGGCTTTGTCTCTCTCTTCTTGTGGGAAGACTGATGGGCATTGTCAGCTCTTTCCAAAGCTGTGGACTTAGAGATCCAGAAATCTACTAATTAGTTCATGTTTAATCTGCACAATTTGCAAGAACAGTCCTGGAGTCTTGTAAATTTGTTCCAGCACAGTCAAATTATGCTGATTGGATTGGTAAAAAGCCAAAAAAATAGCATAAATAGCAATTATTTTAAATAAACTCCAAGCACATAAAGACTGATTTTAGCCTGGGCTGTTGAAGAATTTCATGCAAATTGTAGTGTCTGTGTGTTGCATTTTTTTCCCAAATGAAGTGGAAGAGTTGGACTTAGTCGTCAGAAAAAAGTTGAAATGCCCTCAGCAGCTGTGATCCAGAGCAGTGAAGCAGCTACTCCCCGCAGCTGTGCGGAGCCTTGCAGGGGACAGCACTGTCACCTTTGCTGCGTCGCCTGTTCCCGAGGCACAGAGCCGGCTCTTCAACCTCCCAGTAAAATCCCAATGCCTGTAAAACAAACTGCTCCTGCCGAACCATGCCATCTCCCAGGGTCACCCCAGGTGCCTGGCGGGGGGACAGGGCTGCTCCCTGCTGCAGCCCAAGCCCCGCTGCAGGACACTGGGCTGAGAGGTGCTGTCGCAGCACGAGGAGGGTTGCCCAGCTCCCCATCAGTTCGTGCAGCTGAAGGTGCTACCTGGCAGTGCCCTTCCTGGCACTGAGGGGGTGGCTGTCCTCATTTTGGGGGTGGAATGGAGTTTAAACGAGGAATTTAAAAGTCTCACTCTCTGGTTCATCACAAATTCAGGGATGAGAGCCAGGAGGCTGCTCCCCAGGCTGCACGGCAGGTAGGAGGCTTCTTCCATCATTGGTCTCACAGGACTTCTGCACTTGCTAAACAGCAACATGCACACTCAGAGGATAAATGCAGGGTAGAAAACAAGTCAAGGATAATTTGAATGTTTATGGACACAGCTGAGCAAACCCTCTGCCTTTCAAAGGCTTTCAGATGTTTAGGAAACAAAGTCATAATGAAAACCTCCCACCTTACAAGTGGGCAAATGTGCTGTTAAGAACCACTAGAGTTTTGCAATATAAATCTTATTACTGTGGTTGAAAACACAACTGCAACTTGACTCTGACTTGCAGAAAGCAGCCATTACATGTTTTGGGAAGTGTCACGGAGCTTTACCATGAATGTACAGTGGGACCTTGGAGTAAATGGCCACAAGCTCCTAGGCGACCTCCACTTAGTCACGCTCTGCTACGAGGTTTAAAACTGCTCCTGTGAAAAGGAATAAGCCTGTCCTTCCCTCGGAGAGGATGATGGTGCTCCTCTCAGCCGTGTCACTCATCCTGGAGCAGCTGCTGCTGGGAGCTGCTGCTGAGCACCCAGCTTCTTCCTCCTGCTGCAGCCCCAACACCTGGTACCCAACACCCATCAGCTCATGCTTCCATAGGGTTTCCCCCCTTCCCCTCACCCTGGCAGCCCTTTGCATTTATCTACACTGAGTTTCACCTGCACTTTATTGCCCAGTCAGTCATTCATTAAGAAGGACTCACCTGTAAGGTCTTTCTAGAGTTCTTTACAACCTGTCCCCATCCTTATTGCCATAAATAACTTTGTGCGATCAGCAGACTTCCTCGGCTAACTGCTCAGCCCTTTTTCCAGGTCATTTACAACTATGTTGAGCTGCACAAGTACCAGCACGGACACAGGGATGTCACTTGCGACCTCCACGCTCCTGTGAGAGTCAGCTAGAACCTCTACCTTCCGTCCCTTACGCCTCAACTCATTACTTTTAGCCTTATTTATCCTACAACTAATGGCTTCAGAAAGTGCCTTAATTCCATTAGATTCCTTAGCTTTTTGTGTGGGTAGCTCTGCAGCCTTGCTCATGGTATTTCAGTATTACTTTGAGGTGTATAATCGAATTCAACCGCTCTTAGGTGCTCTGTAACGCAGTGGGGCAGAGCGAAAGGAAACCGCTGGCTGCGTGGCATTTGCGCAATTAGCGGCCTAGACTGCTGCTAGGGTGACTGCACTGGATCCAGGCTATCCGAAACCAGTGCCATGTTTCATCTGGCAGGGGAAAAGTATAGGCTCTATCTACAGTCACTGATCCTTCTAATTCACAGGGAATTTGGAGGGGTTTTTTTCAGCTCTGATAAAAACAATGCAGCGCATAAGCCTCTTTGAGTCATCCTCTCTGCTATAAGATCAACCATAAACAGCTGATTTCTATGAGGCAGATGTATTTATAGGCTTGGGATAGAATACGGGTTTAAAAATGCCACTTTTCTGCTTCAAAGAGATCAACTTACATTTTTAATCTATAGAAAATTAATCCAGCTAATTAATGAAAATGGCTACAGAGTAAAATGAATTAAAGTTTCAGAAAATCATTAAGCATTGATGTGGCTGCATGCTCTGATTTGGTAATAAGTCGTGACACGGTGAACGTTATCTAACTACATTTGCATCCAGATACTGGAAGAACTTGTGGGCAATGAGACGCTGCCATGTGAGAGCAGGAACAGCTTTGCTCTGGAGGAGCTTTTTGCTTAGCATTAGGGGAGCACTGTTATTTAGGAAGGAGCTGTAACCCTGCTAGCAGAGGGAAGATCTGGGATGCCAGGTCCTGTTTTCCATCCTACCACTGACTCACAATCCCCTCATGTATCAGCCTTCAAAATGAGCATGGTGCTGAACGATTCCCAAAGAAGCCGATGCAACCAGGGCCCAGGTCATCCAGGCAGCTGTGGCGAAATTCCACTGAAATAAATGAGTAAGGAAAGTCATTTGGTGCTGGGGCATGAAATACCTTTACCTTCTTTGAGAAATCTGCTTTTTCTTTCTGCAGCCAGCCGCTCCCTAAATCAGAGGTACCACCACACTCTCACAACAGCAGCAAGTACTTCCATCTCCCGCTGCAGCCGTTCTACAGATCCCTTCCCCTCCCTGAGTAAATGTTTG
This sequence comes from Opisthocomus hoazin, assembly GCF_030867145.1. NCBI lineage: Eukaryota > Metazoa > Chordata > Aves > Opisthocomiformes > Opisthocomidae > Opisthocomus > Opisthocomus hoazin. The sequence continues at coordinate 63,200,909 of NC_134420.1, read as the reverse complement.
CAGGATCAAAATCAAACTGCGTGAGAAATGAGGAACTGTTTCCTTACAGAGCAGAAATCGTGTCTCACACGGAGATTTATCACGCGGAAGAATCGCATTTTCTTCTCCTAGGGAGGCATGTTGCACCTTGACTCCTCTAATATACCTCCATCAGATGTGATACAGCAGGAGCTGGCAGGTGCAAAGGCGCTTGCTCGGTCTGAAGGAAACACCGAGCCCTGCATACTCCCTCGGAGGCTGAAAATGCTCTGAAGGGTAATGCACAAGATCCGGCGCTGTTCCTGAGGTCGGGAGACAGCCCTGGGCTGGCTGATGCGCTGTGCGGTCGCACCACGTTCTGTTCTGCCTGCGGCTTGCTGAGCGGTGAGCTCTTCGGGACAGGCTCTGCGGGCAGCGTTCGGCCCACCTGGTCCTCTTGGTGTTGCTTTCATGCCAGCAACGTGTCGGGGCTGAGCATAATAGTAGCAACCCACTGAGGCGGGATACAGTCCCTTTTATAGTCTGTGTAAGAAACCCTAAGGAGTCCAGCGCTGTCGTCCTTGCTCTGACGTGTGTCCACAGGCTGGTGATCAGCCGTAGCCATGTGACTGTCTGCTCTCTCTGCTGAAAAAGGGCAATTTTCTCGCTCTTTAAAGTGCTGCTAAGATCAATGAGGAAATGTTGACAATGAAGGATCCTCCTGGGAGCACCGTGTGGTAAAAACTGGAAATCAATCTCCTACCTGCGAGGCTTTGTGTGCTTGTGGGGTATATATTCCCCTCAAGTATTACCTGTTTTCTTCAATGTTTCCACCTTATCTGAGAGGGGACAGAAAAACACAGTAAGAGAACATGCAGAAACCCTAGCTGCTGTCTTAGTTAAACCTGATTTCTGAACACAGGTAATCAAACCTCTTTCTTGTCCCTTGCTCTTGCCAGTAGTGTATTGAAGCAGGTGATTATTTTCTGTATTATATATATTGTAGAGGTGTATTGTATATTTTGCAAAGATAATTTAGACCACTTCTGTAACAACAGCATGACATGATGCACGTGTAATCCAACAGGTTGAACGGAATGCAGATGCTTTAAAAATCTCTTTTCCTTTCCCTCCCTCCTTTCCACCCCATCAGCTGTAGATCCCAGCCTACATGCCTTGTTAAAACAGCCTGACTGAACCGACATCCTCGCTAATGAGCATTTCTGATCCACTGCTTTCAAGGGGAGCAGCTGGAACCTGCTGGAGAATTGCCTCTTTGTTGCAAAAGGCCAAGAAAGGAGGTGCCTTCTCCCAGGAATCATTCTCTACCTCGCTACTGCTTCTTCCACTTCTTCCTCCAAGCAGATTTGATTCTTATATCCAGATGATTCGTAGGAATAGGTGGCTCTTGATTTTTTTTTCAATTATTCTGAAACAGTGCATTATGGACAATTTTTAAGGGCATGGGGGACCAATGTAAAAAGTACCACCGGGCCTACAATCTCATCATCTTCCTCACCCTTCCCAAGTGGAATAAAACAACTTGTGGCTCAGAATATTTTGGCATCACAAATTTTCATTCCACATAGAATCATAGAATGGTTTCAGTTGGAAGGGACCTTACAGACCATCTAGTTCCAACTCCCCTGCCATGGGCAGGGACACCTTCCCCTAGAGCAGGTTGCTCAAAGCCCCATCCAAACTGGCCTTGAACACTGCCAGGGAGGGGGCAGCCACAGCTTCTCTGGGCAGCCTGCGCCAGGGCCTCACCACCCTCACAGCAAAGAATTTCTTTCTTAGATCTAATCTAAATCTACCCTCTTTCAGTTTCAAGCCATTACCCCTTGTCCTATCCCTACAGGCCCTTGTAAAAAGTCCCTCTCCAGCTTCCTTGTAGGCCCCCCTTCAGTTACTTTAAAGCTATAAGGTCTCCCTGGAGCCTTCTCTTCTCCAGGCTGAACAACCCAACATGCCAGGGAGCAGCCACACCGAGTCCCAGACACCTGTGTCAGGGGTAACTATGCTAATGCACTTTTGCCTCAAGGAAGGAGAGGGGTCTACAGCTCCCCCCAGGCAACAGAAGAGAGAGGAAAATCTCAGTGCAGACTTCCCGTCCCTGCACGGTGCCTAATACGAAGGGAGGCTGCTAAAGCAACAGTTTCTCCCGTCTGACGAGAGTCAGTCATGCACACGGGCTTCGCGGTGAATCAGTGCCGGTGCTATCAGAGAAAGACGGAAAACGCTCCCTCCTCTACTTGCGTAGCTTTGACTGCTCAGCCAGCACCTCTGGGAGCAGTAGCTCTGAATTCACTCCCTCCTGGTCTCTGACATTTCCTGCAGCTCTCAAGACCCCTGGGGAGAGCTTCCCCACAGCTCCACTGGAACCATTCATGTAAATTGCCCTCTTAAGAACTATAAAGGAATAAGATATCTAGCATCAACCCACTGAGCCCCCACTGAAATAATTTCAGGCTGAGGTCTTCAGCTGTGAAGTGGAATGATGCTGTGCTGTTGCCAAGGCAGCACACCGCTCTCGCAGGGTGCCCGGCCTCAGGAGCGGCCTCTTGCCGCAGCACCTCGCAGCAGCCATACCTGCAGAGCCTCTGCGGCTGCATCTCCTGATGGGGTGGCAAAAACCAGCCCTTCTCCCCGCCTCGCGGGCCAGCAAAGAGAAGGGGAAAATGCCTGCCTCTGCCAAAAGCCTGGCTGTGCAATCTGAGTCGCCTCGGAGCGCCAGGAAGAGCTGGTGCGTGCTAGCAGTACGGCTGTCAGCTTTGGGTTTGAGGGCAGAAGGGGGGAGATGATGGGAAGGGGCTGCTCTGCGGCAAGGGAAGCCCAGTTGTGGGTGATCTACCTTAGCAGCCAGGTAGAAACACGAAGGTACGGTGAGGTGCCCCGCAGGCCAGTGTTCCCAGCTGGCTTTGGCATTCATTTCTACCAGCATATCAGCCAGCGAAGAGTTCAAAGCTGTTGCCCTCCGGCAGAGAACAGCGCGTCCTGAACAGCCTACAGAAGGACACAGAGCTCCTGGGCGATATGCAGGTAAAGGGCTGGATACCAGTGAGGAGGATTATTTTTATCTGACTATTTAATTCAAGGTTTATTTGTTCCCTGCGTTGATACTGATGCAGATTCATTCCAGCTCAGAAGCCGTCACGTAGGGAGAAAGGAAATAACACAATCTGCCTCCCCTCTTTTGGCATCTGAACAACTTAGTTCCTCGGGAGCACTCCAGAGGCCAGCAGCATGTAAATACTTTCCCTCATGGTGACACAGACGGAACTTTCTGGTACTAGAGTAACCCCTTTCCTCCCTTTCACTAGCCCCAGCTGCACGTACCTTTGGTGTAAGATCATGGTTATGCAATGCTGACTCTCCCACTTTGCTCTTATTGTGCCTCTCTCACATTTGCAAAAGCAGAAGCTGAGACAGAACCTGGCAACGGCCTCCGAGAGCTCAACCATTTCTCAACCCTCCTTTTCTGAGCCTGTGCTGCTCCCACTGGCATCAGGGGTGAGCCAGGGGCACCGAACACCACTGAACTGCAGCCCAGGAAGGTGGAGTTTTCTCCACTTTGTCCAGAAGGAACCTGGTAAGGCATGAACGTGTGGGCTGCCCAGTGCACTCACCCACCTAAATGATGCAGACTCCGCTGGGATGAGCATTAGCATTCACAAGTAGATCTAGGCTCGCTGCATCTCTGGGCCCCCCTCCTTTCTAGGTCACCACGACTTCCGCAGTCATCCAGTTGACCAGGACTAATGGAGCACAGATGTGCTCTCGAGGGAGTGAGCGTGAACCAGAACCCTCATCTCTGCAACGCTTCCCAGGAAGCACCATCTCCTCGCCATCACGTATCCCAAAGTACCTAAGAAGGCAGAGCAGGAAGAGTGCCTTCCTAGCATTTTTGATACTTTATCCCTTTAAGGTTCTCAAGCAGGATTTATGATCACATCTTCTTCAGAGGAAAACAGTGCTGTGCTAACAGGTAAGCAGGAAACAACCACAGTGAGATACAGATCTGTCAGGCTTTAATTAAAGCACAGGTAAACAGCGAACAGCAGCAGACCTCTGAAGTGTTTTGCAAGCCTCATCTTTGTCATTACTGTTTGCCTTGTAGCTCACAAGGTGCCCAAGACTGCTCTCTGCGCTAGCCTGTAGGGCATGGAGCACAATGGGACAAGCTGAACCTGGCTGTCGGGCAGAGCTGTGTGCTGGTGCTTGTCCACAACAACTGAGGGATCCAAGCGCACGGCAGCAATGAAAATGCGCAGCCTGCCAACGTGTGACCCCACTGTGTCACGGCAGGAAGAAGAGATGTTTCATTCCAGACTGAAGATTAAAAAGTATTAAAAAGATAAAGGAGTCTTTGAAAGTGTGGCCCCGGCAGATTCCCCCTGTGTGGCAGGAAAGATCCATGTTTCTGATTTACCACTTTTGGCAGGGAATGTAGCCAGAGTGTAAAACATGGGTGGTGATAAGCAGAATTAAGCAGCAGGGGGTTCTGGCAGCACAGTACCATCCACGCTGGACAGTGTGGGATCCTCCTTGTGACCCTGACAACAAAGCAACAGCAGGAAGCGGTGCGGTGCTGCTGGCCATGGCTGTGATTGGCAACAAAAACACAGAAGCCTTTTTAATATTGCAAAGACAGAAACGAAATCCTTCTCCTCTTACGCAATGCTTGCCCTTCCTCAGCAGGGATCAAATCAATATGGGACCATGCAAAGTCAATGGTTTATTTCAAGAGGTTTTGAATCGGGCTTTGTAGGCAAAAAGGCATCAGCCTTGTTTCACGCTCCACGGAGACACATCCGTATTTCCGTAACACGTCTATTTGTAGGACAGAAATGTGACTTTGTTCCTCTTTAATCCTGTTTAAATGTTACACTATTTTAAAAAAAGGTCTGTCAGGAAAAAAGGATCAAGTCTAGGGCTGGAATTATCCCTGGTGAAGACTGAGGATCCCACTTGACAGTGAACAAGAACCACCTTGAAGGAAGTTAAGAACAACCTTATAGCATTAATGTTGTGTTTCCCCATCCTTTCTTCTGGTTTCTTGTTAGGACCTTAGCAGTACTGTTACGGTGGTGGTTAAAGCACACAGACATGTGCATATGCATAAATATGCAAGCATGTCATTATAACACAGCTACCAAACCATATACACAGTGTCAGCAGTAAGCACCCCTTTCTGGAGGACCTTAGCAGCAGAAGGAGAACTTTCACGTTATTTCTGGAGAAATGCTACAGCTGTAGGCCAACTTACATAACTGATTTAGTTCAACAGAATTGCTTTCTGCCTTTAATCTGCTCAACTGTTTATCTTTGCTGTCGTGATTGGTTGAGCTTTCTTTAAACCGTTATGGATTAGCGTTCTGCTATAACACGTTAAAAGCTTAGCTTTGTTTATTTTTGTCAAGAATGGGGGAGGGATATCAGGTTCAAATGTTCAGGCAGCAGTTTATGAATGGTTATTTTTCTGACATAGCAACCAATATACTCAGGTATCAAATGCAGGGCACAGCTAAGCGCTTCCAGAGACAGTACTAGTGGCTGGAATAAAAGTATTCGTGAATTCATTAAAAAAAAAAAAAAGAAAAAGAAAAAGAAAGAAGGACCTTTATAAATTTGCATAATTATTTTAATCTGAAAATACAAAATTTAATCCAGTATTGAAACAGTTTGTCACACCCACCAGCTTTGTATGGAAGACCAAAGAGTAAATGGTCTGAAAGGTTAATTAATAAAGCTGGTTGAGGATTTTACTAAGTTTGCATTGTTGTTGCAATCTGGAGACAATTTCTGCCAAGAGCAATCTTTCTGTCATTCAGCTGCAGGAAGACAGTACACCGTAATGCACACAAACCACCAGATGAACAGAACCTCCGCCACAGTGCTTACAAAGAGGTGTTCAGATAATATTAACCAGCTGTTCAGTGAATTTTCACAGTGGATTCATCAGCTATGAAAGTGGACGATCTATTAGCAGACTACAGTATGAACCCAGGTCGAAATTTCTACTACAAATGGATGAGCACAATATACTAATTTAAACCAAATCCAGCAATCAGCATACTTCCTCGACCTTTGTGTAATCTAAATGATTTGCAGATGCCAGCCTGGAATGGAGTAAGAGGTTGTGTTCCTGAGCACTGCCAATAATCCTCCGTGTAGCCAAACTCTGTTCCAAGGAAACACTAATTCTGTGATCAGTCGTGCTGGCAACCCTATGACCTTGCAACTTTCGTATCTAAAAGCATGCAAATAGGCACTCTCACATTCATAAGAGCTACCCAGACACTAGAGAAGTTAAAAAATAAAAGTGTCTAGTAGTGCTAGGAAAACATAAAAATGTAAACCTGAAAAAGTAATTTGGAAAAGAGGAGGAAAAAATCCAACTTATTTGCAATTAGTGTGCTGTTTGTTTTGCTTTCTTATCGGGAGAGATCTTTATTCTGTACGTTCCATTGAATGGGAATGGCCATTCGCTACTAATTTATCTTCTTTCTGACGGCAAGTGGAGCACCATTCCAGAGTTTCAACATTCCCTTGATGCTGCTCTGGTTAATGCTTGTGTGCTATTTAAACAAAGCATATTCCAACCCAATCTGACTATATATGGAATTCCCTGACAAGTAAAAATTTGGATGCCCTACAAAAAAGAACCATGAAAACAGAATACACACACAAGCACACAAAATGCTCCAAACTGCGCAAACTCCACACGTACTAAAAGAGGCTCTTGGTAGCAAACGTCAGGTACCCAGTGTGCCCGACCATCTCCCTGAGCGGCACGCCGCTTTTGAACTGCACAGTTCCTTGCTGCAGATTGGTGCACCAGCTTCCTTGATTTGATGGGTTGCTGCTGTCAAAGCCAGTGCTAGCATCACCCTCCGCTGCTTTTCCAAGGTCAGGGATTTGCAAGTTAATTGTCCTTACATTGTACACTCGGAGAAGAATTTCCAAGGTGTTAATCTCTGTAAAACCATATTCTTCCATCGCTAGGCATGTTCTCTGGACTTGTTCAATGCAGGGAGAGAAAGAGCAGATGCGGCCACCTGCAAAATGAGACAGGTAGTGGAAAAGAGAGCAACAACCCAAACAAAGCACTTATTATCTTTTTTTCACGTTCTCCCAGATGCACACAGAATTCCTATTATACAGACAAAATGAAAACATTCTTCAAGAAAATCTCCATGAGGCAACTATGCGTGTTTGAAGTGCACAAAACCAAACATGGATGACTCCACATGATGCTTCAGACCCTTTAAAAATTGCAACAGCATATTCATTCATCTTCCAAATCCACTGCTGTCCACCACATTTGTTCACGATAAAACCGATAAAGTTGATCCCTTTAGAGCAGCCACTCTTTTGGAATCACTATCCACTATCCTGGACTGAGGCACCGAGCTGAAGTTGGCACCCATACAAAGCCAGAAGTCATTCCCCACACACTGTACAGAGTTGCCTTCATTAGAATATAAGTGTGCGTGCACACTCACTCTGACAAAAGCGGCTGTGTTTATTTGAGAATGATGGTATGCGTGTACAGAATAAAGTAATCTCTCCAGGCCATAGATGGAGTGCTGTTAAGGCTTTACCCTTTTAGTCAAACTGACTAGCATGTCTCCTGAGCATTAAAGTTTACTGGATATCACAATGGGCAGTTTTAAAGCAAATGCTTCCAAACTCTGGGACAGGACTTCTAAGTCATAAACTAACACTTGTCTCCTTGTCTGTGCACAGCTCAGATTTTTGATTCTAAATACAGAGTATTAATAGGCCCCCTACAACTTTCTGCGTGCTACAATGTCACCTTAACAGCTGAGAATAGAATGATTCAGATTTACTCTGAAAAGCTACAGCCAAATCAGATCAAAGAATTATAAGGACACTGTCTGCCATAAAGCCAGGGCATGTGCTTTAACCCAGGACACAGTGTCCCACACGGCAACTGCCCTTCCTGAAGAGCTTTTGTGCTGGGGAAGGAACACTGGGCAAGGCAGCTTCAGCTATTGTTTTACTTATTACAATTAGATGGAAATGCTTGCTGACCTGATTTGCATTCCTTCCCAGCCGTCTCCCCGGCTCATGCAGTCAAGCCTTCCAACACCAGTTGCCTAAGTAGTTAAAGAACCCGTGCAAGCGAGAGCGAAGCATCGGGCTAAAAATAGAGGCTATGCTGGGACTACATGCAGCCTGCTTTATCTCAAACTCCTTGGTTTTTTCCTTTTTCGTTTCTAAAGTCACATCTCTAAAAAAAGAAAGCATCAGGTCTGAAAGCATCATGTAGCACTCTAGTTTACTGTGCAGCAATGATGTGCTGGGTACTGACTGGGGAAGAACACTTTCCATGACCGTTAATCCACCATACTCTAAGTAGGATTTAATTTTAGTCCTGAAATAAAGTCTCCACAGCCAGGGGTTCTTATCATGCATCTTCAGATCAAAGTACCCTGGACAAGTAATTCCCTGGAGTGACAATGAAAAAACAAATCTAATAATCACCTGCAAAATTAATGCTGGTGTGTGTCATTATTAACCAACTCTGTTAACGCCAATTTAATTGCACACCCAGTCCACTAGCTCCCATGAAATTAGATTTATATGTTCACCAGCATGACCAGGGATATCAAAATCATTCTGAATCAGACAGCTAATCTTTTCTGGCCAAAGCAGTACATGCTTCTACCATGTCTGTAGACGTAAAAGAGAAAAGCTCAGGAAGAAATTTCTGTTACGTAATTAGAAAGCTACTACAATGCACACAGGTCATAAAGAAAGATGTTATATTCTTGTTGTGTAGGGAACTGAACAAATGTCTAACTTAGCTAAATGTCAGTTCACAATAACTCTTTGTCTTCAAAGCAAGAATTTGCAGAGACCAGAGTCTTACTACTATTTCATTCAGACTTTTTGTTTTTGTCTTTTATACTGCAACAAAAAATGGAAATATATTTACATTTACAGTAAGTCTGTTCTTATTTCTTCTGACAACAAGGGTTTCGAGATATGTTTAGGCTTTCAAATTCACATGCTCTAGATTTACAGTCAAAAACTAAGAAGCCTGCACACAGCTGGTGCCATACAAGCTTCAGAGCCGCCCACAGTTCTTGTCAAGCCTTCAATTAAAGGCAGAGCACCCTTCATTTTGCCTAAGGATGGTCAGCTGAGCACAGCATGTCAACACCAAACTTGATGATTTATCAAGACTGCCTCCTTGCAAAGCAGACTGCTTGGGGGAGTAGGGTTGCAGAAAATGGGCTTTCAAGCCACTTGGTAGGGAAGAAAGCTCTTTCTTGCAATAGCTAATATCCAGAGAGGAAGTGCGAAAAATAACATTACTTTACTTAACTGCACTGCTGGGAGCTTCTCAGGTATGACGAGTGAGAAAACAGCGTAATAGCTGGTATTCCATGTAACTGAGAGCATCCAGTGGGTTTTAGTAGTTCTGCCAATTTCATTTTTTTGCTTTCATACCTATTGTTCTGGTTATTAAACATCTCTCCCAAATAAACACACCTACAAACAGCTTAGAAGCAAAACCACCAAGCATCTTTCTTTACTCCCTAAGAAGTGGGAGAGGCGTCTCCTCTGCTTTTCCCTGTACACACCACCGGGCAGGCCGCATTTGACTCTCAGGCTGGACTTGCTTGCTTAGGCCGATATTAAGAGAAGACTGGAAAGCTACAACAACAAAACTGCAGTTCCAAACCGAAAAAGTCTGTCTAAAATAGAGAGATTTGGGAAGCTTCAATTGCCAGGGTGCGTTCAGACCAGCAAAAAGAAGTGGACTCTGAGCAGCAGACCACCAGCACTCAGAAGGACATGCTCTTCTGTTCCAGGAGCAGAGGCCCTGTCATCTTCAACGCACCAGATGCTTCTGAATTCTGCACGCTGTAGGCTGCCCTCTGCACCCCGCCGGATTACCAGCTAGGCAACACCCCTTCTGTCACAATCACCAAACAGATATAAATCTAGATTTCAGCATTCACAATTCTCAGATTCTCTAAGAGCCCTCTTGTCCTTCAGACATCAAGAGGCATTTAGGCTTAAAGGACTTGAATATGCATTGCTTTGTCTTGCCATGCCGAGGATTCCTTAGTGAATGAAGAAAAGACGTGTAACTCCCCCCCTCTCTGCTCGCTGGGGCACACTGCTCTGTCTGTGGATCACAAAGGGGTGGACTAGACTAGAGAGCAGTGAAAACAACTGAACGGCAACTTTTTGGTATAAAATGAGTTTGTGTTCTTTCAGAGTCCTCCTTTTAGGAAAGATACCATTCCTAAATTTGTTTAATGAGATCTATGTGTCATCATAAATTGATACAGTAATTATCTGAGATTAATCCTGTTCACATTGGGAAGCTGTGTGAGCTTTTTGATCTGAAGAGCTGTCTAAAAATGTGTTTATTCATGTATAATGCATCTGACAAGTGCTACAGTTGAGGAGAAGAGAATAATGAGACTATATAAAAGACTCAGGTTTTTTCCCACCTTCAATTTTACAGGGAGTGAGTTAGTTTGAAACATTTAATAGAGAGGTTAAATCTCCCAAACTCGTAGGCTGGAACAAGCCCACAGAGTCCTGGCAGTCACTGTAACCAGCAACAGGGTCAAGAGCCTATGAAAACCGAAGTACAGTTCAGACTGGAATGACAAGAGCAGCGAGCTTAAGGGAAGGTGGAAGGGAAGCTTTGCATCCACATAGCGCTGCACATTTTGAAACACAGAACAGACAGTATCTACTTAATAATCACGGGACACACCCTTGCATCTTTACAAGCACTCAGTGCATTCAAAGTCACTCCTCCTTCAAGAGCAGTTCCTGGTACGTTCCCGTGCAACGCCAGACAATTCTCTTTCTGGTTTGTGTAAGCAAGGGCTAACAGCTCTACCAGCTCTATTTAGCTAACAACTGCATTAGGTTTCAAGTATGGAAAATCTGGCAGTGCTACCCAATTGATAAGAACTCCAGTGCATGCTTACAATACAGAAAACGGGTCCAAGTTATGTGCTCTCCCCTCTGTAGGTTATAGTATGTGTCACAAGTGCTCTGACAGGTTTTTTCATCATCCCAATACTATTCAGAAGATGTGAAGAGAACATGTGTAGTGCAGCACCATTAAGTTCCAGGGAAAAGGGCCTGTAATTTCAGAAATGGTTCTGTGATGTAAAGAATACAACACAGCATTTTTATCTCTGGTAAGAGAACACAGCTCTGCGTTTTGGGACTTCAGTGCATTGTCATAATTGGAAGATTACGTTACAAAGATCTCACGGAAGAAAAAAATCACACAGGCATTATCATTATGTAGGGGCGAGGCAGGAGAGTCACTGAGCAGCATCACCACGGCATTTACGCTGTGCTAGGAGGACACTAAAAATATTGCCTCTGTAAAAGGGGACAGAACGTCCTTTCAGTGAGTGTGCTCGTGGGCGATTTGATGCAGCTTCCCTGACAAGTGAAATTAGAGGATTCGGCTGTTGGAAGAAATTAAAGGATGTTTCTTGATTCAAAAAAGAAAATCTTCTCCAAATCACTTGCCAGCTCATTAGTAGCAGCTTGATGTGATTTTCTGCAAATGTGACCTTAACCTCTACATTTGTAGGTGCACCCTTCAAAAGGAATTTATTCCTCCTCACTGTTATGGGCTGGCAAAAGCATGCAACAAAGACATTAAAAAATCAGTCGGCTCCAAATTGGGGAAGAAAACCCAACAACTTCTTTTAAGGATCCTTTCATCCCAAACGACTTCCTACAAACTGTAAAGGCTGACAGCTTTGGCCAGCACTCCACAGCAGGGATTACGATGCAGGAATCCTTCTGCTTGACTCTTGACACAGGAGAGAACCACTTTTACTTCAGGCGAGGCCCATATTGTGCACCTGACCTACCAAGCCCTGACAGACCAGAGCTAGGTTAATGCCCTCCAACAAGACACAATTAGTGGGGCTGGCTCAGCAAACAGCCAGTGCTTGGGAACCAGATGAAGCTGCTTTCTGGGTTAGCACCCAGGCCTAGATCCTCTCGGGGCAGCTTTGCACTAGATCAGATGGCCTTTCAATGTTGAGAGGATATGCTTCAATTTAAAGTTAGTTTGCGGATTTTTAACCTTACCTTGAGTTTATTCTCTTTCAGATCAAAGCAGGCACCACACTAGCAAAGGCTGGTGCTGACATTTTAGCAAGCACTTTTTGCTTCATCCATTTATTCCAAAACAATCTCCTGGGGACATGAGCAGTGTTGACACCGACTTGAGTCCCACCTGCATGGGTGAAGGAGGACAGTCTGAACAGCATGCTAGACTGTCAGGCTCCACGTCCCGCCTTAACAGAGTCCCCGTGCGTTCCTGAGGCATCCCCAGCCCAAACAACATCAGCCTGGATGCCACTGCCTTCTTCTCAGGGTGATTCAGCCTGGGGTACCCCAGATACCACAGGGGTGAGATGTGTGGCCAGGGATTTCAGCTGCTCCTCAAAGCCACACATGGTTGGTTTAAAAACAGGACCAATGAACAACTCTGAGGCTCCAGAAAAATAGCCAGTGAGATTTTCCACGTGGACATGGCATTCCCTGAAAGCTCAGAGGAGCAGTGAGGCAAGCCCAAGTGAAAACTGAAGCTAGCTGAACCAGGCAATGCCGTACCTGCACCAAAGGCTACTGGGAGGATGAGATATTATTTATTCTCTTATACAGCATATGTAATAACCAAATCTGGCATGTTAGGACAACAATTGATGGCTATGCTAAAAAATGCGAACAAGACCTGTCTTAAGTCCATTGTGAAAAAATGAAACAAACAAAAGAATCTGGAAGTGAAAACCAACTACTGCTACAAAGAGCAGAGTACTGCTGAAGGGCTTCTATGATAGCAGGAAACGCAGAGGCCCAAACAGCGAGACATTCAGAGGGAACCTTCCCTGCAGAGTTTTGGGGGAAGACCTGAAAGCACCACGTTACCTGATTAAGGTGATATCTCAAGGATCACAATTTTACAAACTCATAATTTAGGGGCTTTATGATGCTCAAGAGAGAGTGGCAAGTCTGGATTTAAGAGCAAAATCTCTTAAGAGAAAGAAAGGAAATAAAAGAGAGGTGTTTTTAATAATTTTGACTCAGGCTGTTAATTTAAACACCACCAAGCACTGACTTGTAACGCAAGACACCAACTGATGTATTTTTCCATCTCCCTACCTGAAACTTTAAAACCTGTATGAAAAATACTGTACAAATGGGTTTCTGCCTCATATTGCACAGCCTTGGAAGAAACAGACAATATTTATGAGAGTTGAGTAGCTGGGTGCAGAATTATATTCAAAGCACTCCAGTATTCAGCTGTGAGATGACTGTGAGTCAAAAGTTTCAGGGCATTTAAGAACAGTAGAATATTGAGAATATTTTTGTTACCTCACAATGTTTTCATTTTCTTCATTGTTTTTAAATTTAGCCTGAAGGGGTTAACAGCACCTTTGCAAAAACCACCAAGGTCAGGTATTGGGAACAGCAGCTATGACTACAGAAAAGCATTAATCAGCAGATACTGCAAAAGAAAAACAGTGCAGGTCTGGAAATGAAAGCACGTTCTGCAGTGCAGCCATGCCTGAGGGATATTAGAAGCAACATTTCTGCTGAAAGTGTGACTGGTGAAATCGGCACAGAGGGATGCAGCTGAGATGCAAGCCTGTACTTCAGCAGAGCACAGCACCAGAGAACAAGAAAGTTCTAGTCATGAACCTACTGTGCCATTTTATTCTTCCAGCTCTTCAGAGGTTGGCAGTGCTTTAAATGGGAGGCCAAGCTACTCTGCGTAGTGTACTTAGAGCATACTGCAAGGCATAACATGAGTGACAAATGTACTCTGCAAAGCGGATCATTAACACTCAGCCTACTAGGAGCTGCAACTGTTCAGGATCTTGAGCTTAAGTAGGAGAGAAAATACTGATTTGATAAGGTTTTGTTAATGTTAAGAACTCACTCTTACATACTGTCTCAGCTGAACACTCCATATTGAATACTGTGTTTTTAAAGAGGAGGCTAGCTGATGCTACATATCGAATTTTCTTAGCTCTGATTTCATTCAAAATACCTGAAGACTTAGGGAATGAACTACCACTATCTGGCAGCACAGCTGCGATATTTGCATGGCACATCACAATAAAACCCACAGTGTGAATGGTTCAAATGTGACCATGTCCAGATGTGAGAGAGAGGACGTGGAGGGAAGAGTGGAACGACTCATTTTCTCCAGTGATGCTTTATCACTATACTAACCCTTGGAACAGCGGTGAACAACGGCAGTATGTGTACAGAATGTTCTTACTGTAGAAGAGATTTAACTATTTGAAAACAAAACAAAGGAGCACTATAAAATTATCTGTCTGCGGTAGAGAACTGGAAGCAGTTACAGATACCCTCCCATCATATTTTAGATTTTACAGCAGTAAAAAAAACCACAACGAAACTACCCACATGATTTGGAATAAAACAGAAATGTGTGTAAGTTTGTACCTATTACTACTGCAATCAATTACATTTTATACGAAAAACAGCTTTTGTTTATACACAAAATAGCAAAATAAAAAAAATGCCCCCTGGCTCAGTCAGGTACTATGCAACCCAAAAGATGAGCCTTGGACCAATACCAGATCTCAGATGCTGGTGGCTGTTTGCAGCAAAAACTGCAGCAAGGATCAGCAACTTTGCCTTTTAACTGGTACCTACAGGGCACGATACCACAAACAGAAAAATACGGGATTTAAAGTATTATTTATATTGCCTAAGCAGATGTAACATTGTAGCATAGCACGGAAAAGTATAGCCAGATGGTATGGCCAGTTTGGGACTATAATACCTTTTCTAGGATTTCAAATGCTGGAGCGAGACAATGATTCAAAACCTGAAACTGTTCAAGCAGCTCTGCTTAGTATTCTAAACATGCACCACTTCAATAATTCAAATTGGACTGCGCAATGCAGCGCCTTCTAAGCTGGCAAGTCAGCTGAGTGTTGTGCTCACTAGATTAGATAATTTGAGCATGGGAAGGGCATTGTACAGTGCAGCAAAAATTACAATTTCTCCCAGGACACACTGGAAAGCAGCTACAAATTGAGCTGTAACTCTTGCAGGTACAGAGTGCTAACAAGTCTCTCTGTATTTATTCACTTTTTAAACAAAGCATGTGTTACATTGGTATTGGAAAGCCTTCGAGAAAATTCTCAGTAGTAGCTAAGGCAGCCTAACAGTCCCGACTCAGCAAGGTAATGCACATTCAGTGACCTTTAAGAAGAAGCTTAAACTCTGTGATTTCTAGAAGACCTAGCAATTCACTTAAAGTCAGGTTTGTGATTATGTATTTTAACAAAGAACTGGGCCTTGGCACATAATCAAGTTTTACTAAACTTGTATCTGAGCACGGGCAGTGTTCTGATGTCTATGCTCTCTTGACTAGAAAAGGCACTTTTGTAGACAAAAGGTTCAGATCCACACTAGTATAGTTACACTAGTATAACATTAATCAGGGGAAAGCTAATTCCAGGATAAAAGAATGATTTATTCACTGAAGCTTATTTTTCAATAGGGAAAAGATTTACAATAAACTGATGAAATCCATCCAATAACTCGACGGTAGTTCTCACTTGCTGTCACCATCCTGGAGTAACTGGCATAAGCTAGAACAGCCTTTCTGTTCCATTCGCACTACAACCAATGGCAAACTTCTCATTAGCTCCAACAGCAGAGACTTAAGGCAGAAATTGGCAAGCATATTTAACTATAACCACATTTTCTTTAGCATTACTGATGGGGTGCTCTGTTAAATAGGTCCAAATCTGCAAGGATTGATGTGAAGTGCATCTGAACACCTTTTATACAGACACCTTTCCACTGAATTGACAAAGAAATTTGCTTTCAGCATTTATTGTTACTGCTGCTTCCCACACACTCTCAGATCTAGCAAAATGCACCTGACAAAGTTTCAAAGGGTTTTTTATAAACTGCCCATGCTAATTGTAGCAGCTAGCACAGGCCTGTAGGAAAAAGTTGTTCTTCTTTCAAATCTTCTACTGTCAACTGAAGACCTCATCTGAAGGTTTTTCAGCCTTAGAACTGCCTAGAGACTTCAACATTTGAGAACAGTGATCACACAGTGGAAGCGAGCAGATCTAGCATGCGGCTCAAAGGCAGAGCGGTGTGCATGCATAGTACTTCCTGAGCAGAAAGAGGCAAGTGCAGTTACCTTCAGCTTTTAACGCTGACTTTGCATGTCCTATGGCTTCCCATGGAGATGGAATATCTAGGAACACAGCATCCGCAATGTTTGAGACACCAAACCCATTTTTGCAGACATCCTGGTTGGTTACGGTGACCAGATGCTCCACGCCATGCTCCCGAAACTCCTCCCTGGCCTTCTCAGCCCTTTGTTGGTGGAACTCCACTGTGTACAGGTGCCCTGTGGGAGCCACTGTCCTGATGAGAGCATGGGAGAGGGATCCACTGCCCGTACCTAGAAGAGACAAACAGCTCATGAAATATCTTCTAACAGTGCTAAACATTAGAATAAAGGTGTTCTCCATTAGTCCTCCTGCTTGGAACACTTACTCAAAACCCAAATGAACAGAAACCATTGGTTAAACTACTGAAAGAGAACAATCCTTCCTTCACAAGGAGAGAGGAACTAAATGACCTAGGAAACAGTCTTCAGGGTCCTCAAAGCATTAATTAAAAATCTGGCAAACTCGGGACCTGTCCTATCTCCCTGGCGTAGTAAAATATGCCAAGGGTCAGCTCTAGCTCTAAGAAGTGCCAGAAGAGAACACAAGGAAGTAAATGCCACAGGAAAAATTCAGGTAAGTTAACCAGAGAGTTTTTCTCAAAGTGCCAATCTTCCAGAGTGAAAAGAGATGAAGGCAAATTTTAACATATTCTCAAAACCTTGTACTTCATTAAAACAAAGACAAGATGTTGGCACGGGTCCAAGCTGAAAAATCCTGTTGGCATCCATGCAAACAAATGGCCTTCAGGATATGGAGTCTGTTTGCCCAGGCCTTTTAAGAGACACTGGCTATCCTCAACTCCCACCGAAATCATCCAAAACTAAGGCCTCTGGGCTCCTTGCAGTCACACTGACCAAACCACCTCGTTTCACTCACATACATACACACCTACACAATCTTAATGAAGTCCAATGAGATCCATCATATACCTGAAATTGTATCTAACTACAATTACCATGTACAACCGGAAACTAACTATTAAGACACAGATTTTTTTCCTTGTTTCAGTTTGATAATTTAGGAAACTTACTTTAAATGATCCACTGGTGTATTAAATAGATGAATGACTAATAACCAACGTTTTCACTGAAGAAAACACCCATATACCAATTCACATCACAAATTACTCACTCAAGTGGCATTTAACAGAATAACCCCACAAACTCAAAACACCACAGCAACCCCAAATTATGTGTTTATTGATTTACAATTCTGTACTTGCAACACATGTCTCCCATGGAAAGAAAATCTGTTTCTAGCTATCTTCAATGACTGTTCAGGCTGAATTTCAGCCTGAAGCAAGTTCTTTCAACTAATATAAAACTTCGAAAATGTATAAAGGACAGAAATTGAAGTACAGCAGTGGTGAAGAAAGCTCAGAAACTACTAGAAAGGAAATTAATTAGGGGACACAGGGGCTGGTACAGCTGCTTAATTGGAGTAATACGTTCCGTAACTGTACAGGAAGTCAGAGTTTACCAAGGGATCCAAGGTTCTTGCCCTCTAGTCACATAAGAGGAGAAATATTGTTGTGGCACTCTATTTAATCCGACAGCTCTCAAAGGGGAGCCATTCAGACTGTAAACAGAGCTCAGGGCCCATGTTTGCCACCAGATCAACTGACTGCACTGCGGCATCAGCACCGCTCCTCTGCTTCCCTCTGAGAGGGCTCTGACCCCAACGAGTAGACCAGCACCCACGCCCCAGTCTTAATGGGCAGATTAGACAGAGAGGGAGGACCTACAGATTTTAGCACTGGCTCCAAAGAGATCCAAGGGAAGAGAGAAACTATGACACACACTTTTTTAAAGTGAAAATCCATGCATTCATGCCAGTATTAAAATAAAGCAAACGAAATGCAAAAGACACTTACATGTGCACACATGGAAAACTATCTGGTCATGGGACCTGTACACTCTAAATGTCAACATAAACTCTTCCCTGGTCAAAAGGAGTGATGGTAGCACAGTAGCCACATGGTTGTAAAAACTCAGTGATATATGTGCATAGCAAAAAACCAGCATTTCACTGTTGGGTTTTTTTTAATGACAAGAGCAGGGAACTGTTGTTCACAGGATGCTAAAATGACTGAAATTCTGCCTTTACATTTCATGCCAGAAGGCAGGACTGCACAACTGAGATCTTTTGCAAACTGACAGAATTTAATTATTCTACCTCTCAAATGGGTAATGCTGCACACTTTCTGCATCTTTCTCTGCTAATCTGAAGGAGTGAACAGAAGGCCTGTCAGCACAGCTGGGCTGTAAGCAGAAGAGCGAGGCAGCTTGTGTATGTATCCAGTTTCCTTGTTCATATTCTTTTACATTTTTAATCACTTTCCTTTTAAATCTGCTCTTAAAAACACCCCAGAAGATACAGTTTGTCTCCTCCCTAGGAAAACCCATTAAGATTTTTTGGCTTCTTTTCTGGCACTCTGTTTTTATTCACAAACACTCCAAGCCAAACCCTGAACAAAACCCAGGATGCTGGAAGTCACCACTTGCAGGTTTATTACAGACCAAGCTTTTGTTAAACAAGGTTGCCAGGAATCATTTCTTCTTGACTGGCTACCACAAACATGAGAATAATACATACATATCACATTTTAATATATCAAATTCTATCACACTAACATAATTAATGAGAGTATTTCTGAAGATGCTGCCTGCCTTCTCTGTGACAACACTCTCAAAACTGCAGGAAACAAAGAACAAGATGGTTATCAATCACCCACCATTGTAAAATCTCTCCTTGAAGAGACAACAGACTATAAACCCAGTCCTGTGAAATGATGAAGACCCTCAACTCTCACGTGCCTGACATCACACTTGATGTGATTCATCACGAATATGAGGGTCTGGCAGTTCAGCATGAGTCCGTACTCAACACAACCCCTGAAGCCCAAGCAGCACCATCTATAGAAGGCAGAGGTTCAACCCTGTGCTTCTCTGATATTGCAGAAGGGGAAATGAATGTTTACATTCACCTTCTCCCCTGCAAATCTGCAACAATCAACATTTGAGTCCTCCCGCCACCTTCTCAATTACTTTTCAATTTTTCTTTGTCCATATTTCAAAACCACTACTGAAGAACACAGTATTCAGCAATATATGACAAAGAGGCTTAGGCACCTGTCTGGAGTAAGTTCTAGTCAGGTTCAGGTTCAGGCTTCCTTGTGAAATGAGAGGTATCCTTAGCACAATATAGAGTCAGTCAGGAAAGCAGCAAAACGCAAGGAGTACTACTGAAGACATGAAGTAGAATGCTACAGCAAACCTGAAATATCATAGCTGAATTACCTGTATATAAATGAACCAAAAACCTGAATGCTCAAAAATTAATATTTTGTATCAGAAGAGGCAAGTTAAGAACCGGATGGACTTCAACAGATTGTTGTTCTCATACAGGTGCAGTGAGATGCCCATGTTCCTCATTTGACCTAGAAAGCGGAAGGTAAGACAACTTCTAGAACAAATACCGTTCCTAATTTTTACACCAGGATGCTTGCCTTTCTGACAGCTTGCACTATAAACAGCCTTAGAAGCTCTCTACCACAGGACAATGTCCATTTAATTACAGCGTATTAATCATGAATGGACTCTATAGAAGAGAGGTAAAATGACGATAACTCAAACTGTACTGAAGACATTCTTAACACCACAGCTGTTGTTTTAGAGCTCACTTAGGTGAGAACTTAGGTCACTGCTAGTGCCTTTGGAAAATATTATGCTCTTTTACAGACTATTCTGTGATCTTAAACACCTTAGTCAAAAAGCAGACATCTGCATTGCTGGCATTTAATGAGACACTGCAGGGTCCCCAACATACCATACTCTAAGCTCAAAATCTGAGGGAGGAGACACTGTGTAGGGGATCAGCATGCAGACTAGGAAAGTGTCCATCTCTGTTCAAAGGCATGAATCAAGGTCCTGTGTTAAAACCACACGAGTTAGGTGGCTAATGACCTTGCAGACTGATTTAGCATCCTTCCCTTCATCTTGGGCTCAAGCACACCCCGTTCTTCTTCTCTGATACACCTAAGCTCACGGGAGTGTTTCTGCCCTTTGCCAAGACAAGGAAAACACTGCAGTTTTAGAAGGATTTCAATCCTTAACAAGTGGACTCCTAGATGAAACACTTCAGCTCAGCACCTACTGGTTACTTCCTTTTGATTTGTAGACAAGAAAGCTAATCAGAGGAACTCCCTGATCATTTCCCTGACCTCAAACAGATCAGTTCTTCTCACTCTCTGCTTATTCAAATGACAGGTGTTCTGCAGAGCAGCCTCCACACACCTCAGCCAGCTTGAGTCAATGTCCATGTTAAGATCGTTTTTCACCTGTGGAGAACATCTGAGCTGTTCAAAAACACCACATGGTATTTCAGTACAGTACAGATACACATCAGAATGCTGTCAAGAGGAAACATGAGTGTTACCACAGCATCTAGCATAGCACTTGACTGATAACTGAGTAAGAGAGTACATTTTTACACTGTTTTCTGTTTAGTCTGGTTTTCTTATTGCAAAGGATATTTGTCTAACTTCCTGGAATCCCACCCGTGCTATAAACATAAGTGACCTGATTCTGTGTTCCACTACATTTCCTCATTGCAGGCTATTGCTAGACTTGTCTTCCCTAAAAATTTCTCATCGTGGGTGCTTCTTTTTAAAAAAGGAACTACAAATAGTGATTTAGGACCCATAAATGTTTACAAGAGTGCACAAGCAAATGCACTTTGGAATACAACTGAAGAAGCTCTTCAAGTGCATACATAGGTTCATATTGCTTGAAAAGAGGAAAAGTGAAAAGTATGCAGGGTATTACTTAATACTGGGTCAATACAATATCTAGTAACATTTTAATAGAACTGAAGTTTCTGCTGAATGTTTGGCTACCTAAGATATTCTAAAATGAGTAAATACAACAAAACAATGACAGCGTTGCTGTATTGGTCTCCTAGCTACGCCACTTAGACCCAGCAAATAATAAGACAGGTCATGAGTCAGCCATGAGAACGGAAGGAGCCTCAAAGCAAAGGGAAATGAATCTTCAGACACAGCTAACAACTCCACAGCTAATATCTATCAAGAAACACTGAACAGAGAAAGACTGCTCACTGTACATGACAAGTCTGTGTAACAGGAGAATAATTAATATTTTTTAGCAAATATATGAAGAAGTATTAAGCATCTGATGGAAACTAACCCAAAGATCTTACTGTGAAGACAGCCAAGGGCACAGATCATGGTGGCAGAGGTGAGACACGGCAAGAGCAGGGACAGGGAGAGAGATGAGGAGAGTGGGGAAAAGTTTTAAGGAGATGAGCTGGTGGCTGAAAGAGGAAACAGCGAATCAAGAAGCTCTCTTTACAGAAGACAAACTCTTTCTCCTGTTGTGAACACCATACTGAAACAGGCATTTTCAGCAACAGGCTGGAGGTCAGAGAGGGCCACAGCTCACTGACCAGACTGAGGAGTTGGGGGAAGGATAGTAGGCAACTTCTCATGACTGGCACTGCCTACAAAAGCAATGGGAATGCGAAGACTGCAAAGAATTCTTCCTTAGAGATTCAAGAATGGGGAATCCTTTAGCGAGGGATCTTCTGCAAACGAACATAATATTGTTAAGTTCAGAGCTGCATGAGACACCCGCGTGGTGATCAAGTGAAACGGTAAGATGAAAGTAAGTCCAGAAAGTCTGGAAACAAACGCTTTAGGGTATGAACAGCATTCCTCATCAGCTGCAGGTCAGCCAGAAGTCTGAATACATTAGTGATGCCTCATGTGGCCACAGTTTTGGTTCATTTCTTTGATATATCAAGAGAATACTATGCTCGCCAATGTGTGTACTGATGAGGCCTGCCTTATACTTCAAAAAGTGCTATACAGGCATTGGGTTTTTGAATTCTTCTCTCACTCTAACCTGAACAGCTGCTAAGACATACATACAGGAGGGGTTATAAAACATCATTAGTATGAGCACGTTCCAAAATGAAATTACTACTTAGAAACTTTGGTCTGTACTTTACACTAAAGATAGAGCTGCAAACAGTTTACATATACTTATGCCCCCAAAACTATAAAGACATGAGCAGCATTTGTCAAAAAGTCTATACGCACTTCAAAAGAGTCATAAGCATACAGCTGACTTGCTGGGACTCCACAATAAACTATTAATCATTTATTGAGTATCCATTAATCATTAAGTCCTCATTAATTTTTTATGAGTGTACTCTTAACAAAATCTATACCCAGGCTGTGAGTTTGAAAATTTCATAATTGCTTTTGAGAAGCTCTAGTGTAAAGCTGTTCAGCAGCTCTCATTACTCTGCCACAGAGAAACTATGAGAACCCAGAATGCTGTTTTCAGTCTTCCAAAATCCAGTCTGTGGGCTCAGAAATCCATTGCTGTGTGGCAATGAACAGGGTTTAGCAATTTTTAATTTGGGATTTAGCTGAAGGGAAACGAAAAATCCAATTAATGTTTTTGTTCATGTGAGTCTGCTTTTGTTGAACGCTGAAGGATCACTGGAGTGGTGGTTAGAATACTTTTGACTAAATTACATTTTGTCTATAAATACAATGCTCCATCGAAGCCAAAATACTTGTGAGATTTATCAGATTAAATGAGGTTTCACAGTGCTGTATTGCATTCCCTGAGTCACTTACAGGGCTAGGACAGACATTTGTTCAGGCCTTACCAGGGAGAGAGGCCATTAAAAAAGCCTAGCTTCATGGGCATTGGAAAGACATAAAAAAGGGTTCCACACACGTTTGTTTGGAAAAAATACTTGAAAGGTTTCATATTGTTTCCAGTGTACTAGAAAAATAAATGTAAAAACCTCAAAATTTGTTGGCAAATGGAGTTCTTCTACTATAGGCAGCTGTAATCACTGGACTGACAATAGCCTTGCCTGGGAAGTTGACATCAAGATTAGTTTTGGAGAGTGTGGCGACACAAAAAATAAAAAAAAGATTTGGCTTATTCCTTTATCTAGACGGTGGCTGCACATGCAACGAACACAAATGGGATCAGAGTTACCTGAATTAAAGTTCCACACTACCAGACCACCCACAGCAAGTACTCTAGCTGCTATCTCAAGTGTCCTTTAATTCTGGAAAGATCGGGCTGTTAGACTGTACCAGAGTGGGGAATTCCTCAGACCAGGGACCAATGCTTTCAAGAGATCTTAGCTCCAGCAACAGTGCTAACAGTTTTTAAATCTCAAGATACCTTTATAAATTAGGTATTAGCAGAAGACAGAAAAAGGATCATATTCCTACACCTCCATCATGAAACATCAGGCAGATGCCGAGTTCCCTTATAACCTCAACAGAGTATGCTTCGATCATTTTAATTATGCATGCACTGCTGACAGGCTTGCTCTTCACGTATTTATTAAAGATGGTTAAAAATAGTAAAAACTGTATTAATACATGTTTATATCATTTATGAAAAATCATGACTAATCAATTTGAACAGCATAATTCAAGTGATATAAAATTAAGCCTTCTGGTTATTCTACTGAATTTTTCTAATCACACACAAAAGATCATTTACACTCATATCCACAGCATTACAACATGACACAGAGGTCATTACTTTATCAATCCTTTCTTCATAGAGTTGTGGAGACTAATCCATAATTCTGCTTTCTTACGCTGGGTAAACGCAGGGCACTCTTCCACAGTCTAATTAGTAAGACGAGAGGAAAAGAGCCTGGCCTCCTTACAGTGCCTGCTTTGCCAGTCCATACCGTAACTATGTATATCGGTTCAAATTCAAATAATAAAAAAGACAGACCTCCATGCTAATTAATGCTCAAAATACATCTAAAACCAGCACCAGCAGGAAGCAGACTCCAATGTCATTACTAGACCAGATTTCCTGTCTTGTTTCTATTAATCGCCATTGGGCCGGTTCCGCCTGGGCCACACAAGGTTAATCCAGAAATAATGATTTTGGATCACTGAATGCTGTCTAATTCAGGATGGCACCAAAGTAGGTTACATCATCACACTGGAGGCTCCAGTTGTCAATACGTGTAAAACTTTTAATTCAAATCACCACTTCTGGTCAGTTGCAAGCAAATTTGCAGTAAGATCTCTTGCTTCAAGATTAACCAGATGAATTTGATGCAATACTCTTTCTTTCTTTCTCTGTGAACAGTGAATCTTTCAAGCTATACAAGCAAAATTCTCGTAGTAAAGCTTCACTTTCCCTGGAAAGCTCAAGTTACAGTACTTTGGCAGCACAGGCATTAAAATAAACCTGGGGACAGGTTCCCATTAGCGAAAAGGATTGTTTGTGGCTATGACTTCTGACTCGTAACATTTTTGGGAATCTGGATAGGTTACCTCATCAAGTGTTTCCATTTCTTGGCTGTTTAGATAAACGAGCTTTTAAACATTTTCAACCTCTCTAGTACCTTTGACATTACTGAAAACTTTCTACGTGCATCTCTGTACTTTTAACATTCACCTATTCCAAGCGAGGCAGGACACGGAGAAATTCACATCTCCCCCACCCTGAATAATTTGCTGTGTTTATTTTTCCCATCCTGTCTAAACATAGCAGGGAGGGGAAGAGGTGAAGAGCTGCCCAATGAACAATACTGCTACTTCCCATGACAACCTTAAAAATGCCTGATCTTACTACAAACCAAACCAAATTACAAACTCACAGGACCCAACCATTCTAGCAGTACCAGAGGTTTCTGCATGCGGCTTTGCCTGTTGAAGTGCTGCTATACAGCATCCAGCTCCACGTACCACCTCCTTCTTAACGGGTGCAACTGGACGCAGAGATAAGCGGCGTTTCAGTTGTGTTGGAAAGTGGTCATTACGCTCAAAAAGCTGCCCAAAGTTATGCTTGGGTGGGAACGGGAAATGTTAAATGCAAAACACAGTGCAGCACAAGCCCATCACGCTGATCCTTTGCCTTATTTATGCCTGAGAGGGAAGTGTATGAAACCGCTGCATAAAAAGACTCAAAGGAAACAGCCAGAAAAAACAAGGACAAACTACCTCAGTTTGTATTTTTCCAAACTAGAGAGATGCAATCAAATCAAACAAGCCTCATACTGCCTGCAGTAATAGTCATGAAGGCATTATTATAACCTGTATCTAACCAGGAAAATGCCTATTAATATAAAATTTTGCTCCTTACTTGCAAATTAAGCAAAATCATGGAAGCTGTATTAAATTAAACCAAGTTTAGAAACAAAACACAGCCCTGTGGTTAACACATCATCCACTGTATTATACAGCTACAGTGGTTTTGCATGCAGTTGCAGTGCTACAAGTGGATCACGCTTAGGAAGAGAAAGACAAAAATACATGTACTTATATGGTATCACATTATATAAATACTGCCAATTTATTTCTTTTATTGGTTCAACGTCCTATCATCAGAGTCTCTTTCACTGGTTTATCTCAATCATTTTCTCTCAAACTGCAAATACAATGCCTGAATTTCGATTCAAAGCATGTATTTAAAAGTACTTAACAACAGTTTCAGAAAAGGGAAAGACAAATGTTTATATATTTATTTTAAGCAGATGAACGAATCGAACACATACTCAGAGGTATACCTGCAGATGAGGCCAGCATACTGAGTAGCATTACATGTTGAAGAAACAGCAGCTGATAGCACGTGCACATGAAATAGAACTACTCCATGTGCAGGCTGGGAAAATTATTATCACAAGGGAAAAAAAAAAAGGGAATTTTTTCAAAATGTAAAGACAAGCCCGTTTTTTCATGAAAGTGTTGGTGTTAGTTCTTCATAAAGGATTTCAACATATTAATTACCTGATTCGCACACTATGGAGCCTGGCTTCAGTTCTAACATCATGGTGATTATAGAGATGTCAGTGGAATACAGAATCTGCGTCCTGTGTGGAAGATTCATGGTCCACAGTTCTGGAGTTGGATGAAGAATAAACACCCATCCTCCTTTACTGCAGGTCACTTTGGAGCCGTACTTCTTGCCTATGAGGTCCGTGGAATGCCTGATGACCCCGTACTTAGTCTGAGTTACAGTGCCATGCTGGACTTTCACAGGAAACATGGAATCATGGCCCAAGAACACAATAGCTGTGTCACCATCCTTTATTGTATCTCCATATTCAACAAAACTCATTGTGACAGTCTTGTACTTGGCTGGTGGTTGTCACCTAGAAGAGAATAAATATGTCAAGAGAGTTTTGCAGGATCATGATGGAGCTGAAACTACAGACACAAAACCAAGTTATTTTATTTACCCCAATAAAGAACAAGAACACACTGCAAATGAGACGTTAGCAAGAGAACTCCGTGAAGTTCAGGGACCTCCCCGCTGCTGCTCTCTTGGTCCAATTAAAATCAATTGAAAGATCCCACAGATTTCAATACAACCAGTATTTTTCCTATTTTACGGTACGTTTTAAAAAATATTTAGCAAATACGTTATAATTTACTCAGCCTGCTCCACAATATCACCGAGAAACTTGCAAGGTAGTAGCAGTTTCAGCACTCTGTTCAATTCCATTTCAGAAGCTCTCCGAGTATGTTGTTAAATAGTAACTTCTATTTCCATCTGCTGGCTTACCCCTTGGTGATTTACAATATAAGACAACTGCTACTTGCCTGGGTATCACTCACTAGTTATTAGGACTGCTAACAAAAGTTTACTTGGAATTTTTTCAAATGAAGTTTTAGAGATAGGATAAAGGTAGTATCTGCAATAATTTATGCATAAATTTAACTAACTACAAGGAAAACAGAATATGTGGCCTTTAATTTGACAGTGGGGGTGCAAAGTAATTGCCTGGGAAGTGATCTGTGCTGCAACTACACGTAAACAACTATTTGCAAGCTAACGCAAACAGTTGTATCACTTTAGCCCCATGGTCTCAGAGCTGTAATTTAGAGAATTACAATCACAAGACAACCTAGAAATGAGAAGACAGCTTACAATGGAACCTGGCATTGCCTGTTAACTGTCTAAGCTTCAGGTTGATCAGTTTGTAGAAGGAATTGTTTAATGAAGTAACAGTGATCCCAAAGTTAGAAATTAAAGCCTATGACAGAAGGCTTTGAAATTCAGATTTCTGGTACCTCTTCCATGAGACAATTCAAAGCAGTGTCACTTTTAGTTTCAGAATAATGATTTGATTCCTGTGCTTTTGTATTTGACGTGTAACAGCTTGGTCCTACTTCATCGCTTTCATTAAAAACTTTTAGTTCTCAAATTCTAGTCTGTTTTTGTTGACCAAAACTTGTAGTTCAATTTGCTGTAAAGCAGCTAGATTTGTAATCTTTCTGCTGCAGTCGAGACCAATAAACAGATGTGCCTGTGGCCACAACTTCCAAAGCTTATGACGTGCTTATTGCGTAAGGTATTCAGATGCTGAAGCAGAATTGGCCTGTCTGGACATACGGTGAAATAGTAAAAAGGGCTTCCCACGAATTCAAAAATGTATACATACTGGACTTTGTGAGGTAGTACAAATACTTAATGATGTTTTATAGCTTGCACGTTCTGATTATATTCATCTTCTTAATCTTTCATAAATGGCACTCGTAGTTTTCATTCTAGGTATTATTACACAGAATCACAGAATGTTCAGGGTTGGAAGGGACCTCTGTGGGTCATCTGGTCCAACCCCCCTGCTGAAGCAGGGTCACCTACAGTAGGCTGCACAGGACCTTGTCCAGGCAGGTCTTGAATATTCATCTCCAGAGAAGGAGACTCCACAACCTCCCTGGGTAGCCTGTTCCAGTGCTCCGTCACCCTCAGAGTGAAGAAGTTCTTCCTCATGTTCAGGTAGAACTTCCTATGCCTCAGTTTGTTTAGTTTTTATTAATGCAGTGTAGTTTTCAGCTCTTAGTTTGAAAGGAACTTGACTGTAATCTATTTTGTTCAGAGTATTTAGACTATAGTTACACCCCTGTACAAAAGCAACGTCCCTGCAGCATGTCTGCAGAGACAGAAGCACAGAAGCATACAATAGCAGGGGTTGGAAGGGACCTCTGGGGATCATCTAGTCCAAACCCCCTGCCAAAGCAGGGTCATGGAGAGAATTCTTCTCCCTTTGATTACACAAACTGGCTTCCAGTTTCTTTGCCTTCCTTTGAGCCGCTGCACTTACCACAGCTGACTGTCACAACAGTGCATGCTGACATCCCAAGCGACAGACCTCTCAGGCTCAGATCTCACCTGTAACATTATACCCACACACTTGGGGTAAATTTGGGGTCTGGGAAGAGTTTCGGTAGTCTCTTTCCTTCCTGCCACTCCCCTACGGCAAGGAGCACAGAGATCTACAGGCACTCGTTTTCATGCATTTTCAACTGTTTTCCACTCCCTGCCAACGCAGGGCCTCGTGTTCTGTTGTCGCCCCGTCTCTCTCGTTGCCCCATCTCCGCTCGCTGGGCAGCGCGCAGATGGCGTGGTACGGGGTCACCTCTGCCTCACGGGGCTGGCGGGCAGCAGGGAAGGTGAGGCAGGGGCTGGCAGCTGGGGGTTCGGACTCCTCTACGGGCTTGCCATGACTCCAGCAACCTAAAACCAACGAGCCAGGCGACCCCTCGCAGCCTCACAAATCAAACCACCGAAACGATTCTGTTGTTCCCTCCAGACAAAAAACCAAGACACACCTCTCCCTCTCCCGACCGGCTTCCACCCAGAGCCGGCAGGCTGCCTCTGCCCTCTCCGAGGAGCCCGGCTGCTCGACACGGCAGCCGGGGAACCTCCCGAGGAGGAGGAGGCGGCGGCAGGCACCCCCGCCTCACCTCCCGGGCAGCGCAGGGCCCCGGGAACACGAAGGCCGGCGAACCCGCCGCCGCCGCAGAACGCGGCCTCCCGCCCTCCCCTCAGCTGCGGCCCGGCCCCTCGCCCCGGGCCGCCGCCTCTCCCCCCCAGCAGCCACCGGCCCCCCCATCCCCACAGCCGTTACCTTCCGGGGCTGAGCCCCGCCAGCAGGCCCGGCCAGGCCCGGCCCGGCTCTCCCCACACGCGGTGCCCGCCCAGCGTCTCCTCCCGCCCCGGTCGCAGGCTGCTGACGCTCCCGCCGCCTCCGCCCCCGCCAGCCCTGCCTGCAGCCGCCGACTCGCCGCCGCCCGCCTGCCCGCCCGTCCCCGCCGCGGTCCGCACCAGCGCTCACCGCCCGCCGGGTCCCTGAGGAGCGGGGGGGGCGGTCACCGACCGCCCTCCGCAACCCGCCGGGCCCCCTGCGCCTCGCCTCATGGCGAACCTGGAGGGGTCCCCGTGGGCGGCGGGCTGCTGCGAGGGGCCGCGCGCGTTACCAGTGAGCCCAGTGGGAGCTGGTGTTTGTCACCCGTCGTGTTTGGGGGCCCTGAGCAGGGGGGAAGCCCCTTCCCCAGGGGATGGCTCTGCCTTCGCCATCGGCCGGCCCGGCTTCCAGAAAGCTCTGCCTGCCCTCCCCCGGGGCAGCCCGCTCGGGGCAAAGGCAGCTCCAGGCCAACCAAGCTCTCTCTATGGGTTTCGTAAGGCTGCAGGAGAAACCACAGTGTGGGCTCAGAAGCAGCGGAATTGTTGTCTAAACCCCAAATAGCACGGTACTGACTCCTACTTGCGTCTCGTGTTCAGGATTGAAGCGGTGTGGGGAGCCCCGTGTGCCCCGGCAGCCTGGGGGATGGAGTCAGGAGGCAAGGAGGAGCAGAGGAGGAGAGTATCGCCTCATCTGCTGCTTGCAACAAGCCCAGGCCACCGGGCACGGGAGGGGTACGGGCGCAGCAGGGAGCAGGTGAATCACCCGGGACGTGCAGGTAACAGTCCCGGCTAAATCAGATAGCGCTCCGTACCATGCTGCCTTCACCAGGGTCCTGTAGTGCACAATAGTGGAGAAAAAGTCATCCTTCCACCATCAAGAACACGATACTGGAAAGCCGTTTAGATCTAGATAGTTTGTGATTTTTTTAATTAATGTGATTCCATCAAGTATAAGGGAGTTTTTGCGCATTGCCTTCAGTGAGAATGTGTTTTTTTGTTATGCTCTTGACCTGCCCATATCATAATTGCAGTAGTCTGTGTTATTGAGTTATGAAACTCTCCTCCATCTAATCTAAACATAACGTATGCAGTTTCAGAGGTTTCTTAAACTGCAAACTCCTACTCAACTGTTTTCCTCACTGGCAATCATGGCTCTACTGCGCCTTTATATTTGTACCTACCTTGTTTTTTTTCTGTCATTTTTAGTGTCATTGGTTGCATTTGTCATTGTTTCTGTTCTTACGTCCTTTCTTTCCCATGATTAACTGCTGTTCAGATCACTGTGGGCTGGACTGTGTACAAGATCAAGACACTCAGCAACTCCTAGGTTCCACAGGCACTCAGCTCACTGGAAACGATCAGTAATTTTCAACAGGCTGCCTAAGCAGTGTGAAAAAATATGCCAAGGATAATAACTAGGCAAATATATTTTAAGTGATAAATGTAAATAGGATGAGAAGTTTCATTTGAGAAGTTAAGCAGATGCAGCTATAACCAATTTCTTTACGGAGACATGAGTGTTACGTTTAATTTTCAAGTGCTGTTTAGTTGTCGGTTAGGGATTGGAAACAGTTCAGTTGCTTGTAGCAAACAACTTTCTTTTGCTGTTTCCTAATTTGGAATATTCTTCCTAGATTTTCAAGATGTTTATCCCCTAATTCTTCAGGTTCATCTTACGTTCATGTGAGTAATTTCAGAAGACCCATTCACTAGCTAACACCCATCTCCTCTTGCAGTTGTACACTGCACAACATTTATAATTAAGCCTCTTAGGAAGTTAGCTGCATGGCCCATGATTAACTTCCCTTAATTCTTCATTGTTAAAGCTCAGTGCAGAGATCTCTGGAGTCATCACCCCACCTTCCCACCCCGAGCTGCAGAACGGCAACATAGCGTATCAGTCACTATGCACTAAGGTATCATCCCAGCACGGACAGTACCAGTACGTATGGGTGCCTTTGTCACCGTCTAACAGCCCATACAGGCTTATCCAAAGAAAGCATTCTCTCAGCAGATGAGCTAGATAAAACGGTTGATCAGAGACTGTTGACACACTGCACAGCATCTATAATTAAGTCACTAGGGAAGCTGGGATGGGGTGCTGTAACAAAGGTCGGATCCAATTTACACACAGCTTTCAGCAAATCTTAAAGTGCCATCTGAATAAAGCCCAGTGAGGTAATAGCCACTTCTGACTTCCTGCATGCTAGGAATTTGTCAAACAGTGGTGAGGAAAAGGGAGTAGCGGGTGCATTGTTTATTAAACACGTAAATGGGATATATTTTGGTGGTTTTCCGCCTGTGACTCTCTTGCCATGTCTCCTGTTCAGACAAAACTTTTGTGAAGAAGAGGTGTCCGTTTGTGTCGGAAGTGCTATAATGACTGGCACACTAAGAATACTACCAGCTACTGGTATTCGCTGTTCTGCAAGACCAGGGGGGAAGGAGCGTATCCCATGAATAGAAATGGATCCTTGGATTTTGGTTCTTGAGGTGACCTTGAGTCCACAGAATCTCCAGAACAATTATAGTACAGAACAGTTGGTTGCTTCTGTGTTTGCGTGGCAACAGTTTATGGAGGAAGACAAAACGAGCCTTCAGTACCTACCCTGATACACTTTTTTTTTGTGAAGAAAAACAGCACAAAAATATGGTGCAATGTAAGAAAATGCTCTTAGTTGTATTTCTATTGTTCTAAGTTAAAAATAAAACCTGAGTGTTTTACATTAAAAAAAATCTACAGTCAGAACTGTTTCCAACTGAGGTCATCCCGCAATGTTACATTTATTTTGAGGACTCGGTATGATTTTACACATTCTTTTCATGCTTGCTTAGCGATGACATCATTTGCAACTTACACTATTCTGAAGCATGAGCGTTGTGTGAAACTAGTGAAACGTCAGGGAAGACTTTGTGAGGTTAAAAGGCAGAGGAGAACTACAGAGAGGATTTGTTCTTTGATCCGGGAGATGAGAGAGCAGCCTTGCACAGATGCCGAGCCCCTGGCTTCTAGGGGAGATCTGCATGCTCAGCATCTCAGTCTATCAGACCTGGAATAACTCGGAAATCTGGATGGCAGCCAAACTCAACGCATTTTTATTTGAAGCAGTCTGTGCTTTTGATTTTGTAATGGTTCCCTCTATATGTACATTATTTTTTTTTTAAATCTGAAGCAGTTCTGTACAGCGCACAAGCTTCTCGTGGTCGGGGTGAGGGCACTGGTTGTGGTGCTGAAAGATCTGTGGTGGGGAAGGAGTTCCAGCTGACGCCTCCCGACATTCACAACTTGTGTCACAGAAAGGAACCTGGCGACGCAGATCCGTGTTCACGTGGGCAAGTACAGTCTGTTTGGACAGGAGGATAAACCTGGGTTCTGTTGTGAGAAACGCACGTCAGAGAAAGATAAACTGTTATGTAAAGGTGAAAGTCAGAGCAAGATAGTCGTTCACGTCGCTAGTGTATTTATTTCTGCAAACACTGGGATTCCCAGCTGCGTCTTAGCGTTGGGACAAACCCTCGTTCCTACGAAGAGACCGATGGAAGTCACTATTTTCAGGAATTCCCGGTGAGCTTTAGATGGGTCAAATCCCAGCCTTCCTGCCTCTGTCTTCAGCGGGAAAGCAACCACTCTCCGCTAAAACTTCAGGCTTTGTTTTTTTTACGCATGAGAAGAGCAGGAGAGTCTGGCGCAGGTCAAGAGCAGGAGACTGGCTGCGCTTTACATCACCACCCCGCTTCCTGTCCAGCTGAGGCACAGCAGGAGCCCGCGGCCCCGCTGGCGCTGGGGGCCTGGCGCAGGGCGAGCCGCAGGCCCTTGCCCTGCGAACCAGGCCCTCGGGGCCGAGCAGCAGACCCACCACCGTGCCGGCGGCTTCCGCCAACCCAGCCTGGGGGCAGCTGACTCTGGGCGCGTTGGTCCCGGCACGACAAAGCCCGCACGTGTAGGACGGTGGATTGTCACACTGGCACTGAATCCTCGGCCAAGGTGTGAGGCCCGACCAGCAACCGGCCGCATGCCCGTGTCGGCGCGGGACGGCACCGCCGCCTGCGGACAACCCTTGGCCGATGGGACGTGGAGATGAAGTTCCGCACGCATGTCCGCGTTTGGCGAAGCGGCCGCTGCGGGGAGCAGCCCCGGCGCAACCCCGCCAGCCCCGCACCGCTCTGCCTCCCCGAGGCCAAGCAAAATGGCGGCAAGCCCGGGCCCGGCCAGCGGCGAGGCGCTCGCCCCGCCCCCCCGCGCCCCGCCCAATGGAATGAATGGGCTATAAATAGTGGCCAATGGGACGGTGGGTGGAGCTGTCTATAAAAGAGGCTCGGCGGTTGTGACGCGGCTCCAGTCCGGCTCGGGCGGCGGCGGGGCGCAGGGCGGGTGCGGAGGTCCTTGCTGTGGCTGCGGAGCCCTCGGTAAGTCCCGGGGCAGCCGAGCCGTCCTTCAGCTTTCAAATCACATTTAAGAAAAAAAAAAAAAAATTATTCTTTTTCCCTTCGTCGCGTGGGGTGGAGCCGGTCCGGCTGAGGAGGGGGAGCGGGGCTGCAGGGGGGCAGCGCGGGGAAGGGTCGGGGGACGTGGCGCGGAGCTCCGGCGGGGCAGGTGCTGGCCGGGCGTGCTCCCACTCTAACACCGGATTAACCCGGTATTTAGCAGGGTAGTTACATATGCTCGCCCCAGCCGGGTCCCCCGAGGGAGCCGTCCGTTGTATAACGCCCTGCTGGGTGCTTCCCAGCTCGGGGTGGCTCGCCGGGCGCTGCCGCTCATCGGGCCGGGGCCGGCGGGACCCCCGGCGGCGGCGGGAGGGGGCGCGGCCGCCCGGCGAGGGCACGGCGGAGCCGCCCCGCTCACCTGCCGCGGGGCCGGACCCTCCCCGCAGCCACCGGCGGGGTCTGCCCGGCGCGGCCGCTCCCTGCCGCCTCGGGCGCGTCCCTTCCCCCGGGCCGTGTCCGGAGGAGCGGGGAGCCCCTGCCCTGCCGCGTCCTCACAGATCCCGGGGCAGGGCTGGTGGAGGCGAAGAACTTTTTTCTTTCCTCCTTCCTGGCTTCTCTGGAAGGTGGTGCGGCAGCGAAGGTGTGAAAGGCAGGGGTGGAGCAACAGCCAAGGTGACCTTGCCTGGGCGCCCGGCTTCCCACCCCAGGCGTTTCGGGGGCCTGCCAAGCCCCCCGTGATAGGCTTCCCCTCTTTCTCCCCTAGTGACTGCGGTAGGGTCAGACATGCCCTTCTCAAACAGCCACAACCTTCTGAAGATGAAATACCGTACCGAAGAAGAGTTCCCTGACCTGAGCGCTCACAACAATCACATGGCCAAGGTGCTGACCCTGGACCTGTACAAGAAATTGAGGGATAAACAGACTCCCAGTGGATTTACGCTGGATGATGTCATCCAGACTGGGGTTGACAACCCAGGTAACGGCTGGGGACCGTTAGATCTGCGTAAGGATCTGCTCTCCCTCCTTACTGGAAGTGCTTCTGGACAACAGCACCCAAAGCTCTTGAGCTACTGAGAGGCAAATCTCATAAAGTGTTGTGAGATGGCTCTGAACCCATGGCTGTGTTAAGAGGCCTTGTTCTGTCGAGCCACGTTCCTTGCTGTGATCTGACACATTGCTTCCCAGACACTTCGATTATGTAACTGCTCTGCTAAATACTTTCAATCCGAACAAAAAAAAAAAGCAAAACCCCAAATGCATTCTAATTATAACACAACCGGGGGAGGGAAAAACCCAACCCTGATGTTATGCGGGCTTACCTGGCTGTTCTGGTCTATACCTATTCCAAACTGGTTATGTGATGTTCTCTAGCACTTCTATGAAAAAAGGGGGAGCAGATGTGTTTTCGTGTTAACATTACAGTATTTATTTTTACTCTAGCAATATCAAAATGGCCCAACTAAATAATCAGAGACTGCCTCCTGATGAGGAGTACCCGGACCTGAGCACCCACAACAACCACATGGCCAAAGTTCTAACCCTGGATTTATACAAGAAACTGAGAGACAGAGCCACGCCCAGTGGCTTCACCCTGGATGATGTCATTCAGACTGGGGTTGATAATCCTGGTAAAATGCATTGAGAATATTCTGTGTGAGCCAGCTGGAGTAACTGGTGCTTTAGAGTGTGGTGACTTAAAGCTAATCTTGTGGAGGTGGTATTTATGAGCGGACTACGGAAATGCAGCTCTGTCTGTAGCAGAAGGAACAAAAAGCGAAGCATGCTTGCCTGCAGCAAAGCATGATGGTTCAGACATAAAGTTGTATCTGGTGGTCTAAACTAGCTAGCGAAACTGGATGTGCTGTGCAAATTTGTCCTAAACCAAGCTTGACAAATGAGTGTGATTTAATGGCAATAGCTGTGGCTTTCCATAGCACTGCATTTGCCTAACTGGATGCAGTGTAAAATGTAGGGCTTCTGCAAGTGTTTGTATGTAAGAATACGTTTCGAAGTGACTAGACCTACCACTAAAGAACTTGCCTGGTTAGTGCTGTGCTGGAATACAGCCAAACATCACCCAAACTTAGCTCTTCTGACTTTATTACCACTCCAGGCCATCCCTTCATAATGACAGTAGGATGCGTAGCTGGTGATGAAGAGTCCTATGACGTGTTTAAGGAACTCTTTGATCCAGTTATCGAAGACAGGCATGGTGGTTATAAACCAACTGATGAGCACAAGACCGACCTGAATGCTGATAACCTGCAGGTATGAACTTTTGATCAATTACTGATGCTTACTGGTCTGAGGGCTGGGTAAAGTTGTTGGCAGCTGCCTAAACTTGACTGCTCAGTGTCTGTCCCTTCACTTTCACCCAGGACAGACCCATAGGCTGTGTGTCCAGTGCAATCAGACTTAAGATCTTGCTGCTGTAGGATGTCAGTGGCTGGGTAGAACCAGGCAGCTGGCATGCAGCAGCAGCTTGCTTCATGTGCTGCTGCAATGTAGGGCATGCCAAACATGTTCGACATGTATTTCCATAAACTGTGGGCTAAGTCAAGCTAAACAGCACTGGCCTAGGACTCTCAGACTGTCATAAAACTGAACACTTTCTACGATCTTATCTTGGATCTTAAATGTCACCTGGTGGTCTTGTGCTATAGAACAGACTTTGTTATGGCTAGGAGTAAGGATTTCTGCCCACTTCATGAATTTCAAATGTTACTGTAGACTTGAGGAATTCCTAATGCCACATTGATTGGCGAGCCATAGGTCATCTTGAAAAGAGACTTTGGATGACAGTAGTGAATAGTTCTCATTTGCAAGAGTAAACGCCTATCTAAGCAACAAGGGTTTGCCTCATGATGACACCTCTAGATTGCAGATCTGAAGGGGTAATGGAAGCCCAGACCTTAGTTTGAAATGGGGATAAAACTGATAGTCTGGTTGTATCTCCGTCTTCTGGCACTACTTAGTAGCTGTAGCCTTAGCCTCAAAACAAGGGTTGTGTTACACATATGCTTGAACTAATGCTGAAGAAAATGGTCCTGAAATAAGACACTGACTTACAGGCCAAGTAGTCAATATCTCAAGTTTAAGATGTATGCTTAAATGCATGGAAGCTACATGGATTTACGGTAGGTATCTTGGCAACACAGTTGTACTCACTGGTTTCCTAACCTTGTAGGGAGGCGATGACCTGGA
The DNA here is from genome assembly GCF_030867145.1 of Opisthocomus hoazin. Taxonomy (NCBI): domain Eukaryota; kingdom Metazoa; phylum Chordata; class Aves; order Opisthocomiformes; family Opisthocomidae; genus Opisthocomus; species Opisthocomus hoazin. Next base: position 63,164,044 of record NC_134420.1, on the reverse strand, counting down.
TCCCAATTACGTGCTAAGTTCCCGTGTCAGAACTGGTAGAAGCATCCGTGGATTCTGCCTTCCCCCGCACTGTAGTCGAGGAGAGAGGCGGGCTATCGAAAAGCTCTCTGTTGAAGGTAAAGCGCGTTGGGGAAACTACTTAAATCCTTTGCGCAAGAGGCGTTCTTTGCATTTTGAAAATGGAGGCAGTTGGCAAAAGCTGCCTGCCTCAGTACTTAGTCTGAACACAGAGCCTGTCCTGGAAAAGGCTGGTTACATTACAGCTGCCTCAGCATTGCAGTTTGTAGCTGAGAGCAAGAGCACATGTCAGAGGGAAGCTGGACTGCATTAAGTTGGCCTTTGCCAATCTTGACAGCTTCTTTCTATGTGTGTGGGGAAAGAGCTTGGTTCATCATGACTCAAACTTGAAATGCAACAGGTACGTAGCAACTTCAGGGCTTGAGTCATGGTTGCAGTATTTTGTGGCTGCTTTTTAATTGACTTTCATTAACGTTCAGCTTGCTTAGAGGTGTAGTCTTGCTCCAAATGTGGACTAGAGTAAGCCCTAGTTTTCAGTGGAACTCCTCAGCTGCAAGTTTTTTTTTCTATTGCCTCCCAACTCTATTGAGAGGAAAGGATATGCTCAAGGTGCAGCTCTGGAAACTGAGAGTGTAATTGTTCCAAAACCTCTCAAGGGCAGGGTAACAGTCCTTGACTAGAATAATACTGTTTGTGTATTGATGACCTTGATTCTCCTTGGAAGAAAGCACTGCACTTCTACAGTTAAGCAGCAGTAATGATTCTATACTGCATGTGAGGAACAACGGCTACTTGTATCAGCCTGGAAGGTGCAGACACATCATCTGATACTGCCTAAGTTCCGTAATGCTGTGAGGGCATTGCCATTGCAGATTAAAGCGAGGGAGGAACCAAACCCAGCAGATCAGACCTTGCCATACTTTGTGTGTGGTCTCTGACATGCTGGTAGTGTCTGGCATCTCTGGTCCCATCCTAAAAGTGACTGTTTCTTTCAGCTTTGGGTAGTCTGGAAGGTGATCTCAAGGGGAAGTACTATGCTCTGAGGAACATGACTGATGCAGAGCAGCAACAGTTGATTGATGATCACTTCTTGTTTGACAAGCCAGTTTCTCCTCTGCTGTTGGCATCTGGGATGGCACGAGATTGGCCTGATGCCAGGGGTATCTGGTGAGTATGCCTGGAAGGGAGGAGTTGTACAAAGTCCCTGCAAAAAAAAATCTTGCAGATTTGCTTGTAGCTCGTACTGTTGGGCAAAGTGGCAGCTTCTGAACTTATATTACGGAATCTAATGAGAAATGTGTGTTATCCTCTGGGGAAGCTACATGTAAACCAGCAGAATTTGGACAAGTGTTACCATGAACCACACTGGGCTGGTAGAAACAAGCCAGTTCGACTAGCCTGTGACCAGAGCCTACCCATCCAGCACAGATTAGTGAAGCACCAGGCAATAACTGAAGCAGGTTGTGAAAGTAGATCACTTGTAAAGGAGCAGATGTGCCACTACCTTCAGCTCTTGTCCTGGGAGCTTAGAGTAATGTGTGGTAACAAACCGTAGCGTTGGCTTAGCTCAGACTTGGTACTGGATGCATAGTTGCTTCCTTGCAGTCTCATTGCTTCTGCGTGCAGAGGCTCACTGATGCTGGACTAGTATGGCTTTACTTGGACTAGTGATAAGATTCCCCCTTCCCCCCAGCCCCCAGACACTCGGTGACATGAGTTGACTGATGAAGAGGTGTGGAATGGAAGGATTCTGCTTGTCGGATGTAGGTCACCTACATAAAACTCTGCATCTCGGGAGCTTCTGCAGCATAATTAACTTGCTCCCTTCTAAGCCAAGGGCTAGGTTTTCTCAACTGGAATGCTCTGACTTTATTACTGTAGCTGCTTCAGTACAACGCAGAGGAAGCATGCTTTGTTTCTGTAGGTCACCTTTAAGATTGCATCATCTACCTGGAGATTGCCAGCACTAGATAGCGCTGTCATCTGAGCATGACTAATCTACAAACTTGAAGTGTAAAGTCTCAGTGTTGTCTGCATAAATAGCTTTCCTCAGGTACTAGTTAATTTTTGATCCTAATCAAGCTGAGAAATTATCAGCATGATAAATATTGATAGTACTTGCTTCCAGCTGCAAGCTAGGACAAGAGGGGCTCATTGGTGTTCGGAGGCTTTTATGGTGTCTTGGAAGAGCCCTGATCTAAAATTAATAGTGAAAACTCAGCTTAGTTCTCTGGTAAGGTACGAAGTGCAGTTGAACAGAATCTGACAAAATTCCTGATAAAAGGCTTTGTTATACATTGTCAGCGTGGTGTCATTATGAAGATCACTGTACAGGGCTGCCTCTAAGTCTGTACTGATCACCCTTCTGAAAATTCTGCTGAACAAGTGAAATCTCCTAAATTTGTAAAGTTAGGTGACAAGTGAGCTAGGGGGATGGATGGATTTTAGGGTTTGTTAGTGTAAGACTGGCTAATGTCATGTTATTAATCATTCTTGCCTGTTTAGATACAGGCCAATTCAAACTACCTCTTGAAAAGAGCAGGGTGAAAACTACTAGCTTAACTCCATTGAGTCCTGTGTGGACAAAAGAAGTAAGATTCATTTATTTGAAGAGGCGACTAAGTGAGCATCTCGAAATAAAAGCTACAATGATGAGTAATTTGGTGATGTAATAACTATACTGAAAATGTCAGGTGGGACAGACAAAAAGTTGTTTGCTTTGTCTTCTAGGCACAATGATAACAAGACCTTCCTTGTTTGGATCAATGAGGAGGATCACCTTAGAGTTATTTCCATGCAGAAAGGTGGCAACATGAAGGAAGTATTTACCCGCTTCTGTACTGGGCTAACACAGGTAAGTCAATATTGCCCGAGCTGTAGGTTCAAATAGTACGTGTTTCTCTGGTTAGAGCTGAGAATGCAAACTCTTCCAAGCCCTTTCCCATGTCCTGCATGGTGGTGCTTCATAGCTGGGGTCTCTGGGAACACCATGATAAGATCCAGAGCTGTGAGGGCTCTGGAACACCTATACTGGCAAAGCATTGCAGCTATGAAATCTAGAATAACTCCTCTAATGTGGCACTCTTACCCAAGTGTCTAAACTGTACTTAAAGAATTTCTACATGGTTCTATAAATGGAGTGTTTAGAGACCCTGGGTGGGAGAAGAAATTCCTTGAACGTGGACAGGCAGAGCTGAACTGAAGTTTCTAGGCTGAAAGTTCTTCTATGCTTTTGGTCTTGATATGAACTTGAGCCTTACCAGCCGCTTCCCTAATCCAAACAGATGTGCCAGCTTGACATGTACTAAATCAAGCTTCCCAAAAGATAGTGACTTCAGATTTTGTAGTGTAGCTTAAACTTAGCCTGTCTCACTGCTAGGAGCAAGATAAAGCAACTTACTGGTGGCCCTCTTTTTTCCAAATGGAAGGGGCTTATGTGACTGCCTTAAATAGCTGTTCAAACTGTTGTGGCTGTTGCTATGTAACTGAAGCTGTAAATGAGCACTAATGGATGACCTGCATCCTTCAGGCAGAAAACAATCTCTAAACATACATTCTCTCGATTTATAGATAGAAACTCTCTTCAAGTCCAAAAACTACGAGTTCATGTGGAATCCACACTTGGGCTACATTCTGACCTGCCCATCCAACCTGGGAACAGGGCTCCGTGCTGGTGTGCACATCAAGCTACCAAACCTTGGGAAACATGAGAAGTTTGGAGAAGTCCTGAAGAGGCTTCGGCTGCAGAAACGGGGCACAGGTGAGAGGTGATAGTGATGTCCTACTCAGGCTGCCCTAAGAAACCAGCAAAAACCTGGCAGAGTCTGTCAGACTGTCCAAAAGGCACCCTGGTAAAAGCACATGGAGATAGCCAAGCCTCAAAATTGTATCTTGAAGCTGGGGGTGCTAGTGCTCTGCTTGTACCTTACTGTATCTGGCTATCTAGGTGTGTCCTGTGTGGTATTCTGAGCACCAGATAAGGGGGACTTGGTGGCAGCTGTTCCTGTTGTAAGCAGGGGTGGGAATCCTGATGTAACTTCTGGCTAGGAAATAGCTACAGTGGTTACTTCTGACCACGTTAGCTTGCTCATGGGTTAAAAGAGCAAAGAGCTGGCCTAATGGCATGTTCTGTGGCTCATGCTGGCAGTCACATGCAGCTTTATCTCCTTGTGTGTAGGAGGGGGCAGCAGTGGCAGCTTGTAGAGAATTGCCTTGCTGTGTTCCCACCTCAAGCTAGTGAGGGAGGAAAGGTAGACTCACCTGCTCCAGCAGTGGTTGGTGTACTGACTAAGTCTCTTGCTCCAGGTGGTGTGGACACAGCTGCTGTCGGAGGAGTGTTTGATGTCTCCAATGCTGATCGCCTTGGCTTCTCTGAGGTGGAGCTGGTGCAGATGGTGGTGGATGGTGTGAAGCTGCTCATCGAAATGGAGAAACGCCTTGAAAAAGGCCAGTCCATTGATGACCTCATACCAGCTCAGAAATAAAGCACTTTGTTCTCATGCTTCCTAACTTATTGGATGAATAATAAAATGTCACTCCAATTCAAACCCCTGGAGTCAGAGCCCACTTAGTTACACTGTAGAGAAGTCTTCCATCCATCTGTGTTAGAGTTTATTTTTTTGATGGCTGAGATGTTGCTGAAAACAAAATAAACTATTGTTTTGGCCTGAGATGTCTTAGATGTGTGAGCTTAAATGTCTTTGAGAATTAAGTGACTTGGTTTTCTTAGTTATGCTAGATGGGCTGGTTTTGTGTGTTAGCACATCTTCCTGGCTGTGCTGCTGCAGCCCACTCAAGTTGAAATGTGGTTAAAGCAGTGGCAAATGTGAACCTTTAATGTGATTATAGTTGCTGCAAACTTGAGAACTAGTGTTAAACATGAGTCACTGCAAACATGCCCTACCTCCAAGGCTTTCACTTCTGCATCTGCTTGCGGCAGCTGTGAACTGTCATTATCCTGACTACAGCAAGCTGGCCTGACTGCTGTAAAGGAGGGGAGACAGATCTGGGTACAAAGGGCTACTGTTTTCAGACAGGTCCTGCTGGGGCTGCAGGGTGATGCTCTGAGGTCAGACTTCAGTGTATAATAATACAGACACTAAGCTAGTTTGTGGGAGGAAGACCACATCTTTAATCTAGAGATGTGTAGAGAGTTGGTACAAACAGCTAATCTCTCTTTTGGGGGTAAGTAAGGAGTGGAGTGAAACCCATGCTTCTTTCTATGGGGTTTCAGCTCAGCCAGGAAAGAGATGGGGGGCTGTAAGCTGATAGTTACAGGAAAATATCAGATAACTGTAGCTTTCTTCAGCTGACTCTTGTTAGCCTATGCACCAGTTGTCCCACAAACCTAAAAATGAACTGTGTAGTTGGTTAAAACATGGTAATGGTCATTTTTTTTTCCAAGCTGCATCTGACTTGCAAGCTCAGGCTGTTAGGCTGTTTGTTCTCTGGGTGTGAGCTTACATTGTAGTATCAAGTAGGTCTGTTCTCCAGAATGGCTGTTGTCAGTGTACATGGTGCTTGCTGTGTGGAAGCATCACATCAGTAACCTACAAGAGCAACTTTTTCCAGAAGTATTGATAGTTAGGAGCATTGGACCCTTGGTAACAACAGCTTTTGTAGCTCGTGCAACCTGGGAAGCAGATAGCACCTGCCCAGCAGCTCTACCCACTGCTAAAGCACAGCTTCTACAGAGGGAGCGTGATGAAAGGTTGATACATAGCTTCTCAGTGTGCAGCTTTATATAGGTTCATGTAGATAACTGAAGTTTTCTTTTGTAGAGGCTGTGATATTTCTAAGGCTGTGATTGCAGGCTGTCACTTAGCTGAAGTGATGATTCCAGCTGGGGTACGCTAATTAAATTTTAGTGAGGGAAAAGCTGAACATCTTAGATGAGATTTTTTTTTTTTAAATATAGCTTTCTATGTGATTCAAATTTAACTGGGTGGGGGAGAGGAAATCACATGTAAGAGTTTTGTTGGGTGCTGGGTGATGTTCCTGTATTTGAGTTAATCAGCATGGGGATTTTTCTGCACAAGGCTTGTGAGAGCATGGAAGGGAAAATGGTGCAAGAGACAACCGGTTGGTTCTGTGTATTCTTCAGATTCCCCTTGCTATGCTTCGTGTCACTGTTCACAGGCGCTTGGCAAATAGCTGGTGCTGCATCTTGTAATCAGAGAGTGTTCATTTAGTGGTGCCTCTCCTCAACACGGTGTTGTTACTGTGCTGGTAGCAATTACCTAATGGAAGGAGGTGCCTGAAAACTTGTCTGTTTTCTTCGAGCTATATCAGCTGGACTAATAAAAACCTCTCTCTCCCTGTGCACCTTGTTTCTCCTATGTCTGTAGCCCACCAGAGCTGCTGTATCTCTTTGTCTAGTTTTAGCCCCTGGGTCCCTGCAGTCTGAGGCAGGACCTGTAGCTGACTAAAAAATTATGGTCAAAGCTGCAGGCTAGTTTTGAATGCTTGCATCCAACAGGAAAGTATTTATTTTTAATTGGTTTTACTTCCCACCCACCACCTTTACTGTGTTCCCTGCTGTTGCTGCCACGAGGAATAACACGACCGTGCTTTTGTTTCAGCTTGCACAAAGCAATTGAAAATATTCCAGAGAACGAACGTGTCGCGGCAATAGGCTGGACACAGTGACCTACTCCAGCTGGGACTTGCTACAAGCCTGTGATCGAGAGGGAAACTAAACCTTCCACCCCCTCACCTTCAAAGCCGTGGTTTGATTCCCAGCCTGACTCACCGTCGTGCCCCAGGTGCCAGCCGTGGGTCGCCCAGGCACTGCGGCCGGGCGAAGTAGGGCGTGCAGAGCGGTCGTTCCTCGGGCACCTGGAATTGTGCTGGGCGATGGGAGCTGCCGCGGGCCCCGGGTGCCTCGGCCTCCAACTGAGCGCAGGAGAGGGAGGTCGTTCGTCGCTATGCTTTATGCAGGGGAATGGCAATCAGCCTGGGTGGCGGAGCCGCCTGAGTCACGTAGCTGCTGGGAGGGACGCGGGAGCTGGTGCAGCCGGCTGGGCCCTCTGGACGGGCGAGCTCGTGCTTTGTGTCGCGCCCAGCGGCGATGGCGTCGCTCCTCACCGTGCCCGGGGCGGTGCGCGGGCTCCGCGGTTGGCCCCGAAAGTGCTGACACATGCGGCTGCGGGCTGGGGGAGGAGAGGGGCCGGGAAGCTGTCCCGTGGAGTTTCAGCTGAACCTCCCTCGCTTCCAGCCTGGGGAGCAGCGATGGCCGCTGCCGTTGGGGAGAGGCACCGAGCTCCGCCGGCTGCAGCGCGGGCCTCGCGTGGTGGCCTTTCCCTGCTGCTCGCGATGGCACCGGGTTTGCAAAGGGAATTTCTTTTTCTTTTTGTCCTGCAGAAGGTTTCTGCTTTCCCTGGGGGAGCAGCTGCCCAGCCCTGGCTCACCCCGTCCCCCTCCCTCTCGGCACCTTGCCCGCTGACACCCCAGGGCCCTCGCTCAAGAAATCCACCCGCTTGGGAAACCATTCGCCTCTCACGTGGTGATTACTGGCAGCAGACCGCCCATAAACACTCCTGATTCCACAGTTCGTGCTATCGGCCATCAGGAAAACGATTCACGGCCTTTTCCCTGCTTGCGGACTAAGCTGCAGGGAGGATGGCGGCGAGCTCAGCATGGCGGCGCGGGCCCGGGGCACTTTGCCACGCGGTGGGCAGCTCCTGGGCTGGAGTGGAGCGCTCCAGCTCCCCGCACGCTCCCTCAGCCCCAGCCACGCGAGGGGACGGCGTTGCTGCTTTGCGGGGAGACCCGGCCACCCCGGGGAGGCTGCTGCTCCTGGGATGAGGTGGCCGAGCCCTGTGACTCCTCTCTCCTGAGGACAAAGTTTGGAGCGAGTTGGTTTTAGCTGCTGGACACCTGGCGAGAGCCCTGCCCGGGGTGCGGGGGGCTGCTGCTCGAGTCCTGCCCTCCGCCGGGGATCCTCGCTCGGCTCAGCCCAGCCACGGCCGAGGCCAGGGCAGTGCTTTCCTCCAGGTTTCCATTTTGCCCAGTGTAATTAACTCATTGCCAGGCCTAGAAGAGAAAGGAAGGTGCTGTTGCCTAACGTCTCCGGCACCCATCAGGGAGGGAGGAGTTTTAGGCTCCAGCCTGTCCTCAGATGAGCGTTACCATGTTTTTACGCAATGTGGGTGATTTTTCTTTTTTTTTTTTTTTTTGCTCCACCCACCCACCCACCCACCAAAATTGTGGTGGCGTGGTGGGCAGGGCACTCTTCTGGGAATGGGGACAGCATCCCAGCTGTTTCATCTCCTGTTTGCTTTTCTTTTTCCCCGGGGAAGCAGCAGGCCAGCAGGCTCCTTTGGCTGCCCCGCATTCCTCCGGCTCGTCTGGCTTCCCACTTCTCCTGAAAAATCATAGTAACAAAGCTGGAAATAGCCCGGGTGACCGTTTGCTCCAGCCCTTCACCAGAGGGACAGGGCACTTCTCCACCATCCCGGGGCTTTGTTGGGTTTGCTTGTCCCCAGTGAGGGGGAGCCAAGCCCCGTGCTGGAGGAGAACACCCCACAGCCTCACACGTTGAGCTGAGAGGCTGATCAGAACCAGGTCTCTTGCACTGCTTGGCCCTCTTCCCCTGTCTTTGACGTGCTGGGCTTTATTTTCTCATACAGAAATTACACAAGCTCCCGGCCAGCTCTGTTTCAAGGCCCAGCCCCCTCGCCCCGGGTTCCCAGCCCCCCAGCACCTCTCCCTCACCGGCTGCGAGCTGCCGGCTGCCGCGCAGGAAAACCCTTGGGCTGCAGAGGTGTTTGTACGTGAACATACGGGGCTTCCCCCTCCTTTTGAAAGAACATTTTTTTTTTTTTATTCAAACACTGCGTAGAGCCAGGTTGAGCGCGCCAGGTGAGAAGCTGTATCTACTACACCCGCAGTATGGGTCCAGTAATTAAACTGGCAGCGTGGGCTCAGACGGGGATCGACAATTAACGGGGAAAATCTGCATTACCAGACAGGGTAAAAATAAACAGAGCTGCATCCAAACCTACCAAAGATTTTTGTTTTCCTCCTCCAGCCAGTGAGTAAGACTATGAGAAACCATATGTATATTTATATATACATATATATGTATAATTTAATATATAGAAGTGTGTGTATATATATGAATATAAACACTTTCAAAGGGTAAAATGTCTCATACTTAGCACCTGGGAAAATGGATAGAAAGGGTAACACTCAGAAAAAAGTGAACGTTGAGGTTTTTTATTGAATGTCAAAAGCTTCAGCTAAAAATACAGAATGGGCAACCCCGAGCTTTCTGCGATGCAATTTCAGAACAAAACCAGCACTGAAGATGAATTTGACAGACACACATGAAAGCCCTGAATTTTTGCAAGGACCTCAGCTTCCCACTGGGTTTAGCGCAGGTGGGTATGAGGTTCAGCCGACAGCTGCGATGTGCTTGCTCTTTCCACATCCAGTATCGATGACCAGAGAGTAAACTGAGAACAACCTGTGCTGAGGAGACCTTGGAAGTGTCAGCTTGTGTTTTTGCAGTGACTTCTTGTGATGGTGTTTGGTTGTAGCACTCGAGCACAGCAAAGCTCGTCTGGATTACTCGGGAACGAGCAAGACTGGAAAACAAGAGAGTTAACTCAGCTGAACCCCCATGTTGTTTCGCCTGGTCCGGCAGAGCAAGTAGCACATACACCGAGGACAGTTTTCTGGGGCTGTAAGCAGCGGTTGTTTGCAGTTCAAACGCTGCCGCGTGTTCAAGGCGCAGTGAAACCAGAGGGAAAACCCAGGGCAGGTTCAGTGCTGGCACCAGCCCTGCCCGCGGGACCTGACGGAGGTGGCGGACTGGCTGTGGCACCGAGGGGGTTTTTCCTCCTTCGCTGGCCTGGGACAAAGCTGGAAGCGACCACGGCTCCGAGAGGCAGACGAGACAGTTTTAAGGCACTGGGTGGTGAAGTCATCTTGGGCGGGAAAACTGGTGTTTCAGTAAGCGTGGGCCAGGCTGCGTCTGCCCGCAGAAACTGGCCGGTCTCCCTCCACAGCTGTGGTGAAATCCCCTGAATCGCTAATCACCGCTCGGGCTGACGATGTTCCCGGGCTGCTGGGCAGAGCGCGCCTGCGATTACCAGGAAGCCGGCAGAGCTGTCCTGCGCTGGCCGTGCCGATCCGGAGGGACGCACTGGGACCGAGTGACTGACCGTGTCCAGATGGGCGTGAGAGGAGAGGTCTCCAGTGGGGAGGGCCACCAGGAGAGCCATGGGACCATGCTGCTCCATGAGTGGGCTGTCTTCAGCAAAGGCCATCAGGATACCTCCGTATCGAATCGCTGCTGTAACAGCCTCCGAGTTGGGACTTGTCCGGGGAGAGATGGCTCCAGAGATACTTGTGGGTTCATGCATGAGAAAAGGATTGCAAAGACTGGGAATGCTCATGGTCCCAGAACGTCAGCTCCTGGCCGTGGGAGAGTGATGGCTGGCTTGTTTTTTTTATAAGCCATTGTTTTAAGGCAAAACATTGTTGAGCATTTTGAGGATGCTCTTTCAGATGCTCTTTCCCCCGGAGCTGGAATAAGTGCCTTCCTTCCCTCTGCCTCGGGGATGTCCCCCCTGCCCACCTGCCGGGCCAAGGAGACATGCTGCTGCCAGCACTGCTTCCTCTCCTCTGTCTGGTGGGTGGCATGGGGTGCTCTCTGCTCCCATGGAGGGGTAGCTGGTGGGGACCCAGCAGTGCCCCAAACTGTGCACCTACCTAGAGGATGGAAAGGGCCGTGAGGAATCAACAGCTCAGCTATTTCACACTGCTGAAAACCTTGGGAGAGGCTTGAGGACTTCTTACAGCTGTCCTGGAGGCCAGAGGAGAGCAGAGGTGGGAATGCAATGCCAAGTGCCCACCGGGTGCTCTGGACACATCCCCATTCTGCCCATGGCTCTCCAGAGGGTGATCCCCAGCCTGTGCCAGCTCTCACATCGTCTCAGAAGGTCCATCCTTCCCCCACCAAACTCTTGTGAAGCCCCCGTCCCAGCAGCAGGAGGTAAGTGCTGGGGAAGGGTGGACCTCCCCACCGCAGGGATGTCTCAAAGGGCTGGGTTCTGGCCGGCGTCCCTGGCCACCGGTGACCGTACAGCCCGTTTCTCACTGCAAGGCACCTACCAGCCGCATTAACGTGGAAGGGAGCCAGGCGGAGCGGCAGCGGGGGTTGCACCAGCCGGCTCTCTGCAGGGCTGTGTGAGATGCACACTAATGCAGCAGCTGCTGCGTGCCGCCCCTCGCATCTGAGCATCAGCCACCCTTGTGCAGTCGCTAAACTGCCCATTGGTCATCTCACCGAGGCACTCGCTTGGACTTACTCATTCTGCGGGGTGATCATCTGGGCCAAAGGCTGAGCTAACCTCACAGCCAGCACGCAGGGGACGTGGCCAACCCAGAGCCACAAGATACGTGTTCTCTGTTACTTGGTGGTTTGGTCTTTTTGGGGGCTTTTTTTTTCCACGGTGGTTTTTGTTTGCAATGAACCCTGTGGTTTGCAAAGAGACTTGTCAGCAGGATGGAGGCCTTGCGGCTTAGCATGCGGGGAGCTGCCTGTCTCGGACTGCAGGCAACAGCCCGTGTCACTGGGGAGCCGGAACAAGGAGATGAGGACAACTTTGGCAGGGGACGGAGAAGGTCCCTCTCTGCCAGACCTGCCGCTTGCTGCTATGGGGCAGCACCCCTGGCATGGGGGGCTGGTGTCTGAGTGTGTCAGAGGGGAAGGGTCTGGGAGGCAGCACAGGGCTCTGCCTTGGTTCACGTGCCTCACTTCCTGGCAGTAACCTAAATTTTGGGCAAAAACAGGCCCCAGCCCCAGTGGGAAATCACCAGTCTGGCCCCAGCAGCCACCCCGAGAGCATCCAGCCTCTTATCCTGCCGGCTGTCACTTGTGTCCTCACACAGGCAACAGGACTGCGTGTCTCAGGATGCAGCCCGGGGCTGATACCCACTGTTGAAAAGGTCCCTCCCCTCCCCTCCCCTCTCCCTCCCCTCCCCTCTGGGACAGGGATGTCTCCAGCGACTGAGCACCCCTCCCCATGGCCCCCTCCTGCTTCCCTCGAAATGCCTTCGCACTGATTCAGGTGGTCCTGGTGCTTGGGCATGACACTCCTGGACGCGTGGCTGGGAAGACCCTTGCATGTCATATAAAATACATTTCTGAAAGCAAACATAATTTATACTTGGTTTCTCCTCACAAAGAATAAAGGATCAGCCCTCGAGCAGTATTTATGAGGAATGACACCAAGCAGTGGGTCAGCTGGAGCCCCTGAAGAGGCACAAGACAGCAGATGGCCAATGTATCTTTTCCAAACACTTTTATGTAATCAGTGCCAAAGCCAGCAATGACACGTCTTTGCAGACAGCCTATGTGCCCTTTCAGCCTTTACTTTCCTGGGCTACCTGTACAGTCCTTCTCTTTTGAGATCATTTCCATTTCGCTTGCCATTGACGTAGCCACATTCAGATTTTTCATACAACTTAGTTCAAGAGTGAAGCCTCCACCAAGAACAACAGCTCCTCCGGAGAGCCATCGTCTCGTATAGGGTCTGTTTAAATGCCCAGCTGAGGTGCCTTTCAGCTCAGTTTACTCACTTTCAGTTAAAGCCAGGCCTGAGCAGGGGCCACTGAAAACGCAGATTAGATTACCTAGAAGGGATTTGGAATAAACACATCAAAAAGATATAGGGAAACAGAGAAGTACGTTTATAAACCCAAGAGATATTCGAGGCTGAATGGGCATGGGAACAGTTATTAAAAAGACTCATAAAGGCAAAACAAAGTTTAAGATGCTGAGAGATATCTTCCAGTGGGTACCAGTAAGGGGGGAACCACTTTGTTGTTTGCCGGCACTCTTAGTCCCATGACACTTTCAAACACAAACATCCACCATTAAACCTTTATTAATCCTCCCTTCTGATTTTCGTGTGGGTCATTTCGGATTGCTTAATACAGAGCTTAGGGGAAAACCTAATAAACCAACCACTAATCTTTGAACTCGGCACATAATTCTCCGTTTGCTGTTTCTCAACATGTTGTTTCTTGTCCTTCCACCCCACTGAGAAAACCCTGGAGTGCCGGCAGAGGTAATTGTGGACGGCAGCAGCAAGCCGGCCGGCAGCCAGGCTGCCCTCATGCCGCCATCCGGGACACGGTGGCCGTGGCCGAGTGGCTGTGGTTTCCAAACGAGCTGTTGCGGGAGATATTTTGAGACCTGGAACTGAACCTCTCAGAAAAGGTAACCTGTGGTGAGGGACTATTATCAAGCCACACTAAGACTGTGGGATCTTTGGAAAATACGACAAGAAAATTAAATACATATATATTTATTTTAAGCGACAGCACTTACACTCTGCATGAAGCATGCAGCTAAAGCATATTTTAAAAGCACCTAAAAGCTTGGCAGTATTTTCTTTCCTTTCCAAGGTACAAAAGCCCCCTGCTACCCTCCTGGAGTGGGGGGAAAGCGATGCTAAGCAGGAGAGGGAACCTCCAGGGGTGGGCTTTGGGGACATCAACAACAGTGAAACCCCAAACACTGGCTTGGAAAAGCAAACAAGATCCCTCCTTCAGCTTACGCCAGTCTTAGTGCTAACAGTGCTTTGCACGTGCACGATGCTGCATTAGCCAGCACCGCGCAGGCTTTTAACCGGCCTGTGGAGAATGTCATCAGCCCCATTTCACAGTGGGGAGGAAGCAGCTCTGCTGAAGCTGGGGACAGGGTGGTTGAGATGGCTCTTGGACAGGATCTTCTGCCTTTCCCACTCATCTTCTTCAGAGGTGAGGGTTAATCTGGTCACTTCTCTTCTTCTCCAGATGGAATACAGAAAAAAAAATCTGATTTGAGGTACAGAATCCTCCCTTATCTGAGTGTCTCTGTCACGCATAAACTCACTCATAGCCCTGGGAGAGGATTTCCAGCACATACTTTTGTACCAACTAGCTGGACTTTATTTATGCCCTTTTTAGTCTGTTCCTTCCTCAAGATTAAAAATAAAAAAGGCAACAAAAAAAGTAAAAATAAAGTACAAAGGTCTCAAGAGAGCTCAACCTTTCCTCTCCCTGTTGCCTCTCCTGCAGAAATAGAAAATTCCTGCAGAATTTCTCTTGGGAATGGAAAAGACTGTATAAAGCATGTTATCGGAGGTGAAGAATCTCGTGGTCCACTCGCAGCCGGAGACCCTGGTCCCCTCCACAGGCCACCTCCCACCAGCATGGGGAGGGCACCAAAGGGGACATCACCCTCCAGCCCAGCTCAGGGCAGACCTTCGCTCCAAGCCAAACGCTGGCAGCAATAAAGCCCTGCAGCAGATGTGGATGACCCCTGGTCCGCAGCCCCCCAGCCCCTTGTTTCAGATGCTGGGCTTTGTCCTCCAAGTTTTGGCCATTTTGCGGTGTGGGACCCCTCCTGCCCCACACCCTGGGGTGCTGGTGGTGGTGGGATGGGGGCTGATGCCCCAGGAAGGCTCAGAGGGCTTGGGAGGCAGCAGGAGTGGTTGCAGAGAGCAGGGACCAGAGCAAAGGTCCACCCCAAGCATCCCCAGTAAGGAAGGAGGGTAAAAGCAGGGAAGACCCGGGGAGAAATCTCCTCGCAGGGTGAAAGCAGAGTCAGAAAGCCGAGGCCGGAGCGGTGCTGCCCTGGCAGGCTGTGTTCCCTCGTTCTCATGGAAACAGGAGCAATGCCCTCCAGCTTGGCCTTTTGCTCAGCTTATTTCTAAACACGGCTCCTGCTTACGCTGGCGAGCATTCCAGCAGCCCCCTTCCTGGGGGCTCTCCCCGGCAGGACCCCGGGGCGGCCTTCGAGGAGCAGGGCAATGCTGTGAGGCCCAGGAGGGAGCGCAGCCCCTGTGCCATGGGAGCCATGTCTAATCAGGGCAACGGCTGGAGCCCCATACATGGCAGTGCCGGCGAGCCCCGGCCCCATGCGCCAAGGAGGCTCTGAAAAACTGGTGGTAACGCCCGTATGCGCTGCAGGTCAACGCCACATTTGGCAGAGGTCAGGAGCGCAATCTGGCAGCTTTCGACTTCACCTCTACGCTGAGCAGGCGAGGAATCTTTTAAATAAAACAGTATCTCCCTTGGCCCAAGCGCAGCAAACAGCCGCCTTTCGAGTAGCTGGGTTGAGCAAGAGACTTCCAAATCAGGGCATCCCAGTCCCCCCGTGGCTCTCGCGCTGCCTGCGTGCAAGCTCTGAATGGGGAATGCTCTTTTCTCCCCACGCTAGAAACGGGTGCCTGTCTGTTCCTATTAAAGGACATTGTTTAATCTCCAGCTGGGCTGATGTTCAAGCAGGCTGGAAGCAGCAGCCCGGCAGAAATCCTTGGCAAAGTCGTGTTAGGACCTCGAGTCCGTTCGGGGATGCTCACATTCCTGCGAAGGGAGCAGCTCCAAAGCACAGCAGGGCATTGCCGTTGCAGCCAGGGGTGCCTGCAGCAGAGCTGATGGGTTCCTGGAACTGGGCCTCCGCCCCACCGCTTCGGTGGTGTTTCCACGGGGCAGTCCCCACCAGTCAGGTCTTGCAAGACTCATGCAGGTCTGAATGATGCTTTCTGAGCCTGACCATCACTCCGTGGGTGACAAGAAGGCGGCCCAGGGGAGGTGGACGTGGCGCCTCCACCTCCATCTCCACCATGGCAGGTGGACAGGGCAGGCCAGGACCCACTGGACGGGAGGAGCTGGGAGCACAGGACTGCACCGCTCGCAGTGAGCAGGGTCGCAGGACATGGCCGCAGCCACCACCGGGAACCCAGGCACCCAGCTGGATTTGGGCCAGGCTCAGGGACACTTATCTTGGCGGGCGGTGAAGGCTGCTGCCATCACCAGCCGTGACCAAACAGTGCCAGCAGGCAGGGCGCAGCCCTTCACTGTCCAGGATTTGGTTACCCCCCAGCTGCATCACCCTCCAAACCCAGGCTGACTCCAAAGCAGCAAGCTGCGGACTGGTCTTCGTGCACCTTTGGAGCTGTATTTCCAGACCATCCACCCGCAGGCCACAAATCCACCACCAGCATGAGCCGCTGCAGCTTGGGGCTGACCTGTTTCAAACCACAGATGGTCCCTCCTGTCACCTCAGAGTCCGCCAAGCTGAATGGGGCCAAACTGGACATGGTGTTTCCTGCAAAGCATTAAGGTTTCTGCTGACATGTTCACCCCAGTGAGGTTCAGCTTGGCCCAGAGCTTCACAAAAGCGGTAGCTGCCATTGCCCCAGGGCAGTGAACAGGGAAAAGCGCTCCCTTGCTTTTTCCTACGTGCACACCAAGGCATTGAGCTTTGCCTTTAGCTCAGGCACAGCCAGGTCCAGCCAGCAGTGTGCCGAGACACCTCCATCCCTCCTGTCTGCTCGTCCCAGCTCCCCAAAGGCAAGGACAGGCACAGGCTCATCACAGCAGCAGATGACTTTTTCCACAGAAACCGATGCCTACTTTGACTGACGCATTGTCTTTGTGTTGAGCTGAGTGCCGCCTATTCTGATTGTCACTGTTGTTATTATTTCCATAACCATTTCTCCTCCAGGCTTCCAACACATTACTGCTCCAGGAACACATTATTTCAGCCCTGCCTGCTCCCAGGGCATGGCAGCTTCAAAAGGCATCTGAGAGAAGTGTCCTTCCTGGTAACGTGTTCTCCTTCCCTTGGATCCTCTGGGGACATCGTCTGTAGTGCGTCACACATGGGGAGTAGCTGCTCAAGAGAGCAGGACCACGACTGTGGCCATGGCAGGAGGCATGTCCCACCAGCAGCCAGCCCGGGAACCACAAGGCTGGGGAAGGAGGGAAAGCGGCAATGGTCTTGGCTAGCACCGAACCAGAGGGTGGCTTCACTCCTTCTCTGCCAAGGGAGAAAGCTTTCCTTGAATTCAAGCACAACAGCCTAAGGAAGAGCCAACAATTGAGGTTTTTCTGGGTTGCTGCAGGCTAAAGGATTCACCAAACAGCTTGCTGCTTCCTTCAGCGATGGGGTGAGATGGTGACAGCAAGGTGGTCACAGCTACCCTTCCGGAGAGGCTTCAGCACACATCCCCATCTCCCTCCCCGGGATGTCCACAAGCTGGCACCGGCGGCCACGCTTCGGCCATAGCCTGGGCTGTCCATGAGATGAACAGCCCTTTTCAGCATCGCTTCAAGCAGATGTCAGCTCCTTACGGTGAGGATTTGAGAGACCTTCTAGGCTCCCCAGAGATATGACTGGCCAACCATCTGCCCAAGCTGACTGTGAATATTTATGATTTACAAAAAGGACAGCAGCAGCCTGTGCGCAGGACAAATAACCACGGGGCTGATGAATTGTGCCTCCTCAGAGTTCTTTGCTGAGCCATATGACCGTAATACAAGGTTGAAGGTCCTCCTGACAGCGCCCTTGGATGCTGTGAACCTCCCCTTCCCTTCTCCAGGAGAGAAAATTTCAGCGAAGTTCTCACAAGACTATGTAAAATCATCGCTTTACTTTGCTGAGAAAAAAATTTGGGACCCTCTCAAACTGCTCCGCTTACGTCTACCATCAGAGAGCTTTTGTTGTCCTACACATCAGCCTACCCACACTCCTTGCGGCGGCCAGGAAGAGATCTAACTTGAGACTTGGGAAAGCCTGCCTCCTACTCTTCCCGCCTTGTGACAGACACTTGCACAAGCTGCACCGCTCCCCGTGTGCGAGGCCAGGACCTTCGCTTCCTCTTTCGCACAGGGGCCAGCCCGGCCCGCGCAGAAGGTCCTTCCGAGGAGCACCCAGCCAGCCAAAGGAGAAGTAGGTCTAGCAACTAGACAAGAAACCGGGGCTAGGAAGTGTCCTGGCCCCAACCCAGCCTGGATTTGGGCCAGAAAAGAGAAATGAAACCAGCCGAGATAGGAAGAGGCTTTTGGCTACGGTTATGCAGCGGCTTGTCCTTCACCCTCCAGCCCACCCCCGTCCTGGGGTGGCACCCACCCCTGGCACCCACGGCTGCTGCGCGGTGGGGTAAGATGGCAGCAGAGCGGGGTGCTCATCTATGGAAAGCCGTAACTGGAGAGGGATGTGTCAGTGGGTGATCTTATTTCTCATGGGTGCTCCCCCACACCGGACCCTCGCTGTGGGCAGGCAGCACTGGTGACCCTGCGTCGGTTGTACGGGGACTGCCCCACAGGGGTGCAGCTTGAGGGGACCCTGTTGTAAGCACACGACAGGGAGGAGGAGCAACAAGTTGCTGTCCTAAAAAACTGACCCGATCCTCCAGCCGTGCCCGGGAGAAGCGTGCTGAGGGAACTCCTGCTACGTTGTTTTCAAATCCATCGGTCTGTTCTACCTACTTGAAAACAGAAGCAGACATCAGCTCACTCCAGCCTCTCTCCTGGACTGGGCTCCACTTCTGCTCAGTCTGCTGCTTCAGATGGCCTAGTTAGGGACCCCATCACCCACGACAACAGATTTTAGTACCTTTTCCTGAATCTCTGCCCGCTCCCGGATTTTCCACACGGCAGCTGGTGAGTGGGATTGCTGGCAGGCCTTTTTGCCTTCGATGGCATCAAGGCTGAGCAGGGCTCCGTTCTAGTTCCTGCTGGGTTTAACACCTCGTTTCCTTCGCTGTCTGCTGCAGAAGCACAGGGAAAGGAGGCTACGCGCCCTTTAGGCTCAACAGCAAATTGTGCACCACCACACCAGCACAGAGAGCTTGGTGCACTGGCCTGGGAGCTCAGATCTGCTGGTGCCCGCATCCTCTTTGCGCATACGCTGATTTCTGAGCAGGCACAAGCTGTTCAGCAGGGTGCCAGAGAGCTGGTGGAGGTCCTCCTAAGCTGCACAAAGAGCGTCTTTGCTGGGGAGGCTGCCCGTGCCTCGGCCCTTCGCCCTGCAGCAGAAGCCAGGCTGGAGGGTGCTCTGCGCCTGTGGTGGGTGTCAGAGCAGAGGCTGAGAAAGGCGTCCAGAAAATCCTCCTCTAGCACAGCCAGTTTGACGTGGCCAATATTGCACAAGAGGTCCCAGCCAGCGTGACCCATGTTTGGAGATGTCTTCAGCCATATATTTGTCCACATGGTAATTACAGAAAGGGCAAGTTACAGCAATGAGTGCTGACTCTTCATGCTCAGTTTGCTGTAATCTTCAGACCTGTCTCCTGCAGTAATTTAGTTTGAAAAGGCTGACTGACAGTGTTGTTTCCAAGACATTGCTGTGGACACAGAAAAGTGGGAGCTTCTGGATTTTTCCCCCGGCAGGCTGCATGGTGCTGGGGCTGGGCAGAAGACATGGCTTCAGGTATCCCAGCCCCAGCAAAGGGTTCAATAAAGATTTGGATGTGATACCAAAAGTACACACAAATCTGAGCAGATGTTGGTAAAAAGGTTTGAGCTGTTGGAAAAAACAACACTGGACTCGTAACAGAGGTGGACCAGCAGCCCCCTCCTTCCTTACTTCTCATCTCACTTTCAAACTTTCAGGGTCTCCCACCTCTCAGGCCACGGGGCTTCTGCAGGTTTAAGCCGTGTAGAAGCGGATCTCTCCAGAGCTCGGGTTGGAGCAGGCCCGCATAGCTTAGACTTGCTAAGTAAGGGCAAGAAATTACCATTTTCTGTCTCCAGGCATACAGTCTTTGCTCTAATAAGCTGCAAAGGTTGAGCACTGCTGGCAGGAGAAAGGAGAGCCCTAGCACAGTGTCCCACACAGCCCTTGGGTGGGGAGAGTGGGGGGATCAGATCCTTTCAGAGATTGGAAATTGGCCTCCAGCCTCTACAATGCCCTAGGGTTACTCTGTCACCGGTGAACTTCACAGCAAAACCCACTATTTCTCTGCAACCAGCTGATGCGACAGAAGAGGTCACTGCCACCACGCTCCACATGTCCCCAGGCAGGACACTTGCACGTGTCATAAACGAAGATAAAACAGCAAGTTACTGCAGGGAGTGTAACAGCAGCAGCACAACCACTAATTTCAATGCAATGCCATGCTGATCCAGAACTTTCCTTCCAGGTTTTTGGTCTTCCATTTAGCAGCATGTCTATCTTTGGTTCAGTCCAAATTTAGGACTTGTTTTCATCCCCTGCCTTCCCTGAACTCAGCTGCTAAATCAATGAAACGCAGCTTTGCAGTGAAATGCTGAGTGCTGTGCTTCCAAGGAAGAAACTGGCAAAAGGCATCATCTGAGTGACAAAACAAGGCGAGAATGAAACATTCTTCATTCTCGGATGTTGTTGTAGGACAGAAGGGGAGGGTAAGGTAGAGGTAACAGGGAGTTAATGAGAGATGCTGGATGCTGGTTAAATAAACAGCGTGTATCCCCATAAACCTTGGCTCTCATCCCTCTGCTTTATTTTCATCCTTGACAAATGCTTCTGCCACTGCCTTTATTTTTACTGCTTTGGAAAGGTGCTTCCACATTTCCCTGCTTCTTCAAATATCTCAAGGGTGGGTGTCAGGAGGATGGGGCCAAGCTCTTTTCAGTGGTGCCCAGTGACAGGACAAGGGGCAATGGGCACAAACTGAGGCACAGGAAGTTCGTCTGAACATGAGGAAGAACTTCTTCCCTCTGAGGGTGATGGAGCATTGGAACAGGCTGCCCAGGGAGGTTGTGGAGTCTCCTTCTCTGGAGATATTCAAGACCCGCCTGGACAAGGTCCTGTGCAGCCTGCTGTAGGTGACCCTGCTTCGGCAGGAGGGTTGGATTAGATGACCCACAGAGGTCCCTTCCAACCCCTACTATTCTGTGATTCTGTGATTCAGCAGAACTAGCCAGATGCAAAAGAGTCGGGGGGGGGGGAAAAACCCCAAACTGTCTTACATCATGCAACGCTCACCCTGGCAGACCAAGCTAATAATGTCACCCATAGAGAGAAAACTGGAGAACAGTCGTCGGTATTTGAAGTTACCCAAGATATCAGGTGCACAAAGTAGAGCTGGCTCCCTTTTGCGCACAGCAGAACCCACCCCTACTCCACCAGGATTCACCCCGAGCGCCGCTCTGACCTGAAAAGTGACCTTTTCAGGACAGCTGCCTCTTGCTCGGCAGATCTGGTCCCTGCTCTGAACTGTCACGGTTCTCAGGCCGGTTTCCTGGAGAACCAAGCCTGACGTAGCCACGCGCCGTGTGTGAGCGCCTGCGCAATCTGTCCTCCCTGTAGCTGCCGACCCTGCAAGCCAGCTTCAACCAGGGTTGCCGGGCGGACGGGAGATGGGCGTCCCTGCAAGTGCCCCGAAGCAGAGCTTAGAGGAGGAACGGGCCTCTCCGCGCAGCCCCTGCGAGCTGCAGCAGCACCCTACGAGCTGTCTGCACCAGAAATTAGTGGTGCAAGATGTACGGGAAATGGTACAGCTGCACCCCAAACACAAACCCATCCGAACCCAGGGCCCCTTGAGGTGGTGCTCACCAAGCTGCTCTTTTGCCCCCGGTAAAGCTCCCGCCACCCTTCCCTTTACATCTTGCCACACTCCTTTTAGTGCCTCTCCTAAGCAAAGCCAAAGGGCCAGCAGGGAGAAAAATGGACACGGTTCCCTACAGCAACACGACCAGGACGAGCTTGCCCTCCTGCTCGTGGAGGCCTTGCAGTGAAGAGCAGGCTGCTCCCTAGAGACCCACAAGAAGAGGACACTCCTGCTCGTTTCATCAGAGCACAGAGCCCACGCAGCTCCTCG
Organism: Opisthocomus hoazin; assembly: GCF_030867145.1. NCBI lineage: Eukaryota > Metazoa > Chordata > Aves > Opisthocomiformes > Opisthocomidae > Opisthocomus > Opisthocomus hoazin. Next base: position 63,142,436 of record NC_134420.1, on the reverse strand, counting down.
CTGGGGCATTTTGTCACCGTGCACATTGCCCACCGCTGCGCAGGCCCTGCACGCATTACAGAATGCACCTAATTAAGTATGCATCCTGGTGAGGTGTCTGACGACCTAACGAGAAGTCTGGAAAGCACCGATGAACTGAAGTCATCTGGAAGAGGTGACTTGCCTTCCTCCTCATGGTACTTACGGACTGCTCCAAATTCAACCATTCGCTACAGCCTTGTGCTTACTTGAGCTAAACTGTCCCCCAGGTCTGACGAATCACTTCAGCAACTGAACAGCCAGGAGATCCCTTTGCTTTTGCCATGCTCTGTACCACAGACCAGCGCCGAGATGCTTCAGGGTGCCCTCCAGCACTTGTAAATCTTCCCCCAGGTAGAAGTGCGCTTACGGACTTGGTCTGGAGAGATTCATGGAGCTCTGACACCGCAGAAGACCTCAGAAAGGACTGTCCCTTCAATCGAGACCTTAGCTCGAAGAAGTGTTCAGCCAGAAGGGTTCAGCCAAGGCCCATCTCTGGAGATACGGAGACAGCAACAAGTTTTAGATGCCAGGGACAGAGGAGTTCATAAAGGGGTCAGTTAGATAAAACCACTAAAATATCTGACCCAACAGATTCTCTCTGGTGGCTGCTCCCAGGCTGGTGATGAGGAACAGAACTTCCTGACAGCAGAATTCTGCTTTCTTTGCTCCCACTGCGCAGCCACGACTTGCAGCGATGAGCCCTGCAGCGCCGCGAGTCCAGCTGCACCCGACACCTGAGGGCATCGCCTTGGGGGCGCAGAAAAGGGCTCGGCGGCCACCGATGGGCTCTGCGACTGCGGGGACGAGGGGACGAGGCACGGGGCTCCTCCATAGAAAGAACACGTAGGAGCCTGAGATCGACCGAAATAAACAGCTTCTCCATTCCCACCCGCTGAATCCAAACATCCCAGTGATAAATATTAGTACCAGTCTTTGCTGACTTGCCTGGATTACAATAAAAGTGAAAGCTGTAGCAAAATATGCGATTTGAACAAAATCCTGAGCAAATAAGGAAGTTTCACTTGAAGCACAAGCGACAAGATTTGTTTGAAGATTGAAACAGACTGCAGGCATGGAAAAAGCCAGGCATAAAGCTTTCAAATTACTTAATACAGTGAAAAAATAAATGGCAAGTGATCCCAGATTATTTTAGAAAAGACTGGCTGCGATTTACAGCCTTGATTAGACTGATTGCTAAACGATGAACAGCCAAATCGCTTCAGTAATTAAATTTCCAAGCAGGAAAACAAAGATTCTTACTCTTCAAAAAGCTGGAAATCAATTTCAACATCCAATGCTCCTTTTACCCTTCTCAGCAGAAAAGCCTGCTGCCCGACAAGGTGATACTCCAGGAAAGGAGACGGAGCAAGGTTTTCCGTGGCAAAGCTAAAGACCACGTAGCTACACCTCGGCTCCGACAGCAATACAACCCGACGGGAAGTTGCACGTAGCATTCGGGGATTTTTCAACCTGAAAAACACGCAACTTCCCTCCATATCTTGTGGTGCGTTTTCCCCCCCAGTGCTTCTAACAACGAGTGGCAGCTGCCCAAGCGGGTGGTGACACCAACACCCCGTGCCACCCTGGGGGCTCCTCTGGAGCGCTCCGGGCCAGCATCGACAGGAGCCCTGCCTCTGCGCCTGGGAGCCATCCCCTGGCCACGGCAGACGCTGCAGCAGCCCTCAGCACCTTGCCCAGCCTTCCAGAAGGGTCTGTCCATCCGTCCGTCCATCTGTCCATTCATCCGCCCACCGCCCGACCCTGCCGGGCAGCCTCCGGCTTTTCGGCGGGCGCCGCACCCCGCCACCCTTTGCTCCCGCAGACACCAGACAACTAAACCGCAGGCGGTCCAGTGTCCCCGAGCTCCCACCGGGCCAGTGTTTTTCCCATCTACGTGGGAACGTGTGTGAAAGCGATTCATTTCACGTAAGCCGGGGGAAATAATTCTGTGCTTGGAAAGACTTTGGAGTTGGTTACAGCGCTCATACTGCGCTGCGGTCTTGGGACAGACAGGCAAATGATCGCGACCGTAACACCAGCAGTGTTCCACTTTCTGATTTGGCATCCCTATATGCTTTAACAGAATTATTTTCATGGTGAGATATTCGAATATCTGCTTTTATTCACCTAACACATTCAGTGTGATCGGCAACTACAAGGAAACATGAACTGTAGGAATATTTTGTTTGTATGCCCTGAATTTCATACGGATATTACTAAATGATAACATAAGGGTATTAACAGGATGAGAACTGCAACATTTCTATGTCTTGAAATTCAATGCTGTGGTTCCTACAGCAACCATAACCATGGCCACTCTGCAGGCATTTTACATCCCCGTCTCCGAAGGCACAGTTCCAAGTGCTCAACATACACAAGCAAGAACCGAACGAAAGCACTTTTATTCCTGCAATAAATATCTTACCTGCTAAGTCACAACCACTGCCAGGTGTTAACGGCACTTGTAGGCGAAGATCAACTCCCCACAACCGGCACTCAATGCCCTGAACACAGCTCCTGTGCACAGATACTCACCGGATTGACACAGCTTCTGCTTCCAGTTACTGCTGGAACAAGAGCCCACTGTTTGTCCCAAAGCTTAAACCATTCTTAGAAAGCTAAAAAAGACCACTTCAGGGTCTTTCAAATACTATAGTTTCGACTTCAGAAGCGCTGGGTGAAACGACTGCTTCTCCATGGTTGTGCTCTCGGTTTACCCAGCCCCTTTGCTGGGAGGCAGTACTTGGTAGCACATGAAGAAGAGACCAGCAGACGCAGAAACATGAAAACCACCGAGTCACCCAACTGAAGTTCATGGGTTAGCTTTTTTCTGCTCTTCAGTTTGTCAGAAGCAAGGAGCACACACACACAGAGAACAATTACTGTATCTGTCTTGTTTTTCTTGGATTTATCCACGCATTCGCTGCCGCTGGAGCACAGGACACTGACAGGCTTTTGCTATGGAGAAGTGTAACTTTTAAAAAATTCTTACTAATTGCACTAGGCTGAGCTTTTCTCCAAAGCTGAGGCCCTTCCTGCTGGGTAACAGTTTCTCCTCTGTAGTGATGGAGTCATGGTCAGTGGTGAAATCCATGAAACAATTCACTGCCACTGGAGGTAAAAACTCCAGAGGTGGAATTTTCACAACCAGACTTACTCAGAACGTCAGATCAAGGCTTTCACTGGCAGCGCCAGTGATTTGCAGTAACGTGACCCTATCTTTACGGGAAAGCTCCAGGGCTTTTCTACACAAATTTACAGAAATGAGATTGTACTGACAGTCAGAAGTACAGGAAATTGCAAATCTACATGTTTAAAATTAAATGTTAATCTACACTGGGATCGGCTTTCTAAAACTATATTTAATATTTCCTAAACATCTGCACCGTGAATTAGAAAACAAAAATTTTGAGTTAGTATGATCCCCCCCCAAATAGCAGAAATAGCACCTACTACTGAGATTCTCTAAATACCTCGCTCTTTGGGTTACCGAGACAAGACCTGGTCCTGGATCGCTGACCACAGACTGCGCAGCAGGGAACCCCCCTCCAGCCCACCCTGAACCATGGAGAATGACTGCAGCTCGTGGGCGGCCTCTGCCCACCCCCAGCGAGGCACCCAAGCTCCCCAGGAACTGAAACAGCATGGCCAAGTGCGTCTGAACTCAACGCGGCCACGTACATCCCACTGCCCCAGGCCAGGGCTTAGCAGATTCTCCAGGCTGGCCACAGTCCTAATGAAACTGCAGTCCACAGCACGGTGTACGGCACAGCAGCTGTGGGAAGGACTGATTAAAAGCCTCTACACATTATCCCAATCGGCCCATGTATATCCGAGCTTTTTACTGGATTGGAGAGATCTCTGTTTAAAGTCCAGATCTGCTGCAACCCTCCTATATGACTAGAACGACTCCTGAACCTCTGACTTCAGTTCTTTAACACAAACACGTGCATACTAATTTCAAATTTTTTTTTAATAATCTATCTTGACAAAAAGTGCTGTAATTAAAAAAGTCCGGGATACAGCATCTCACTATATTTGAACTTGAAATTTCACTGATGTACAAGAGAAAGCTGAACCCTGCTCAAATCTGAACTAAAAATCTTTGAACCCACAAAGACTGGACCAGATGCTGCAGTTTTAATAAACGTAGTATGCAAAACACTCAGACCAGCAGAACTAGCTGGTTCTCTAACCCACCTCTCCCTACTTCTTCTCAACACGGTCTAGGTCCTTCGACCTTGTCTTATGTCTAATTCATGACAGGGAGACAGACTGAAGTGTTTTAGAAAGCCTAACTACAGGAAAGGTTTGCAGGAGAAATTTTAACTGAACGCATTTAAACCACGTTCAACCAACAGGACAAGAGGCAACGGGCACAAACTGAAGCAGAGGAAGTTCCGTCTGAACATGAGGAAGAACTTCTTCACTCTGAGGAAGCCATGGAACAGGCTGCCCATGGAGGTTGTGGAGTCTCCTTCTCTGGAGATATTCAAAACCCACCTGGACGAGGTCCTGTGCAGCCTGCTCTGGGTGACCCTGCTTTGGCAGAGGGGTTGGACTAGATGACCCACAGCGGTCCCTTCCAACCCCAATCATTCTGTATTTGTTCCTGCTCCACGTTCAGATTTTCTTTTTTAATGTACGCATCTCTCAAAACTTTCATTTAAGGCAGTCAACACCCTCCCCCCTAACCCAAACTCTGACGACATTTTTCTCTGTCGGACCCAGCAAGCAAGAGACCTCTTCAGCACTGCATGATGTGAGTTTTAGCGACGCAAACCTGCAGTCACAAGCCCATTACAAACACCTGCCAACACACCACTCGGACCACGCATTCCAGGACACCAGTCATGCCCTTACATAAAACCACCGGCCGGCTGCTAGACACACATCTCAGAAGGCCTAGGCCTGCTGCCACATTCTCGCCACACGCTGACCTCCGATTATTTTTAAAGCTCGTCCCTTAAGGAGAGACAACCCAGCCGTAGTTCTGCAGAGCCGTATCAGCAGCAGTGCTGATAAACGTACGCTGATGCCCAAGGAACACGAACAAGTACAAGGTCTGTGTTCGGGAAGAAGTTCGTCTTCGGTCTGGAGATCTGGAGGAAGCAGTTTTCCAGGCAAATCCTAGAAGCTTGAACAGTGAGCGTCAGGATGCTAAAGAAACAGGAGTATATTCTTGCAACCTGATGATTTTACAAGGCATTTGGGAAGAAGGCTGTTAAAAATCTGGTTCTGATCATAAGAAGTGTTTTTTTTTTTAATACCTCGAATACAAATTTACTGTGAAAACCTTCTGAGAACACTTCAAGAAAAATACTTCAGTACAAACTTTAAATATCCAAGGTATGATACTGGTGCACTTTTTAGAAACAATTACATACTTAACAGGTGAAGTAGGAAGAGAGTATTTCAGAAAACATTTAATATGAAAGCTTTGGAACTTCCATCGAATACAGATTTACATCGTTTATCAGAACACTTTTTCAGTTCAGACAACAAAGTGCGCTGCTGGGTGAAAAAAAAAATACATTTGGAGGAGTGCTTAAAACGTAGGAATTGAAAGGATAGGTGACCATTCACCTGAGAAAGTACAATGACTGCCCTGAAACGTCTTATTGCTATTACAAAATAGAGTTTTCATGGAAAAAACCATACTGAGCAGCACAGGCACGGGCAGAGCACTGAAAGCCAACTGAACTCCGGCAGCACCTGGAGTTCTCAAGCCATGGTACAGAATATACAGAGAATAAAATGCAAATTCAGGAATATTTACTACATTTAACAACTATGATTACCCTTTAAACTAGCATAATCAATATCAACGCTTAGGGAAAGAGAGGGGAAGTCTGCTGCCATCACAGACTACAGATCACAAGAACTAACTTGCAAAATATTATGGATTTTGTATTTTCACCTTGGGTCAAATCTGAACTGTGTACTAGGAATAACTATTAGCTCACTGCAAATTTTAAATGCAAATTTAGGCTCCAGTTTAAAGCACATGTTAAGTACATGCTTAAGTGCTTCACTGAAATATAACCATAAAACATTAATACAAAAAGTCAAGTAGAATGCAGGGTATTATCTACAGAAGTCCTCGACGAAATAAACTGAGTATCAGTAGGAAACAACACATGAAGAAATCTCTTCATTCTAGTTTGCAAAATCAAATCCAGGCTCACCACAGTGGTGGTTAAGAAGTGGGGACCATCCCGGAGCAGCTTCGCATTCTCCAGAAAGCTAGCTGGCCACTGGAGTTCACCAAGGATGGGTTTCCACACTGCACATCCAAGAGCAACCGTGGATGCCCTGCACAGCAGAAGCCAGACACACAGCTGGCATAAAGCCACCAGAAGCAACACAGCCAGAGCCAAGCGGAAGCACGCTGGAAGAGAGCTGCAAGGAAAAGTTATCACCGCTACTGCCTACGGCTGTAGTTTAGCAAGCTGAACATTACAACAGAGGAGATCAGCAGCCAACCTGACTCCCACTTTGGGGCTTCAATACTGTGCGTGCCCAGAACGCAAAGGACGGTATTGCGGCACGTGCAGCACTACCTCACAACGGCACTGACTCGCGTCAAAATACGGTCGTTATCCGAGAGTCTTTTTGTGCTTGTATCAGTCTGACCTAGTCTAACATGGAGAACTTGGTCTGAAAGAAAAAGTCACTAGTCAGCATTTAGCACATCCTTTTAGACTGCCTCATTCCGCAGAGGAACAACAGAAGAGTGTTCTTAGCTGCAAACAATACTCACAAGCCAAAAGGACAAAGATACGATTTTAGTAGTTTAGCAGAAGCAGAAGAATGGAAGCATTTACCCAAATTTTAATGCACTAATCAACTACACTTAAAAAATTTGATTCAGACTTAAATAATAAATAGGTGGGCAAAATACAATGCAAGACTTACTCAGTAAAAGTGAATTTTTAATAATCTCATGAGATCTACTTAGAAAACAGGACTAATAATGTTCACAACCGTAAATCCAAACCCTTCACACACTTCTTTTTTTCTTAACACAGCAGTGAACTGTAAACCTGCACTCACTGGTTACCGCTTCAGTTATTTTAAATATTAACTCAAGTGTTTCCTCCTTGGCCATTTCAATTTTTAGCACCAAAATTAGCCCAAAAAGAGGTACTGGTACAGCTCGATGTTGTAAATGAATTGTTTACATATAATACTTTATATATTATACACACATACTGTACATTCACACGTCCACACAAACGGAGGCATATTTAAATGAATATATTCTGTGTTTCAATTTGTTGTCAAAGACTTAGGAGCAATGGAAATAAAGCAGAAGGGGTAATATTTTACATAGTAGGCAACTTTAATGCTGTAGTGCACTTATAAAAAAGTCCAACTCTCCCTCCCAGCTCAGCAGCTTTTTTTTTTTTTAATATCACTATTCAGAAGGATGCAGAAGTTATTGCCTAAATGTTATTCTATACATTTCCATCGGAATTCTCAAAAACACTTGAAATTGCTAACTAATTTACAACTTAACTATTTTTGTTGTTACAGCTTTAACTCATTGGCAATTTTGGAAGCAATGTTTTTAAAAGCTATGGATGTTCCCGATATCCGCTTAAAGCGAACTCCATTCAGGGACAGTCTTGGCAGTTTACACACCTCCATCTCCCACTGTACAAGGTTTTCTGCATGCCCATCTCCATGGACGCAGAAAAGCAAGAAACGCTCTCTTTGTTCATAGTCACAATTATTGGCATCCAGGACCTTTCGTATTTCCCTCATCATGTCATTGGGATCCATGGAGCTGGTGGTTTTCATGCTCCAGGTAAAACGCAGAGACCGAGGCTTGGCTTCCTTGTTCTCGTCCTTCTGATCCACAGCTACATTGCGGCTGAAAGACAGGAATTCGTCAGTTAGCAGGGCCAGCTACCTCCTCCACATTTCATGTTAGTGAAGCAAACGAACACTCAACGCACACTACCGGGATTAGAGCAGCATCTAGAGGCTCCGGCTGCGAGCAACGCCCCGCGTTCCCAGCTGCTGTACAAACACACAGTCAAGGTAAAGCATTAGCTGTTGGGGCTGAAACGAAGGTACGGTATGACGGGTGACACAACTGGAAGTCACTGGAGTTAGGGAGGGAATCGGCCTTGCAGAGGCAGAACCACATGCATCACCTACAACTCGATTGTTAGTCAGCTTCTGCTCAAAGCCCTATTCTCGGGCCGTGCGGACACCTGAAACACCAGCTCTGCGCTAGAAGTTTCTGGAACATTCAAATAGCCGTGGGCAGTGACAAAAGGGCGCTGAGACCAGGTCGTGGGAGTGCCAGACCATGGGAGGCACCCACTCACACACAGCCGGGGTGAGCCCATGGGGGTTCCTCCACACCACCTCCTGTGCACCAGGATGGAGACCAAGCTCCAGGAGGGCCCGCGGAGTTCCAGGACCACAGCTGACTGCGAGCAGGACCCGGGGACCTTGCAGGGGCCATCCACCTACCCACTGCCTCAGGGCCAAGGCGTGCTGCCCTGCTCCGGCTGGTTTGGTGCCACTCTGGCCTTTGAGATGGTCACTAGAGACCCACCACACTGTAGGCTACCGGGGTTACCTTTAACAGGGAGGAAACACTTTGTCTAAGCTGGTCAGTAATTCGTTTAACACCAACGACTGATACAGGTAAGGACACGAAATCTTTCATGGCTACAAGCTATGCAACTAAGTGCCTTTGAGGCTGAAATGCAGCAGAGAGACCTCATCAACATCATTAGTAAAGACAGGGAATAAGAGTGTTATTGTTACTGACAGTTTTAAGAGATAAGAGCACAAAATATTGAAGCTGCAACTTTTTTTTTTTTAAATAAAAAAAGTTTTTCCTTTGGTAAGGGTAAATAAAGTTATACAGGACAAAGAAAAGAAGCGTTCCAGAAATTTCTAGTTTGCAGTGATTCTTCTACTTCCATTAAAATCAGTGGTCATGCAGCTAAAGAATAAGGAATTATATTTGGACCTGGGGGGGGAAGACAGATTTGCTTTATGAATATTTGCACACTGTCAGTTGCCTCTTTAAACTTACTTGTCCTCAGGACAAGACGCTTAAATATACTGACTGTCATGCTTAAATAGTTTCTGAACATACCTAACCTAGCTGACCCCAAACCACACAGTTTAGGTCTCATGTTGAACTTCAAAGCTCAATTTACAATATTAAGTCAAGCTGCTCTTTAAAATAGTTGGCAAGGAATTTCTGGTTACACAATGCTTTTCCTTCTATCACCATTAAGCGGGCAATTATGAAAAAAATAAAAAGTGATAGCAAGGTCAAAACTAAATAAAAAGCTCTCTCAAAGATAACCTATTTCATAATTTTACATTCTACTAGAAAGACTTCCAGTAACTGAGAGAGCCATAGGATTATGCTGTCAAATCCAAATATGTGATTTGCTAGATGTTCTAAAAATCAACAAGCAATTTGAGTACTTTGCTTAACTTTAAAGCTTTAATTTAATAACGCTGTTAGGGGGCAGCGGGAACACAGACTTTTATTCAATGCTCATTTTATTTTTGAAAACTTCTTCTACTTGAAAACAGTTGGCAGAACCAGCCCAAGTTTGATCATTTCTAGCATTTTTTGATATGCAGATTTTGGAAGAAGAGTATAACATGAAAAATATTGTTTAACTATCTGTGATTCTGGAGATGAGAAACATCTTCTCACCCTTCAGTGGTTATCCCACACATTTGCAGCCTCACTAGAGACCACTTAGCTACACATCTACAAGACAACAGCAAACTGTAACGACTAAAATGCAAAAAACCACACAAGGGAAAAGGCAACAGGAAAGATCAAAGTTTAGAACCAAATCAGTCAGTGCTTTAACAGCTGTTTTGCAGACAGAAATGCTTCTTTGTTTAGTTTCAAAGCCTCACACGAAACAAAAGCTGCTGCCTGAAGCCACTATGCCACATAATCAAGGGGAGAAAGGTTCAAACTCACCTAAGTAACATTTTAAACAAAAATTTTACCCTCACCTTGAGCCCTCAAATCTCCCGTTCCTCTCATATTCAGTCGGGAGCCTCATTGAAAAGAATGCAGAAGCAAAAGGAAGTGGGAAAGAGAAGACAAATCTTACACTACAATATACAAATCTGAGTAGCTGCTAAAAGATATTGCAAGCATACCAAAGGTGTGTTAAGATACAAAGCAACAAAGATGTAAAGAACTTTGTAGGTTAGATCAAATTCAGAATATAACATTATGTCAAACCAAATGGAAGTCTATAAACTACGTTTCTTTAAAAGTCCATAACTAACTTTTACAATGTATGTTTCTTTATATTAATGTTGTAGAACTCATTGAATAAAGCTGAACTTTTAGCAGCAGAAAATGTTAAACTAAAGTTACAAACCATATTGAAGTTTTTGTATTATTCAGTAAGTACCTCATAAATAACTCCCAATTATTTTTAGGCTAATTATATTTTCAAGTTTTATATTTAATATAATACATATTTGAAAAAATACACTGTTTATGGACAAGTCTGGTCACCCTATGCGTTTGCATGCACATGAGATCTGAGGTATTAGGTGTTAAAACAATGCTAAATACCTCAAAGCAAAAGAACAAGAGGTATACACATTTTAGCAAAGATTTAGAGGGAAATCCAAGATTTCTCAAGCTGTGGTAAATCCATCCTATTCATTCCCACACCAACCTATCTTGAACACCGGAGTGAATTTAAGCTTTCTGTCCTGCTTGCATTGACTAAAGCATGTTGCTGATCACTACCATTTTTTAAAAGCCCAGTATCAAGCAGAATTAAGCGGTAAAATCACCTTCCTCTACCTTCCCTTTACTGCAGTACCATGGTTCTATGTGTCAGTGCTAATTCTGCTCACAGGGAAGCTGTTTTTATAAGGCTCTTATCAAGCATACTCTAAGCTAGTACACGGCTTCTTCACTGAATAACTGATTATTAAAACAGTTTGGTTGACAGGTGCCTAGGGACAGGAATGTAAGACAGTAAGCTTATACTTTGACGCACGTTGGTATTTGTATCAGGGTATGTGGGGTGTTACAAGGCTTAATTTCCTCCTTTCCTGCCTTTTGAGGGTTGCAGTGAGGAAACAGGCTTGTCAGAGGGCTCTGTGCAGTCCCTGTCGCAGGGGAATGGACGCTGTGTTGGCACTGCGAGGAGCACGGTGGCCGCACACGCTGCCCCAGCTATGGAGCCTGGTCCTTGCTCAGCACTGACGCTGCTATCACAACAGAAATTCAGTTAAGAAAGTGGTTAAGTCACTCAGCTATGAACTGTTTATCACAACAGCATCCGATCAGAACCCTGCGCTCCGAGGTACTGCCCAGCCCACGGCCAGATGGGGTCTCTGCTAGGAGACGATTCCATCGACTAATGCAAAGCTGGCCCAAGCAAAAAGGACAAGGAAGATAAGAGGAAAAAAACTGACAAGTCCTCAACTACTTCTAGAGTTTCAAATCATGTTTTTCATGGTCATCATTTTCATCATAGCACAGTTTTATATACAATTGTTAAAATTCAACTTTGTTAAAAAAGAAAGAGGGAGAGAATTGTTCCCCTCAGTAACACAGGAGGGCAACTCACCCAGAGGCTGCAGACCTCACGACCTCCCAAGGACCTGACTGCAACCAGTACTTGATGTCAGATTTCGGAAACCCACATTAAGAGCTGAAAATGTCAATAGCACTGATGATCATTTTAGTAGGCAGATTAAGATCACGTGCTACTTTACTATGGTGGAAATCGGAGAAGGTGCAAAAAGACTTACAAGGTCTGCAGAGAGTCCATGAACTCATCCTTTACGACAACTCTACAGGACTGAGATGGGGGTAGGTGGGAAGAGAGCGAACCACCACATGTACCAACTGAACAAATCCACACCTTTCAGATGACAAGGGAAAGGCTTGTTTTACTGGGCAAAACATTCAACAAATCTGAAGATACTGCTCAACTGAAAAATTGAGAGTACTTGAAGTTTAAAGGGTTTACTGTCTTCCTACCAAGCGAAAGATGACCTCTTCAAGATTTAAGCTTGCCAAAGGTTGTAGAAAACAGGCGCATAACCAGTCTACCCAGCAATGAATAGTCTTACTGTTACTGGAATCTGTCCAGAAAAGTCTGGGAGGAAAAATCCCTACTGATGTTCTCAGACCCTTTTTAAGCTGAAATTTAGCCAAATTGTTCCGTTTCTAAACCACTGTAGTCTAAATCTAAGAAAGGTCATTATTTACAAAATACCTGTCACTTTGAAATAATAAACTCTCTTTCACAGAAGCCTCTCAGAAAATCCTTACTTTGCTCAGCTTTTCCACACATCACTGTTCCATTCAGTTAGCAGCGGGAACTGCATTTGGTGACACGCACCCTCAAATATGAGCCGTCATGGCAAACTCTGGAGAGCCGTGCCAGTCTCTCCAGATACTCCATCCTTCATGAAGGACAAGGTTAGGGTTGAGTTCCACAGCCCAGCACTGGTGCTGTGGGAACAGTCACTTACTGTACTGCCAGCATTGTTTCGGTGGGTCTGCAAGTCAGATGCAGCCCTGAGGCCTCCTCGCTGCTAACACAATCTTCACTTCTGCAGGAACCGCAAATCGATGGTTTGTGTTCTAAATTTTCTGGTTTTGCTTGTATTTTTATATAAATTAACTTTATGGACCAAAACATTCCTTGGTCCTGAGAATGGAACAAGTATATAGAAAAGTTATGTTCTTACTTGTCATGCGATGCCTATACACTATCTCCTTTATGCTTTTGATATAAAGTTTGTGAAAGGCTTTCAAAAATAAGAGTGCTTCCATACATCTGTCCTGAGTTATGCTGTGTTTTCTGTTCTTTACATCTTTGTATAGTCTGTGTTAAAAATCCAAATAAACACAAAAACAGTCTAAAAAGATATGGAAGAAACAGCAAAAAAATACAAGGTGCTAAAATAAGACCAATTTATGGAAATGGAGAGAAGATGCTGCAATAAAATTCAGAACACAGAAAGCAATTTTTGCTGTCAGAAGAGAAGTCAGACTTCCACAATATGCAGACTGGCAAAGACAGTGCATGGTACAAGAGAGATATATCTATATTTTATATCTCTGTGTACCAAGTACAGTATTAGAAATCATCAGTTTAAAGAGGAATGACTGATTATCTAGCTTTGTTCAGCTCCCTAGAATGATGCTGGAGTGCTATATATACGTGCTATTGGGTGATAGTAGTTCTTTCAGTATCAAAGACAGCGAGTTTAGGTAAGATTCATAGCATAAAAAGCACAAAGAAATTGCCAAAACCCCCAACATTTTCAGTTTAGTTTTGTACCTCCCATACAGATCAGGTATGGAGGGACACCATGCACCCTTAAACAGAATGTAAAGAGCACAGTCTGGTCCCGTGTAGGTGGTGCAAGACTTTGCAGATCTCTTATTCAAAAGACATATTCATAGAAGCTGCAGCAGCTATTTCCACAATAGCCTAAGATTCCTGGCCTCAGGTCAAAGGAAAATTTTAGAAAATTATTTTTAAAAATTACCTTTTTAAAGTCTCAAATTTTAACAGTAACACCCTAGTTTAAAACTGTACTCGTATTAGAATTTTTCACCTTTCTTCAGAGCAGCAGAGTAACAACCTTATATGCATCCAGCTGTGGAAGTTGCACAAATCACAATCCTTTATTTTACAAGGATTACAAAGCTCCCTCTTACCAAGTGGTATGCACCCCACAGCTCACAATGCACACTGGGTAAAACTATTGCCGCTGCTCAGTTTCATCTGTATACTGTGCTGGATGGTTTCTTTCCTTGACAAACAGTTGGTGCATGTTCCTTTTCTCAAGTCAGCTGTGACAACGCCAGCCAACACAACCAACACCAGTTCTAAACATAGTCATGTTTGGAAAAGCCCTGATTATTATTACTGTGGCATGGAATTTACTCATTTAACCATGGGAGTACCTTTAGACTCAGACTGTACATAATAAACCCAAATTTAAGCTGCAATTTATGTATCTCGGGTCTCCCTAATCTAAGTATTTCCTTGAAACGGTCTGGAAAACTTCACTTTACAGTCATGCACATAGCCTTGCCTTCTGAAAGTTAAAACAGATGTCTGGTTTTTGGCCCTGTCTCCCTAGGTGGAAACTGAAAGTATTACCCTTTAAGAAGCTCCAAGGTATAACTAAACAGAGCATCACAAAATTCTACTGGAAAATTTACCTGTTTACTAACTTTTGTGAGTCATAATGGACTAACAAGATACATATCAGCTTGACTCATACCCAAATTGTAAAACTAAATTCAATCCTTTGGACTTGAAATGTGAATCAGACTTTTGAGTGTCTCCCTTTTGTTAACAAATTTGCATAGATGTTATACTTCTTGCTTATAAGTGAAGTGCTCTATTTGCACTTCAGCTAATGCATCTCATTTTAAAAGAAATACACAGCCACTGCATCTTCATTCAATCTTCCATACAAAACCGCTGGATTCATAACTGTGTTCAGTCTTTCTACTGTATCAACTCCAAACAACACTTCAAACTGATTTGTTTTTTATAGAATACCATACAACAAAGAGAGAATGTAAAATTAGCATCACTTACCTTTATTTGCTCATAATCTTATGTTTTGTTTAAACTTTCATCATTGTTATCAAACACCTCATTCTTCAAACATAAACATGCTAAGTGTATTAGTACAGAGAACAGAATTACTTTGGTACTACCAACTCTATCAAAGAAAGAAGAATTCATGAGGCATGCTTAGCATCTTGTTATACAGGTGCCACAGATTCTTAAGTATCATCATGAGTTAATGGATTTATTCTACGCTTTCCTCTCAAGAAAGAAAGTATTTAGTTCTCAGCAGAAAGTTTAGTTTTCAGAAAACCAAGGCTAGAAAGCCAAATCTGTTGTTAATTGCAGGAGCCACTTTTTTTTTTAAATATAAATAAATCCTACCTTTTGATAAACCTGAATGACATGTTTCTAAAAGAAATTAAGCCAAAATAATAATTAACAAGAAGTTTTACACAAAATAAATTGAAAAAGCCATTTAGAGTGAAACATGCAAAAAGACCTCATTTAAAACGCACAACGAAATTACACTTTGATACATTCTGAGATTAGGCAGATGATTTAGGGGCTGAAGAGTCAAACTCTTAGCATTGCTACTTCCAAACTTAATTTTCCTGGGAAATATGCCACCAGTTGTTATTACAAATTAAAATACCTACTGGTGTCAAAACACTTTAAAACTCCTAATCTGCAAGGTCACATAAAAATATGTTTGGATTTTCTTCATGTATTTCAAATAGAAAGCAAAAATCAATAACTACTATAATTAGATCTCAAATATCTTCAGAGTTAGATTTCTTCCTTCCTTCGCAACATTAGGTCAGCCATGTTGTGCCAAAAACTGCCTTAAATACTTAGTTAATTTAGTGGCAGAAGCTGTAACAATTGCCTACACCAGAACATAATTAAGTTCATAATCAAAAGGATTCTGATCTCCCGTAGAGAATGCTAGAATAAACTAACAGGTTTTAAGGTTTCATAAATTTATCTAAAGAAAAGAAATATAACTGCGTCCTTTGATGGGACTATTCACCTCCTTAGTAGTTTGCACAGCACCTAGTACAAGAGCCCCGACTGTAAGAGGTCCTCCAAGTGCAAACTTAACCATCTGTAACAGAACTATTGTGTTGCAAGTTATTTAATCAAGTCCAGCTGGAATTTAAACTATTGTCAAAAGTAGTGGGGGAAAACTTCTTCAAGAAAACCACACTGCACTGCCGAAGTTGAAACTTGGAGGTAACGACAGAACTTTGAATGCTGTCTAAACAACTGAGTGACACACAATGCTACATAGTATGTTCCAGCAGCACAAGTGAAAAGCTTGCATGTTCACAGCTTGAGCGTCCGCATTTGGAACGTCAGATGGAAAATTAAGTAAGGATATTACAAACAAAAGTAGAGAAAGAAAGATGTGCCAAAAGGATGTCTTTAAGACTTCACTTGACAAAAAACAGATGACTTAATTCTTAAAAAAAAAAAAAAAAAAAAAATTCAAATTAATCTTTTATCTCTCTCTCAACAGAAAAAGAAGGAGAAAAAAAAAAAAACCCAAAATCCAGGGAAGTGTTACATGGCAGAGTGCTGAGCAGGGTAAAACTTTGACCAAAGGCTAGGCTGTCACATTGTTATTTTTCACAGAAAATTCACTCTCTAAATTGAAATCAGCCAGTTGTGAAAAACTGACATCTGGCTTAGCATTATTTTGTAAGAATAGGAGACTACAAAGAGGATGCTGAGAGGGAGGCATGTACAGTCACAGAACAGACAGGAAGGAAAAGACTTGGTGCTGATGTGATATAAACCTAAAATAAAAGCAAGCAGGCCAAGACCAGAATGATATATTCCAAAAAATCTCACATGATGAGGAGGGTACAAAAGCATGGAGATCCTCTTAAGGTAAAGACAAACAAACCCCCACTTCTGCAAACACAAGCTGTGGATGTCAGAGTGGTCTGAAGTATGCAGTACGTAACCGACAGGTTTTAAATACAGGTGGTTTTCAGTTTTAGGGTTTGTAGGAACTAACTCAAAAAATCGTACACAGATTTGAAACTAGAAGTCCAATTAGAATAAAAACTGTTAGTGCATGAACAATACCTGCTTAAGCTAGGCTCTGGCTGGACCAACACACCTTCACACCAAATCTAGAATCTGCACATGAACTAAAGGTCAAAACAGGAGTTTTTCAAGGTCTGACCAGACTCCTGCCTAGGCTGAAACCACAGTACTACCATTATTTTAAGATGACCTATGCTAGCACCACTGCCAAAAGAAGCTTTTGTCTCCTGGCCCTACCCTTTCACCTGTGACATTTCTATTCGTGTGCTGCCAGCAAGATTATTCTTGAAATATTATCAGCTGACTGGGAAACACAACCTCAGCTTCTATCGCTATGTTAAATATCAAGACTGGGATCCCAGTTTATGCCATCTACTGACAGACCATGCAATCAGAGTGAGCAACTTTTGACCTAAACTGAGATGTTTCAGCTCTGCAGCATCTGTGCCTCGGATACGAGGATGAGGAGCACTGAAGCAATAGCACAGACCCAGCTGTCTCACTTTTTATCCCATTTGATTCAACTGCTAAAAACAAATGGCTTCTGTAACCAAAAAGAACTACGAAAACCTCATAAGCCAGTGCGTTTTAAGTTGCAGAAACTGTTAAACCATTAATCAGAGCATGTGGACAAAACAACCTAAGCAATAAACTACTAGGTATGTCTACTACCTGATAAAGAGGAAATGTTGCACTACCATTTTAAAAGGCTTACCTTCTTGTTAGTTTTGAAGTTAGTTTACTAAACAGATTAGTGGAACCCCTGGTCCGAGTCTGTGAGAGTGGTGTTGCTTCGTGGGACAGACTGGGGGAGGCTGGCGGTCCGTTGTAGGTAGCAGTACGTCGCTCTCTGAGCTGGCCATGGAAAGTGCTCCGACTAGCTGTTCCTCTGGGGAAACGAATACGATCAGGTGTGGTCGCACTGCTAATGCTGTGAGTTGAAGCAACAGGAGTTCTTTGATCGGGAATAGTGCTAGAGCAGAAAACAAAAAACAACGCTAGAACAACTTCACAGAAGCACTACGGTTCTGCAGGAAACACAAAACACTACGCTCTACAGTAAAGCAAAAGCAGACACTCTTATATAGGCCAGGGTTGCAAATATCAAGATCACTACAGCACTGTATGGAATCAAAACTTGTAAGAAGTTAGGATTAAAAGGCTGCCAAAACAGAAATCTACATAGGCAGAAAAACGCAACAGGAGTATCCTGGAAAAGACCAGATAAACCAGGCATACAATGTTTCACTGAGAAGACTGATAAAAGAATAGATGAGTAAAGTTTCCTCCCAGGAAAGAGAAGCAATAGGTAACTTTAGTGTCTCTCCCTCCATATTCTCTATACACATCTTTGAAAATATTGCTAATTTGAAAGCATCCTACACAAAATTCTCTACAAGTGAACAAGTAGTGAAGTCCTTCAGGATACACAGTTAAAGTCTCCCACAAACTCTGACAATAGGGCATGTCCAATACTCCTAACACTAGGAAAAAAATTAAGGTTCATTATTGCAGGATTATGTCACAGACAGCCTGACACACCACAAGACAAATGTAAATAAGACTAAAAAAAATGAGGAAACACACATCTTGTGGGCAATATGTACTAGAACAATCTAGGACTAAAATTCCACAGCACAAAGTTAAGAAGCAGTGGGTATAAGTTAGTTTCACAACGATTTCAGGTTCTTACATAGGCCTGAAGTTATCTGCGCCATTGTCTATTGGAGGCAACATCATCTTCGTGTGCACAGAGGCTGACATGGACATCGACTTCTGATGTCGCAGCCGAACACTGGAGAAGGATGTAGTACAAACTGAAGCAGGGCTAGCTGCGTAAGCGAACATTTCTGTCAGGCTGTGAGGGGGTTTGGGTTCAGGCAGAGGCAGAAAGAAGAGCATGATGGACCAACAACAAACTACTGCATAGAAACAAAGCAAACTTTTCCTTCTGTTAATTGGTTTATCAAAGAATATGAACTCTAACAGCCCTCTCGTATGTAAACAGCAGTAACTACCCTACGCTCCCCTTAAAAAGCATCTTTACTATAGGCATCTTTACTATAGCACTTGACATCTATGAAGTGACCATTCTCTTACCATTAGCATTAGTTTGCAGCAAAACGCTCCTTGATGTACAGAACCCGAGTAACTCAGTGTTCTGTGCCAAAGCACTAGTATAAAGCACTGATATAACTCGCATTGGTCTTAACATTAAAAAATGCATTAAACCACCAACTGCACTTTCCGAAAGACTGATGATAGCTCCATCCCAGTGTTAAAAGAAATCAATGTCAGCTGGGCCAGCTGTCAAATCTTGATCTACATCTGGAAACTGAGGGACTTCACAGGCACAAGCGAAACCAACAATATCACGATCTTTCACAAGTCCAGAGAGGCCCAAACAAAAACATTACTATTAATCAACCTGTACACCTCAGAGGCAATGAATAATGCTGGGTGCTCTGTAAAGGAAGAGGTATGGCTGTTGAAGAGCATCTCGTATTGCTTGGCCATAAACCTTAAATTCTCCAAATTACCATTCAGGCTTTGAAGGAATGGTCTACAGTGCTATCTTAGCAGAATGGCCAGTAAGCTGCCAGCCCTATAATATGTTAAAATAGGAGCATGAAATCTATTTCTTTCTTTGGGCCAAAATACTCTTTGCAGCCTTCACATTACCTAGTAACGATAAGGACGTGAGGAAACTGAGAGGCCACAAGATGTATCCGGCCTTTCAGGCTACCACACCATATATCATTCATCTTAAGTTTGCTTTAAAAGTAAGGCAACTGTAATTCAGAAATATCATCTGGGGTTAAGAAATCAGTAATTGTCAGTGAAAGTTTCATGACACTGCATGATCACTTCCAAGTTATCTCATGGTTACACATACTGAAATTCAAGTCCTGTTATCTCATTCTAGTATGTCAGACTTGGGCGAGGAGAATGCCAGTCCAGCTACAGGTACCAGCTGACCCACCCCTCGGGCTTAGCTCTCAAAGCACTGGTAGAAAACACCTCACAGCTCAGACATCAGAACTGCTGGCTAACATGGTTAGCAAAATCTACTCCTGTTTGTTCTTAACTTTTCAGAATCTACAAAACTTCATCTGAGTCATGCATGCACCTCTTTGCTGAATCCAGCAGGATGCCGACTACAAGCATTACAGCAATGAAGCCTGCCACATAGCCCAGCTTTTACATTACCCCAGGGTACTCAGAAATTGCAAGGAAGTGAACATTCATCTCAAAAACAATACCCTGAAGTCAAGTAATCCCCAAATAATTGGTCACTAGCCTCCCAAGCACTTCTAGCCCTTTTCCTCTCCATTTGTTGCAACAGACAAAGAAGAAAGAATCTAGTTTTACAACACATTAGACCCAAGTTTTATTTAGTCATCTGCCTCCAAAGATGTGATAGCTAAAGGTATCAATAAGGTATCAGAGCACATATTAAAGCATTTACAGCTCTTCCCCTGAAGCTTTGCTAGAAATCAGCTTCCTTGGATTACTAGCCTGGGAACACAGAAACAGCGAGCTAACAGTCACCAATTAGTGCCAAGCCTTATTAAAAATCTGAGGCTGTTGTAAATCACTTGTTACAAATGTTTTTAAGCAATTGCCTATCATTATGACGAGTGTTTCATGAGTCCCCAAGTGTGTTAATTAATGCTCAGGCTTTGGAGGAAAGCCAACAGAGTCATCTCCAGTGGAATGCTTGTGTCAGCCACACAATGCATTAAAGCAGGGATGTGTGACTTAAAAACCCTTTGCTTGTACCAGTCTGGCACGGGGTCTTCAAGACTACTTTCTCCAACGTCCAGTTGACTAGCTGCCTATTGAGTCTTCAAAGCTTCCATGCCTTCAGAAATGGTGCCTTCTCAGAATTCAACGTGCAAGATAAAAACAGAACAGGCAACATTTTAACACTTTCTCTACAGAAAGAATAGACTTTAAATGTGACCATATTGCCTTTTAAGGCAAATCCTTCAAGTTTTCACTTGGTCACAGGCAGTATCTGACTGGCTATGGAAAAGCTAAAATCCAATCTGTAACAAATCACTTGTAGTGATTACTCTTGTCTTCAACATCTGTCACCAACAGACATTTCAAGAGCACAGAAAGCATTTTTAACAAAACCTTGGATTTATACGAAGCCCAGGTTGTATTTCAGATCTTGCTTCACAGAAGAAAAAACACTACAAGTTTCTAAAGTTACTTTCTGCCAAGTTGAGAGTAGAATAATTAGAGACACTACAGAAACACCTGGAAGGCAGGCAGAACTCATTCTGAAGAGCCAGTCCCATCAATAGCCATGTTTTTTTTAGCCTGCATTAAAGGTCTCTCCATTTCATGTCATCAGTCCAGCCTTTCCCCAGTTTCAGCAACAAAATATACTCAGACATAAATTCTGAACTCTGTGCCAAATCACAGTAATTCTGAAACTGTGCCAAAACGAATGTGGTTTAGCACTGAAGCATTTCAGACAATGTGAAATCTCCAACTGTAGAACAATTAGCAATACAGTCTCATCTTTTCTTGTTTTAACTCTCTATAAAGAGTAATGAAAGCAGCAATCAAAAGTACGCAAGAAAAGCTACAAAGATCCCCCCCGACAATGAAAATATAAATGCTCAGACACTTCAAATGACCCAAATAGGACTAAGTTTGCAGGATAAGCAAATGATGTTTGGATACCATATTGACAATAAAAGGTAAATTACATTAGGACACCAATTATGGATATGAAACAGAATTAATATAGTTGCCAAGTACTACTCAATGTTAACTTTGAGCTTAATGCCCATACTTGACAAACCAGAAAGGCAGCAGTTTGCTGAGAAACTCAAAGCTGGGACAAAAGAATAAGTAACAACTTCAAAAGACAGCTCCTTAGGAGTATGAAGTTATGCCTCAATTAAGGCGACATCTGAATCCCAAGCATTTCTAGTAAACAGTAGCTAATAGAGAAATTATAGACAAGATATTGCAAAGATATTACAGATGAACAAACCCCAAGAAATCAGGTGACAAATCTGACGAAAACTACTTTGGATAGAAAGATTCATTTTTCAAAGAGATTTCGGAAAGAAAAAATAGCTATTAACATACCAAATCAAAGAAAGGATTGGGAGTTTTAATCTAAAACTTGGTAACATTAACAAGGATTAACCAATGAAGGCTGAGAGAGACACACTAAGAGACAGTACCAAATAGCTGTGCTGTACTTCACAAGAGAGTTGACTGCAGGCCCAGCTGGCCAGATAGACTTTTGGCACTCTTCAAACTTATACTTGACTTTTTCCTTAATCACTTTCAGTTTGCAGAAAGCTAGGAGGAAGAGACAGGGTCAAAATCATGTTTTTTATCCCTAGGGTCCAGGAGCAAAACAAGGGACAGACAGACTTTCCATTCAACATCACAACTTCGCCACTCTTCCTGATAAACTGCCGAAAAGTGAAAAATGGCGTGCAATAAATGGCAGGTATTTCACAAGCTTCAACACGAGCTAGAAGAAAACTGTTCTCTTCCCACCCTTTACAATACACCATAAAATTCGGAAGGGGTGGAGACAATTGGGAAGAGTAGGAGAGAGGTACACATTCCTCCAAGCTTAAGTATTTTTATTAAGTACTAGCTATCTGGGCGCTCTCCTGGCAGCGGTCAACTTACTTAATGTTAACAGCTTTTGAGACCAATAACATTCCGTGAAGAACAGTTGGTTGGAACTTAGAACACCTCAGCCAGCCACCAAATGTGGTGCTATTCTACACAAGTATTACTCTACATCTAATATCTACGTTAACTATTCATTTTCTACATCTTTCCTCAGCCTTTGGTACACAGGGAACGATGACACTAGATGTGGCACATGAGCGGGGTGACTCCAATTCCATTGCATGCTCTAGTCAGGCTTTCATTCGGTAAAGTAAGAGGAAACCTGTTATTTCTGTTTTCACTCAGAATATGGAGATATCAGTGCTTCCCTTCTTGAGGTGTAAATACTGGAAGGCAATTACACTACAAGGATATTGGTAAGGAATGTTACTAGTCCAAGACAATGGCCTATTACTATTTCATCAAAAAAATTACTTTCTCCCTCAGACTTTGCAGAAAAAACAGCATTCCAAATAATACCAAAGTACAGTTTCAAGCGAAATGTAAAAAGAGAATGGCCCAAGAGAGATGGACTTCGTAGTCTGACACTAAACAAGCCTCTTCTGCAAGCATATGTTGGTTGGCCACAGGAGTTAACAACTGATTAAAGATGTAGGCTGTACAAATAGGACATGTATTTCACCAGAAATCGGGAACTCCCTTTTACATCCTAAGTATAAAGACTGCATGAATTATGCATAGAAAAAAACCCCAACATACTTACACGTGCTCCATAAGCAAAGATGTGTACTCACCTTTCATTACGAATTATACTAGCATATTACTGATTTTTAAATTAGGCATCACAATTTTTTGGAAATGTGAAGACAAGGGACATACACCATAGGAAGACATTGCATATACCTGTTCTCCTTGCCGTTTTGTATCACTGAATGCCTATCAGCAGTGGTTCTTTCACTACAAACATATGTGTTGCGCCGTGTCATTGCTCCGGGGGCAGTATTATTCTACAATTAAAAAACATAGGCTTGTTATTCCCCACAAAAAGGCTTTTCTGGGGTTAAGTCTACATATAATTGAAGGCTGTTTTACTACATGCTAGTTCTACACAGTTATAAAACTTACAATAGCTAAATAAGTTAATACACAAACACCTTCCAGTATTTTTAAGGAATAATGCAATCAGAAAAATGTAATTCTAACAAGCTGTTCTTGTACTTTATGTTGATGGCTCAAAATTAGTATCACTTATAATTACCAATGTTCTGAATTACGAATTCTCAGCATGTATAGCATTTGTCTACATCTGTATGGCCGTATCTTTCTCACCTATTTTTTGAAATACTTTACCACTTGTAGATTGTAGAATTTTCCTTTAAGTTAAAATCATACCCTTAAAACAAGACAGGAAAAGCAAAGACTTAAGAAACAAATGTGGTAAAATTCAGTAGGAAAGTAAACATGGACTTTTAAATATTAAAATACTATAAAACACTAGACAAGTTTTAAAACCAGGGAAGAATAAGTCAAATTAAAGAGACAAATTGCAGAGAATTTTAGTAAGACATTGGAAAAAATACATTTAAATACAAGCATAATACATTGAGGACAAGAGAACCAGGGGAACTTAAACTACAGACCTTACTTTAGAGGGGAGAAAAGAAATAGAATTACTTTGCCTCTGTCTTTACAGAGAAAGAGGGTGGAGATATGCCCAAGTTGGCGATCAATTTTCCAGGAACGACTGAGAAGCTAGGTAATTCACAGATAACAGAATTATAAAAAGTTAGATGCAATTACTGTAGGAAAAACATGGTGGTCCAGACAAACATGCACCCCCAGGCTGTAGAGGAAGTAAAAGCCGGCAAGCCTTACATTTTTTTCCCCCACCCCAAGAACATAACACAGGAAACTGCACATGGTTGGAAAGTGGAAAAAAACCTTGAAAAATTTTCTTTAAAGAAAAGGATCACGGGGCAAAGCAGGAAACAAAATAGGCTATTAACTTTAAACATCACTGCTGGGGAAAGTCTTGGAGGAGGCTAGCTTAAGGGAATGACTGGTCAGCACCTGGATAAGCACATGTTGAACAGGGATGGCCACTAAGAATCAGGCAGGGGACTTCATGCTCAACTAACCTTTTGGAGTTCTTTGAAGAATTACTGCTATGGTAGACAAGGGAAATTCAGCGGATTTTAAAAATAGCACTAAGAAAAGGTTCACATAAACGGTCACAGAATCACGGGAAGAAGGATAAAAAAAAAAAAAAAGGAAAAAACTAGTTCAACCACAAAAGGAGAGTAGCCAAATCTGTTTTGTTTCTGAACCTGAAATAAAACTGTTAAAGTGGAGTATTCTCAATAACCAGCAAAAGCTCCTCCAGTGCCTTAAGGCAAAATATTTGCCACACAGGGAGTCTGAAGCAATGCAATCCCCGAGTTGCAGATTTAACAATGAAGCCACCTTCCCTGTTTAAAAGAGTGCTGACCTGTTACACATCTTCTTGTGAATGTGCAAATAAAAATGAAAGAGTGAACTGCCCAACGTCCTGGTGTTAAAAAGTACAAAGAGTATCACAAGTATTTTAGATTAGCAGAACTATTAATTAAATCATAAGATGCATGTAGTTGTCAAGGATTCTCAAGTATTCTTCACTGGATATTCCTTGGTGATAGGCATGTGCCAAACATCAGCAAAAACCATTGATCTGCTTTCCTCTGACATCTGTCATTGCGCAAACTCCCCTCTCTTTACTAAACCTGCTAGCAATGAAACTGTGCACCTAACTAAGTTTTGTTTATATGTTCTTGAGACATCACGCTGTGCAAGCCACTTTTTGGAGCCCTCACAAACCAATGGTACATTGAAGTACTGCATATTAATATCTGCATATCATTTTGTTCTGTGTTCCTGAACATACTAGAGAATGAAGCACCTAGAACATCTGACATTGTTTTTCTGGTGGGAAATACGCACAATAACAGGTGGCTTCCTTCCTTCCACCCGCTCCCTTAGAATATTAAGTATTTGGTTCCCTTGAGAAGACACCACATAACATTAAAATGTAAGGTGATGTCTTGTCTCTGTGCTGGATCAAACTTTAAAGACTATGTGTTTTCAGGTTTGGGAATGGACAAGTTTTGGTGTTAGTATCTGAAATCCAGAGGACTCTAAAGATGCACTTTCCCAGCTCTTCCGAAACACAAAGACAGAAGGATCTGTACACTTTTCTCAGATTTCAGAGGTTGTGAGAGGAGATTTAAGCATTTCAATCTTCCCAATTTCAGTTTTAGCAAGAACACAGTCTTGGTCTTGGGGCCTTTAAGACTTTTCAGCGTGCAACCTTTCATGATCCATCAAGGAAATTCTTCAGCTACAACTTTTTTGTTCAACCAACCTGCAGGCTATCAATCTCTGGACATGACTAAACTGCACAGGGGCACAGCACAGGAAGCCTGAAACTGGTGTCAACAGCACCACACTCCCCAATGGAATGACAGGCCCCAGGGTTGGGGTTAGCTGGCTAAATTCATCCTGGTGGCATTGTCTGCCTTCTCTGCAGGTGTTGACACTGCAAAAGCCCATGCTGAGACTTCTGACCATAGGCACAAGGTCCATCCACCACAGCACGATGGATGAATTTGCGGTACAGAGTCCTCCTCTTTTCCTAGAGAGCCTTGTGCCCACTGCTACGCCAGGCTATTTTCACATGAAGAGGCACCACGGAGAGGACTAATGAAAAACTTTCAAAGGATCAGCTTCTGACTAAAACAATGAACCAATCTATTTACTTAAGAGCACTAGTATGTTTTTCGGTCCTAAAGGATTTTAAAAACATACCATCTACTCTCCTCTTCCAGTTTTCTTGAACTATACTAAGGGCTCTGGGGTAGCCTTATTACAAGCACTGAGGAAAAACAGGAAGCTGTGAGTAATAAACAAGGACTTATTAAAACAAGGAGTTATTAGTTGCTGCTAATTATGTAACCCCTGTCGCAGGTTTTCGTTATTAATTTGGTATTTGCCCAATGAACCTGAAGATTCTTTTGATGTGCACTTGTCCAGCTTACAGAACTATTTAGTTTGCAAGTGTTTAAATGCTCTGTCAACTTCACAAGTACAGGTTGGAGCCGCTTACTCCAATGCCAGACTTAGCTATCCGCTCTACAAACACAACTCTTATCCTTAAGTGCATGCTTATAAGCTTTGTTATTTAATAAGAGCAGCACACAACTGGCTAAGGGTCTCTAGCAAGGACCAGTTCTACTACTCTCACTGTATCTGTCAAAGTAATAATAGTTTTTAAACAGTATTTTTCTTTCTCTTCAGTGATTTTCTCATCATATTACTGATTTGAGGACTTAGGTGCTCAGTGAGAACACAAACTCTCTCCACCTCAAACTTTTTTCAGGATAATATGGCAACTCCAACACCCTTTTTTTCCTCCTAGATGCATGTCAATACTGTAAGAAATAAAACTCCCTTATCAGTTCCAGGAGCTGTGTAAAAAGCCAGTGCTTCCCTCCGTTCCCAATAGCCAGAAAGCAAAAGACTAATCTACAGCAGGGGAAAAAAAAAAAAAAGAAAAAGAAAAAAAAAGAGTTTGCACTGGCTGGCATGAAGAGCTATAAACAGAGACAATTTTAAACACTAATTAACTGAGTGACATCACAAGTCTGATTCCATGTTCACCACCTTGTACCACGGCTTGTAAAAGATCAGTTGGATCAGCTGCACAGTGAATCAGAACAGAAGAGTATCCTATGGTTACGAGCTCAAATTTCACAAAATTTGAAATAAGACTACCACATTAAATCCCCAGGATCTGGGAGCGGTGTAGAATAGCAGATCAAAATACTAAAGATACCAAATGTAAAATATGTTGTTAACTGTGATAGTAAGCTCTCGAATAAGGCACTACACAATACTGCCTGAAGTCCAATGTAGGACAAAACTGACTTGACTATCCTACCATTTTGAGTCTCAGTAGCTAAAGAGCTGTCAGGTAAGAAAAAACAAAATCTGAATGGTTCATGGACTGATCAAAAACCAAGGGAAAGGGCAGGTGACCACAAAAATCAGAAAATGGTCCCCCAAAATCATGAGCTCTCGTTCACATTGATGAATAACAGCTGCTACAGTAAAAGGCAGTTTTCCAAGGAACCTCTTTGCCTGAAATCCTCCAGCCAAGTCACTATCAGCCACTGAGCCAAATGACAATACAGAGCCAACCAAGTAAAACAAATCTTATTTTACTACTTTTTGCTTCAGATTGTCAAAAAGCTGTGAGCTCAGGAAGTTCAGTTCTCATTTGTTGTAAGTAATGGTGCTGAGTGTATGACCAAATATGACAGCTTTGTGGGACAAGTTTCAAAAAAAAAAAAAAACAACAAAAAACCAAAAATCACTTAATTACAAGTTGCATAAAGCACTGGGAAGTTACTTCTTCTGAAAAGAAGGAAGTTTTTCAACACAAAATCCCGAAGTTTTAGAAATTAACTGTTACAAGACTAAGGAGTTATGTAAAAACAGATTTCCAACTTTGCCTCAGAGGGGGCACCACGGAGTATACAAGTTACAGCTAAAGCGAACAACAGATTTTCTTTCTTTTGGCACACTGCCTACTGCTTGACTCTGTAAATTCACTAGTGTGGTTTTTTTGTTGTTGTTAAGTTTTAGGGACAGGCAGGGGAAGCCCACAAGGACAAAAGCCAGTCACACTGCTTTTAAATACAGCTTGAAATACACCTTCGAACAGTTTTTAAAGCTACACTTTGATAATCTTAACATACATAACTATGACTTGGAATAGCTTGTTTGAGAACAATGATTAGGTGGTGCCTTACACATAAGAAACTAAAAAAAACAGATAATAAAACTAGATTTCATTCTTCTGTACAGAGGCCACAGACAAGTAGTTCGTGAAATCAGAAATAACTCATACAAAATTTCAGGGGACAGCCTTTGGGTTCAGTTTCTTTTTTTAAAATGATTTTTGAATATCCAAATTATGTCTGTTGACTAACAGCTACTAGTGCTAATTACTGACACCTACTAACTACTTCAGGAATATTAAGAGGTAACTTGAGTAGCTGACTGACGCAGGGGAAAAAAGGCAACAGCATCAGATACCTGTATTTACTTTTGATGAACGAAAAGTAGAATCAGCACCACTGATAAATCACAGCTTTAACATTTCCACCCCTCAACAACATTTCATGGTTTTGATAAATAAGCAGTTTTACTTACACTAGGAACAGCCGAACTCTTCTTACGTTCAGGAATATCAGCCTTATTGGGATTGCTGGCATTTCCAAGCATTGGACTAGCTGGTGCAATTCCTCTTCCTGCAACTGCACTACTGCTGGATTTTCTCGACTGAATTCCTTCCTCTTTGAGGTCACTGTCTGTAGTACTAGTCTGGCTTCTTTTGGGATATGCCACTACCGAGGGGATGGATGGTCCAGCTTAAATAAACAAACAAACAAAAGAAACAGGAAAAGGCTTTTTCTTCTCAGGAGTTCCGCAGCTATTTTTCACTACAATGGAAATGTATTCACACATGAGAATCAAAACAACACCGGGAATCAGAGTTGCAAAAAGGTAATTATTTAAATTATTGAAGTGCTTTATTGAAGCACAGGAAGTTCCGTCTGAACATAAGGAAGAATTTCTTCACTCTGAGGGTGACGGAGCACTGGAACAGGCTGCCCAGGGAGGTTGTGGAGTCTCCTTCTCTGGAGATATTCAAGACCCGCCTGGACAAGGTCCTCTACAGCCTACTGTAGGTGACCCTGCTTTGGCAGGGGGGTTGGACTAGATGACACACAGAGGTCCCTTCCAACCCCTACCATTCTGTGATTCTGTGAAATACACGTATTTCAGAAGACAGTAAAATATTCTGAGAAGCAAAAACTTTTCTAGGTGAGAATACTACTTGAATTCCACAAAAGAATTACGAATTTAATGGAGGCTTCTGGTGTTTCATTACTGACACTGGTTTGACTGGCTAGGAAAAACCCTTTAGAGTCATCTTAAGGACACTTGACAAGTAACTGACTCATTCAAACCAGATGATCCTTCATCAGCACAAAGCTAGCATACACTGTTCAAGCTGATTTCTGATAGAATCGGGCTCCTGAGACAGGTACCTGATGACACAGCCCTGGCCACCAGCAGCCCAGGAGCAGTGGCAGTTTGCCACCAGCCTCCCTGCCTGCGCTAGGACAGAAAGCTGCTCCAGCACATCTAAGACTGAGGCAGCCCCCTCCGCAGGCCCAAGCTCCCTCTTGCTTTAACAGGTTCCCGGACACCGGGAAAAGCCTGTGGGAATGCCAGGATTATGTCTTCTGCTGTCTCAATTACAGCTCCTCAGAAGAGGATACATCAAGATAAATCAACTTTGTAGTTAGTGTTTTAATAACAATTAATCAAAAAGTGTGTGTATATACACACACATACAAAAATACATATAAACATATATAAAATATACAACCATATATGTATTTATAAATGTATTAAAAAGCATCACAAAACACAGTAACCGTCATCCCAGGGCAATCCCCAAGGAAAGCAACCTCTGAATGCACTTGAGGTATTTAAAATTAGACCCAAACAAAGACTCCTTTTATGAATTAGTGTCTGAGCAGAAAGATGTTTAAGATATTTAGAAAACCCTAAGCTGCTATCTTGCACACTCATTAGGCAGAAGCGTTCTCAGTTTGTCTGAGTCACCGACCTTTAGAAATTTAATTCCCACAGGACAATCAAGTGACACTACTCTCAGGAAACAGGAAACAAGAAATATTGGCAAACTGACATTTCTTCAAGTTTTAGACACAAGCTGACCTACTAGTGTCAAAAGAAAACAAAAGCTGAAGAGACATACAAGAGCATGGGGGAGGAGTGCTGTGCTTTTCATGAAAAAGGGAGCTGCAACATTCTCTTCAATCTGTGTAACAACACTTTCCCAGCATGGTCAGGAATGCAAGGGACAACACAAGGCAGAGTAAGAGAATTAAGTTGGTGTATTCAGCATTCCTGTAATAGCTGTTTTTAAAGGCTTTATAACAAAACCAATTTTAAAATAAAATAGTTATTCAGTAAATTATTTAACCACAATGCTGTGAGCTACACTGTTTTAATCCTCCTTACCTTCAGGGGATGGACACAAATTCAGAAACCAAACAGAACTAGAAGTCATTATATTCTGCAACACTGAAAATGAGAATTGCTCACCATGATCACTGTACCGCCGCTGTTTCTGGCTAGAAGATATGCTTCTCTGAACTTTGTGATGAGGAGATTGTCCAGTGCTATTATTAAGATCACTACTTGGCCTAACTTTGGCAAGTGAAAGATTGCTGCTGGAGCTCGAATCACTTGCATCCAACTGCAACACAAATGAGAATATTAAAACAAGGAGTTCAGGCAAAAGAAAATTAAACATCCACCACATTATGGAAGCAGTAACACGGAGGCAGCAGGAAGGTGGCTTTGGTACACAGGAAATTCTGTGACAGCAAGATAGTTGCTTAGAGGTCCCAAGTTCTCTTAGATTCTTGCACAACTGTCTTAGGTGAAACTCAGCAGAATTTGCAGCTCCCCAAAGGACAGTCAGATAAAGAAAATCCATCTATACTTTCAGTACTCTCTTCTGCGAGCTGTCTAAGACTAACAGGAAGAGAGGATACATTTAGTAGAAGCCATCACACCAACTCCAGCCAAGGAACAAAGAGTAAATTACTGATGCCGAGCCCTCTCAGCATGATATAGAACAGTCATTTACAAGGTAAGAATTTTTTTTAGATTGATCGGTCCTGCTCCTTAGTTGTCTTAAAATATTTACAGCTGGCGCACTCACACTTCAGTGCCTAGACTAGACAGGACAGTAACTGGCATACAAAGTCCTTCAGAGGAGGAACTGCTGAGCAAGCAGGGCAGTTTTGGGGAGCCTGAAGGCAAGAGTTTACTGACTCAGGTCAGGGTCAGAACAAACACAGCATTACTTGGACAGTTGACACTGATTATTAGAGCAATGTGATTTTAAGTGTAATGGACTTCTGTGCAGGAATGCAATGCCTACAGTTCATAGTACTGACTTTATTTTTGCTTCTAACTTTGCTAAGGACACTTTCCAATTCCTTTGTTTCTTTGGATTTGTAAGAATGGAACTTACCTCTGACGATTTCCTTCCTAGCAGTAAGTATGTGGCTGTGATTTCATCATACTTCATTTTGCTAAGGGATTCTTGAATTTCTTCTTGAGAATATCCCATTCCTACCATAATATCTAAAACCAAATACACACTCTGTAACAGAAACACTCTGAAGTTTAGGCTGGCGGAGTGTTTAAGTTCAAGAGAAAGAATGGAACAAGAGTTAAACAAAACACTTCAGTGTGAAAACATAAGTCTGATGAAATATCAGTATTAAAAAGTTACTTTCTTTTTCCAAATGGCAAGCAAATACAGAGTGCTAGAAGGAAAACAAAACCACCCACCCATATCTTTCAAACAGTAACATATTCTGAAAATACTCGATTACCTATTCTTTTCTGGTCCGAGATGTCTAGTTCTGGTTCAACAAAAGGTTTAAGTTCATCCTCCTCATGACCTGCATTGATCCACCTGTCCTTCATAATTTGCTATAAAAGAAAGGGGTTTGTTAGTGCAATACACTTACTAGCAAACAAAACAAGCTGTTGAAAGAACAACTCCCCTATCTACCAAACACTAACACTTTTTCTAATTTTCCTTTTGCAGGACAGGCGCCAGCAGCTACTCAGTTATGTTTTGCTCCAGTGAGGAGAATCAACTACGCACATCAAGCCAAGCTGCTTCCCAACCAGCTGTATTCTAGCACATAGCTGAAAGCTAAAAGCCCATAACACAGACCAGGAGCAGTGCGACAACTCTGACAAGTCCAGTATGTCTAGACTGGACTGTGGAAGTCCATGAAAGCCAGAAATGCTCCGCCTTTCTCCTCCATGATGGTACAATATGCAGGCAAAAGGCAACCACACCATAATCTAGCAGTCAATACCTCCAGCTCACTTTTGAAAATGTGGAAAATGCCCTGCTGGATCATCCATTAATGCAGGAATCCACAAGATAACCATCAGGAAAAGTTACATGACATATGCAGTGTACTTTCATATTCATTTTGAAAGCAACTGTGGACTCAGCTGCCTTGTAATCGCAGCAAACAAAATCTTAAAAAAAAGTCATATGCTTTACTTGACAACACCCCCCCACACCCTGAACCCACTCCAAATAAACTATTCAGGAACAATATGACAATAATAAGTTACAGCTGAAAAATACAGTTGCAAAACATTATGTCTACCTTTCTGATGCACCTTATTTGTGCTATTACCTCTAGAGTGCCTCTTTTTGTTGGGTTTAGCACCAGAAAACGTTTGAGGAGGTTTTCACAGTCTGTGGACATGTAGAAAGGAATCCTGTATTTTCCCCTTAGCACTCTTTCTCTAAGTTCCTTGTTAACAGAAGAAGAACGGACAGTAACTTGTAAGTAGCAAATCACTTAAAACATTAGGTAAACACATGGAACACATTCCACAAAAACTCACCTTTAAGTTCTGTCCATCGAAAGGAAGAGATCCACTCACAAGGGTATAAAGAATAACACCTAAACTCCAAACATCTACTTCAGGTCCATCATATTTTTTCCCTTGAAAGAGCTCTGGAGCAGCATATGGTGGGCTGCCACAAAAGGTGTCCAGTTTATTTCCGACTGTAAACTCATTGCTAAAACCAAAGTCAGCTATTTTAATGTTCATATCTGCATCTAGCAATAGATTTTCAGCCTGGAAGAGAAAGAATGGTTTGTAAGATGAACTTAAAATACTTGATTTAAAATGTTATTGTCCATTTTTACTCATTCTTAAAAGGCAAAATGCAGAAATATCTGTTAACACATCCTCCCTTGCAAGGTCTTTAGGTATGCTTTAGTCTATTATTCATATATCCCCTATTTTAAAAATCTGTGTACAATGGCTTGAGACTATGAGAGCTGTTACGCTACCTGAAAACTGTGTTATTATCATCTATCTGTTTACTCCACATAAATGTATGCTGAGCTACTGTAACTTGGATTTTTGATCTATTAAGACGAAAATAAGATATAGTCTAGCTATCCATACTTTACGTGGCATTCTTGCAAAAGTTTGGTAATGCACATAACCCTCACAACTTTTTTCAAGTATGTTCTTTGTTCTTGTTTTGTTTTTCTTAGGTTACAAAGGTATGATATGTTGAACAAGTTAAGTGGCAACACTATTAATACAAAAGGCACAGTTTAAAGCAGAGACATACCATTTTATGCCAAGCTACAAAGAAGCCATGCTTCAGTTTCATCATTGCAACTGGTAATGCATTCTGTTCAAGACCAAAACTTGCCATACCTCTATCAAATTACCTTTTTTTTTTCCCCCCAAAGACCTCTCAGCTAACACTGACCTGCATCAGATTTGAATCTGACCACAGGATGAGAGGCTGTCTTTCAGCAGCCACCAAATTACAATTTGTAAAAGTCTTACAAATCCTCTTCCTTCTATTTGAAATGGTTCTATACTGTAAACATTCTTCAAAATTTGCTATAACACATGGAAAAAAATAAATACGTCAGAAAGCTTAATATACACTACATTTTATGAGCACAATAAAGATCAAACCCACAGGTACAGAAGCTGACACACACACTTCACACACTTTCTCCTACTCACCTTGAGATCTCTATGAACAATATGCTTTTGATGGCAATACTGCACTGCAGATACTATCTGGATAGAAAACAAGCCCAATTATATAAGTGACATCTCAAAGAAACAGCAGCTTTAACCAAAAAGTTCAACATTTATTACTAAAGTTGACATGTACTTATCCACTCAGAGCTACATAACCATTGACCAGCATATTTGGGGAAAAGCTGCTAAATAACTTTGGTGTTTGTTATTTGATCTGTTTGGTTTCTGCTACACTTGAAAGAGGATTTTGTTTTCCTGTGTGGCTAATTATAGACTAGTAGAAGGAATGACTTTCAGAAAGGTTACTGAAGTATTTCCATTCCAATACTGTATACAGCTATACAAGCTTTCACTCTAGAATGAAGTTCTCCAGTCCCTCTCCAAAGGCAATTTTTCATGCTGCAGCATGGAAAGAAAAGTGTAAGAAACGGGCTTAGCTACTCGAGAAACTACTGGGAAACAGCTTGTTTGTCAAAACTTACGCAGTGAGAAGCAACTGTGCATCTGACAGAGGTCTGCTGTCTAATTGCATATGCTTTATTGTTTTTTGTACACTGTACAAGAGTAGCAAGCTCAATGGAAAAACTCTCTATGTCTCTCAAGTGCAACAGAGTAATTTCTTCCATCACAATTTCCAAATATCATTTAGCTTTTCCTGCTTTATATAGCAAGCTACATAAGCTATTTACACAGTACAGTGTCCTAGTACATTGCCTTAAAGTCATAAGCACTGCTGCAGAACTCTGTATGTATGGAAAAGCTGGATAAAGTCGTATTGTTACATGATCACAAATGCAGTCAAATGCATTTTATTGTCATGCACACATGGTCAGAATTGAGGCAGATGTTATGACTTCTTAAAATAAGTGGAACTGCAAATAAAAATAATTTACTGCAATAATTGTGTTCAAATAAATGTATTTCCATTCTTTATTAATGATTAATAAGATTTTCAACACAGAAAGATGAGATATCATTACTGTTGCAAAAAATAACCCATGACCAGACTGCCCAGCTTAGCCTAAGGATCCTCCTGTACCTATAAGCAGCAATAGTTCTCTCCCAGTATTTAGAGTAGGTGAAAGTAAATTTCTTGGTAGGTCAAAGAACTGACCTACTAGTCAATTTTGCATTCGAAACTTAAGCACTAATATTAAGATCTTTGTGCCACTGTATTACTGAATAACGCACATGCAAAATGCCACCTTGGAAACCAAGCAGTCTACGAAAAATATTTCCATCCCTTACACTTGCATTCTGGTTTTGCTTGTTCCTTTTTGCATTGGCTCCCTCTTTCAGACTCCATGTTCAGCTTTTTTACAATTACTGAAACTGTCAAAGTGCTCCCACGCCATCACTTGTACCATCCTTTTGGTTTTCCTTCCTTTCCTCTCCGCTACCACTACTTTAGCGCCAGTCACAAGCTCACTCTGCAGGCGCTTCCAAGGCTGACAGCATGATAAACACCTCAAGCTTTATGCAGGACTGAAGAGACACAGCACTATACCATTCGCTCCTAAACTGCTTTTACTCTATTTAAGAGCGGAAGGTCTAGCAGGTGATCAATCAGTGATTTCCTTTGGAGATGCTTTTGAACTACTCTGCATTGCAACCAGATAGCACAGAGACTGCAGAAGCGAGTCCAATCTAAATGGAAGCGAAATAATGCAATGTCTATGATATTAATAATTGCAGAACAGCAGTCAAAACTGAATGAAAAACAGCACAAAGCATGGCTGCACTGGATTGAGCCCCTTTGTCTCCCAACTTCCATCATTGTTTGCACTGACAGCCTCCTCACCCGCAACCTACTTGAGTGCAAGAAATCTGCTGACACCTGGGAGTGGGGAGAAGAGGGGAAGAAACGGCAGACCTTTTTGCTACAGGTAACAATGAGAGCATTGAAATATATTTCTTGGGAGGGATTTCGAAAATCTGTATAATCATAGGTTTTAAAGAACAAGTTAGAACAAGTTATTTCTAGGCAGAGAAACCATTCTTCAGAAGGAATAAACAACAAAAGAAAGATAAATGACCTCTCAAGGTCCCTTCCACACTGCCATGAGTATTTTCTTTCTTAACTGGAATGTACAAGTAAGACGTATTTTGTGGATTTTTTTTGTTTTCCATGATCTGTCCTAACATCTACCAGCATCAAAAATTCTAAACTGCTTCTACAGGGCAACAGTGGGAAGACTGAACGAGGCCAGACCTAATCAACTGCAGTAAAGGAAGAGAGGGAATTAACACAGATGGATTTTGGGAGACCCCCTGCCCTGAGTCTGGGCTTCCCATTTTTGCATTCGTTATTAACCAGATAGGCATATTTTTCTACGGAAAAGGGATAGTAAGATTGAACCAGAACTGCCTGGAATCCAGTAATAGGGAAACTAAAACTAGGTGACATTTAGAATGCAAAACATTCTGGATTCGAATTTCTCACACATGGCTGCACAAAAGGAGCTTGAAATGCAGAACTGCAGAGCATGGCTGTATTTCTAGTGTTTGTACCTCTTCTGTGTTCCTTGTTAAGCATGACTGGAATAATGTAATCACTGTCTTGTACATTCTTTGTTCCTGCTAAAAACCTTCAGTATGCGTAATAAAATGGACAAAAAATTAATTTTTTTTTAACAAGCAAAGAGGGGAGAATTAGCAAATTCTGCTCTTTGCCGGCTAGAGAGGAAGGGCCTCCTCAGATAAAACACAAGTGTTTGATCCAGAAATCACATCTACTGAAAGAAGAAACATGATCTGAAAACAAGATATAATACAACCTATTGTACGAACTAAGCTCAATACCATGGCACAACTGTTTCTTCAGTTTAAAGAGACCCACCGTCTGTTAAACCGGTCAGTGAATTAAAAAAAAAAAAATCCCTATTATGTCGTAAGTCCCCATCTAACACAAGAACAGCTGCACTGAATCAGATAGAAAGTCTACAGAGAGCATTCTCCCTCCAACAATGGCTAAAAGCTATATGAAGCTATTCTGGGCCTACAGTAAGGTGAAATGAATAGTTTTATGACCTGTAAACCCAGTAAGATCTAGTTTCCTTTCCCACTGTCCCACAGTCAAGAGTCCTAGCATCTAACAGATGCCAAGTTCTGACCAAAGTTGCCTGACTTCTGTCCTATGTACACGGTCTTTTCTCTAGCAAAGTGCAATGAGCTCGTGCTATGGTTTCTCTCCTCAGGTTATTGCTAGAGTTCTCTCTTTTCTTTCCAGGCGCTCAGGCTTTTGAGGCTCTCAAGAAGCTCCCATCTTTGAGACCAAGGTCCTGTAAAATTGGTTGCGCTCAGTAGCTGGGAAGTCAGCTGTTGAGGGATGACAGAGCACAGCTGCCTGTGCCAGGAGACAAGATTTACAAGAAGAAACTGAAAACACACTTCTCTATTTCAGTGGATTCAAGTGAGGCTATCTATGTATCTTTACAAACAGCATTTAGTCTACTGAAGTAAGGGGGCAAGTAGCGAATCTGAAGTACATGAAATGAACTGTTGATGAGTCAAATACCCAGCTTGGCAGGTAACTACCTTTTAAATTCTTTCCCCTTCACATTTGTTTTTGAAAAATGAAGTTATATATATCCCGTACTACCCACATTATCCCATAAAATTAAGCACTAAATGTACCTGTAAAATGTTTGACCTGTTTCCATGAGTTTTCACTTAAAAGGGAGTCAAATTGTTAGAAAAAAATAGGTATTTGTCACACAAATGTGCAATTTCAATGGAATTACTGCAAGATCTTTTTCCACACAACTGCTGAAAAACAAACTGAGGACAAAAAGCAGAGAACCATACCAGCAGAAGTTTTCCACATTCGCATCTGAGAGAGAACAGCAAATCCTCTCAAGTTACTCTGAAGCTCTTCAAGCAACATTACAAAGAGCAAGGCAACAGTCTGGGATTTAGAAGAGACGGCTGAAGTGGGAACGACTGCTCTACAACCCGTCACATCTACTCCAACACTGCTTAGAAACTCACACCAGAAACCCTCAATCACAAAGGAAAAATCTCTACTTGTCAGAATATGAAAGGGAGGGAAGCAGCTTTAAAAAGACACGTAAGATTTCGTTAAAGGAGAAAAATTTTCCTTACTATCAAGCTGTATTAACTCCAGTAATCACAAATCACTTCTGGGGATATGAAGTACGCAGCTGCTTTTTTGGGTTGTTTTGGTTGGTTGGTTTTTGGTGTTCAGGTTTTTTGCAAAAGATTCAAGAGGATAAACAGAAGATTTAAAGAGATGAGAGAAAATAAAGGAACAAGGATTTCACAGAAATGCTTTTGTTGCCTCCTTATGTTGGGTTAAATACATTTCTGTTTTTCTTTACTTTCATTGCTACTTTTGACTTTATTGTTTATACTGCTTTCACACAATTCTTACTATATGAGACAGAGGGAGCAAAACAGTTGTGGCACAGTTCCCTAGTTCCCAAACTGTTCCTTTCGGTCACACTACCCTCACTAGAGAAGCGTAAAAGTTTTCTTTACAAGACATCTTGTGAAAGTCATTAATCAATTTCCTGGAAGTCTCATACGTTATATCACATTTCTTCTACTTTGGTATAGCTACACTTAAGTGGTGCATGAAGCTATCAGAGACTCCCCTTCCAACAGTGAAACTGACTGTCACGTCATTGCCACAATTTGCCAGTTTAAAACCCCTACATATTGTTCAAGAAACCCACTCTTGTGCCTATACATTATTATAAAGTGTCATTAAACAAAAGCATAATCTTGGTATTCATTACTTTTCACAACATTATTTAGCTTATCCAAGTGACCAAAGGGATGGAAATAATGTAGGCTTTTACAAATTTCTGTACAAGAGCAGAAAACAAACCATATCAGATCAGTCAGATCTGCAAATGAAGCTCTAGATGCTACAGGAGCACAGATTTGGATTTTAATTCATTATGCAAAAATATTTGGGTATGTTCAATACTGCTTTACTGTAGAACAGAACTGCTTTTTACAAAGCAATGAAATTCCAACATCTTTGCAGGGCACGTTTATCCATCATAAAAGCAAGCTAAACTCACAAGCCTATTAATTGCTTTTCCATGACTTATTAAAACAACTATTAAACCCCATCTTTTCATGTAAGTGGATGGATGTGAACGGATGCCTGTTACATGCACTGCCTGCGTTTTGAAACTGGCCTGTTTGTAGCCTGTTACATCCGAATAACTTCCAAAAGGTTACAGACCAGCTGAACTAAGGATATATGAAATCAACCCAGAGGAAATGAATTTTGGAACAGAATACACTTCCCAATCAAGCGGTCACTGTGTTCTGGCACTCCTGGACACCCTGGCACACAGCACTACGGAAAACAGCAGCACTGAACGGACTTCTAACCCCTTTTACAGTACTACTGCAATCCAAGTCTTTTCTCACTCGGAGCTATAAGTCCACAGCATTCTGAACACTGTCAGAAGTTAAAAGCAAAGGACAGCCATTTTACTCGTTTCAGCATAAAAACAGCGGGGGGTAGGGGGGGACGGGACAGGACGGCAGTGGAAGCTGATGTATGGGAATGTTATACATACCTGTCTAAATTTAGCTCTAGCCTCCTTTTCCTTCATTCTTCCATGTGCAACCAGATAGTCAAATACTTCCCCTACAATTGAACAACGAGACACATTAATGCTAATTTCAGAATCTAGAGATTCTTCCCTAGCAGTTGCCCACAGCAGCTTCACTGGAATGACTGTACTTCAAGTTTATAATTACAGGTTAGCTCAAGAGAACAAGGCACAACTTCTAAGCAATTTACTACACCATCATCTCTTATATAAGAAAACAATAAGACTTAATGAATGACTGGATATAAACAAAAAACCCCATTTCCTTCTATTTATTTATGATAGAAATTGAGTAGTATACTTCTGTTTTGTAAATAAAGATGATGTACTCCTTCACAGACTTTCTCACAAGGGTTTCTTTTGCCTCACCAAAAAAAGCTTCACATATGAGAACATCTGATGATATTTAGAAACACTGTCATACCAGCACTACAATTTTTCTTTGTGCATGTGTATAAAAGTGTTCTAAACAAAATCAGAAATCTTAGCTTTAACCTAGGCTTGGAAGAGGTACCCACAAGGAAGGTCAAAACAATGAGCACAGCAGACTCATTGACATAATCCATCACACAACCATCAGATCCATAAGATACACTGAGAAGGATTACCCCTAGACAAGCCCAATATTGTATGGCTGTGGATGACTAAAGGAGGTTACTGAAGCAGTACTAAAGATCTCTTGCACTTTAGCTTTTTTCCCTTTAATCAACCCAGTCCTTTTATAGCACGTCAATACAGACTACAATGTTTGAGCTTTAGGTGCAGCCAACTGGATCATGAAACATTAATATGTTCGTGAGAGTATGGCAGATTTTCCTTACTAAAAAACAGTAGTCACGTACATAAGAACTCCTACAAACACAGACTAGTACGCAGTTTTAAAAATTCTTCACTAACCTGCAAAATCAATAAAAACTTTAGTAGTGGAACAAATAACTAAATATTTTCTACTGAGCAAGAAAACACTGTTTTGTAGATAGCCATCTCACAAGGGAAAAGCTGAGTAACTTCACATTTATTTTTTAAAAGAAGCAACTCCACCAAATTTACTGCATTGCTTGATAAGGGAAGACCAACTGGTGTCATCTACATGGACTTGAGCAAAGCATTTGACACTGTCCCGCACGACATCCTTGTCTCTAAATTGGAGAGACATGGATTTGACGGATGGACCACTTGCTGAATAAGGAATTGGCTGGATGGCCGCACTCAAAGAGTTGCTGTCAATGGCTCAATGTCCAAGTGGAGACCAGTGATGACTGGCACTCCTCAGGGGTTGGTAGCGGGACTGGCACTGTTCAAAATCTTTGCTGATGACATGGACAGTGGGATCGAGTGCATCCTCAGCAAGTTTGCCAACAACACCAAGCTGTGTGGTGCGGTTGACACGCTGGAGGGAAGGGATGCCATCCAGAGGGATCTGGACAGGCTGACGAGGTGGGTCTATGTGAACCTCATCAAGTTCAACAACACCAAGTGCAAGGTCCTGCACATGGGCCAGGGCAAACCCAAGCACAAACACAGTCTGGGAGCAGAATGGACTGAAAGCAGCCCTGAGGAGAAAGACTTGGTGCTGGATAACATGTAGCTCAACATGAGCCAGCAATGTGCACTTGCAGCCCAGAAAGCCAACCGTATCCTGGGCTGCATCAAGAGAAGCGTGGCCAGCAGGACAAGGGAGGCGATTCTGTCCCTCTACTCCGCTCTTGTGAGACCCCCCAGGAGTACTGCGTCCAGCTCTGGAGCCCTCAGCAAAGGAAAGACATGGACCTGTTGGAGCAGGTTCAGTGGAGGCCACAAAAGTCAGAGGGCTGGAACACCCCTCCCATGAGGAAAGGGTGAGAGAATTGGGGCTGTTCAGCTTGGAGAAGAGAAGGCTGCACGGAGACCTTACAGCAGCCTTCCAGTACCTGAAGTGGGCCTAAAAGCAAGCTGGAGAGGGACTTTTTACCAGGGCCTGTAGGAATAGGACAAGGGTAATAGCTTCAAGCTGAAAGAGGGCAGATTTAGATTAGATATTTTGAAGAAATTCTTCACCATGAGGGTGATGAGGCACTGGAACAGGTTGCCCAGAGCAGTTGTGGATGCCCCCTCCCTGGAAGTGCCCAAGGCCAGGTTGGACGGGGCTTTGAGCAACCTGATCTAGGGGAAGGTGTCTCTGCCCATGGCAGGGGGGTTGGACCTAGATGATCTATAAGGTCCCTTCCAACCCAAACCCTATGATTCGAGTAAAAACCCCAGAGTCATACAGCAGGTAAAGTAACAACTGAGCAATCTGCGGGAATGTCAGGGTTTTCTACAAAATAGCCTTACTTCCCTCTCTAGTGTATCATTTAATACTCAACTTAGATAAATACCTCAGCTGTATTTCACAGCTGTTTCTTCAAAAACCTTGAAGGAACAAACCTGAACAAAAAATAACACCAGAGAAAGAACTATCCCAAATTTAGCACAGTGTTGCAGTTGTAGCAATAGTTTCTTTCATCCTTTGGGCACAGAGTTCACATGTTGCAATTTATCACAGTGTTGCAGTTGTAGCAATAGTTTCTTTCATCCTTTGGCCACAGAGTTCACATGCATCACATGTGACCAGCATCTTGATAAAGAGGAAATATGGGAAATTGACGGCTGACACTGAGATTACCAGCCATTCCTGTCTTGTACACCATGGCCTTTTAGACCAGTACAGTATGTATCTATCCATTACCCTAAGAAAGATCCTCACTGCTTTAGAGAACCACTGGCCCTTCTACCTCCTAGAAGCTAATCACTAGATGGCAACAGGACTTCACTTTTAAGTCCAGTACCATCAAACAGCACAGAGATGCCTCCACAAACACCTGTACTAGCCAATATTTTAACAGTATTTTACCAACTTGATTTCCTTTTAGACAAATCTTGGCCGATCATTTACAGAGCTGCTAGAAGAAAACACAGGCAGGTAAAGAATCATTACCTGATGTACAGTAATTCATTAAACTTCATGTAATCCAATGTCAGAGGCACAATTCAATGCTGATTTTCTCTGACAAGAAGCCTCTGTGTCTCCCTCCCAAAACTAAAGAAAAGCCTCAACTATTTGAGATTCCAGCTGCTGATGCTAACGGGTCACGCTGGCAAACTGAGTGCTATTAGGTTTTAGCCAGCAAGGAGTAACTTAAGCCCAAATACCTTAATCCAAGCTCTCGTGAAAATACCTTACATTGCATGATTTGCGCTCTCCTCCTGGAATAAGGAATAAATGTTTAACTTCTTCCTAAAATGGCATAAGGCTAAGCCTAACAATTCTTGACAGTAGAAGGTCTGTCATTAAGATACATCGAATATCATCAACACCAAAAAAAACATGAGTTGCAGTACTCGTGCTTTTGAAAGCCACAGTTGAAGAAACATAGGAATGTTTCATCTGAACATGTTTTTACCCATTATCTTATACAAAATAGGACACTAGAGGTAGGGAGCTGAATAGAATAAACTGAGAAGGTTGCCACTTGTTATGGACAGGAACAATGGATCACCGAATAAAGATTGCCATTAAATTTGAATTGTGAAAACAAAGCAAATGTTACTAAGTTGCAATAAGTTCAGAAGCTGGTTTTACAAGTTACAATTAATTATGTTGCCCAAAGAAGCCCCAGAGAGTAGTAAAGATTTTGCTTAAGATTTTACATTGCCGTGACATTAACATTTGATGAAAAAGCAAGCAAAACTTTGAAGAAAACCATTGCTTTCTCCCACTTGCCAATTTGTTTACACGTGTCATCACAGTCCAAGTACTTACCTCCACTTGCATACTCCATTATTAAATAGAGAGTTTTTTCAGTTTCGATGACTTCAAATAGCTTCACTAGAAAAGAAAGTAATTTATTAATCAGTTAACTAGTTGCAGAAGTATTGTGTTAACACCACAGAGAATTCTGTCAGAGAAAAAAAAAACACCTACTTGTTTGCTACTTGACAATATCAGACTACTACTCTAAATAAGCTTTTTCTATCTAATGTTCCTAAATGGAAAATACTGTAACACACTTGGTCAACTCATATATACAAATGTTTTCTCAAGAAACAATACTTTTCTTCTGTTATGTGGGAAAAGCAAATAAATTAAGCAGAACCTCCACAGATCTGAGCATCAGCAATAGCCATTTTTATGCACCGAACTGTAATATATGATGACAAATGAGTTATCAGTCAGTTTGCTGACAGTCCCGTAACAATACTACCTCATTTAAATGCACAATTCTGAACAGTTTCTTGACCACTTCTTGGTTTTGGTACGTACCTATTTTTCGTGAGAGTCTGAACTCAGTCAAAAACAGTATTACACTCAAAAGGCGCAAAATTACCTGCTATCCAAATAACAGTTCTGTGCAAAGGGACCAAAACGTTTTGTTGTGGGGTTTCCCCCCCCCTCGCTTTTTTTTTGTAACGACACAGCTCTGAAAAGGTATTTGTTACTGCTACTTTACAGTAAATTGACACCCTAGTGCTTAATCATCTTTTAAACTCATACCACAAGAACAGCAAAAAAGCTAACATTTCTCCAGAGTTGGAAATTATGTGAAAGAAACAACGTACCTATATTTGGATGATTTAAGATCTTCATTATTCTTACTTCTCTAAAGAGCTGAAATAAAACATAAAACATGAAATAAGTTAATGAAATTTGTCCTAAAGCCTGATCCTTCTGACACATAAAGACAAAGGGCAAACGTTAATATTAGCATTTCAGTGAAGTTCATGACATAAGCACTTCTTGGACAGAAGAGTTAAGTGCCTGCTTCTTTTAACATCCCTCCCCTAACAAATCAACCCTCAGAAACCTGAAAACACCCACGAAGCATTCCAGATAGCTCAGGAGGGAAGTGATCTTAGCTGTTCACAGACTTTTGGGGCCAGAAGACCACGATGAGCCCATGCAGCTTCTTGCTGGCCAATACATTGCATACCACCTTTCACTCAGTCACAGAAAGTAGTTTCAAAGCTTCAGCAACCCTCGCCAGAACACCTTTTAAAGACCACTGCACTACGTTACTGATATGAACTCGTCACTCTTCAGTACTCTGTTAAAGCCAGGGAATTGCTGTGCTACAACAGCAACTTGCAGGTGAAAAACCAGCTGCTTATATCACGCAAAAAGCATGTTATCCAGCTACACCAGCAAGGAGTAAGTTTTAAGGCGAGACGGGGAGGCAAGGCTCCCTCTCGGCACCTCAGAAGCGTTCCTGAAAGGCAACC
Source organism: Opisthocomus hoazin (assembly GCF_030867145.1). NCBI lineage: Eukaryota > Metazoa > Chordata > Aves > Opisthocomiformes > Opisthocomidae > Opisthocomus > Opisthocomus hoazin. The sequence goes on along the minus strand of NC_134420.1, from coordinate 63,097,546 downwards.
GAGGCACAGCAGCATCTAGTCCTGGTTTTGTCACCACAGCTCCACTGACTCTCACTGTCAGACATCCAGCCTCCAAGCCTGCTTGGCTAGTACCACACGCTGAACGTACTTGCCAAAATTAATAGGCGAGAACACAAACAGTGTTTTCCTGACCCAACAATCCCCAGCAGACAGAAGAAACATCATTACTTCAGGAGCACAGGCTCAAGGGGATCAGCCAGCTCCCACCCTCTTTACCACCCACTCTCCTATGTGACAGCATCGTACTGCTTCCCTTTACACAAGCATCTGTGCTAACCCAGATCGATGCACAAGGTCCACAAATGAATTAAACAGAAAAATCTCACAAAACACGCACCTCCCCCAAATAAAAGCATTCCAAATTTTCTGCTGTAGCTCCCTTGTCCACCCCAGCACACGGATTTTGGCAGGATGGGTGGTGAGGGAGTACAACTGCCCATTCCAAGCTGCAGCATGACGTCAGATCAACAGTGCTGCATCCAGATACAGCTGATTACGTACTGATTGTAAGGATCTTATTCCCCTAACCCGCCACTAATACCCATGTGAAGAGGGTCTTGCTTGAGCAGTTACTTCCACAGAGTTCAACTTTGCCTGTCACATTGAGTGAACTCTCTTCTCCTGCAACCAGACAATAATACAGGAACAACATGTAACAAACCAAATCAAAGCACAGTCTATTACTGATCAGCTGTTAATTATTTTCACATTGAAAACTCTCTTCTGCAAAAGACAATTTTAAGATGCACATTAACCCATATGTGTTAACACTAAAAATGCCACGGGTGTTGCTACTGCAATATAAAACACTGTTTTTAATGAAGTTGGTTAATAGCAGATGAAGTAAAAGTAGTCCCACTTCTCCCAGAAAAGACTCAAGATAAAGTACTATAAAAAGCCTTGAAGTGCAAATACTATCGCATTTGGAAAACCGGAATAATTATCTTTGTATGCTATGTTGCAGTCAAGCGCGTAGCTGTTCTCCCTCTGCAGCTCCCCCCATGCCAGCCCAAGACTCCAGAGGGTTGACATTCTTAAGCCTTGATTATTTTCTAACGTGATGCTTCAAAAAGCAGGAGGAATCAAGGGGCTTTATACTAAACCTAACACCAATTTCTACGGGAATACCAGTAACGTAACAGAACATACTGAACTCAATGTAAAGAGAACAAAAGTCCACAGCTCCACAGGAATTCAGACATGGGAGAAAAGAAAGTTTTTTAAATAAGAGATAACAGCACTGTTTTTAACAGTAAGTAAGCAAAAAGTGCTGCTGCAAGATCTGCCTCAGGTCAGATTTCAGATAAAGCAAAGACATTTAATATGTCTACATGTATTACTAACGACTCAAAAATCTGTAGGTGTACTTACTCAGTAAAAGTGGGGAAAAAAAAAAAAGTGAAATATTGGAAACAAACTGCAAATAACCAAAGAGTCAACAAAACAAAATCCTTGTGCCTTTGGGTCTTTTAATAAAAGGAAATGTGGGGGGTGGGATTTAAATAAATAAATAGGGGAAGAAAAAAAAAAATCACAAATTGTAGACCAGTTGTTCTAACCCTTCTCTGCTCTCTGATGTTTCTGTACAGGCTAAGACCTGGTGAGCAATCCTCACTGCACTGCCCAACAGACCTTCTCCCCCATGCTACAGCCACGGCGAATGACACACTACCTGAACACAGAGTAAAACCAGTTTTCCAAATGCTTTTAACTATCTTATTATCCTTATCCAGCCTATGCCTGACACTTCGCTAGATGACAAGCTGCTTAAATGCAATCAGGATTGACCCAGTAAGTTTTTGGCCATGCAAAATAAGAGTTTCAAAAACTTCACATGCATGTTTTCTTTTTCCCCTAGAGAGGTAAGTAAATTACCTTTTTTTTAAAAAAAAAAACTATGTTATTTTTGGAGCTTTTTCCTATATAATTCAAAAAGGTAGACTACTTCACCATCTCTCTCTGATCATCAAAAATATAAGAACAGTTGAATCTACAGCTATTTTTTTTCTTACTTTTCATTCACTTCAGCTGAACTGGTGTGCAATATATTCTGAATACTCCATTAACACGTTTAATCACAGCTTATATAACTGAAAGCCTCTGGTCAGCTTTTAAAGTTTTGAAGACGGTTTGCTTAATTCACTCTCAACTGATCGTTATCTTCCACCCCCACTACTTAGATAAAGTCTGCTGGGTCAGACTCTCACCAAGGGCAACTCCACTGCTGCACAGGATGAAGACCTTGGCTGTTATTCAGCCATTAGCCTATTTATCATCACCTCACGCACCTAAAAAAAAAAAACAACACACATTCATAGGGTGAAGTATGGGAATCCAGGCTGTCATAACTGCTTTGGCAGGGAGGTTGGACCAGATGATCCACAGAGGTCCCTTCCAACCCCTACCATTCTGTGATTCTGTGATAACTGGTGTCACCAAACAAGAACAGTCAATCAAGGGCAGTATATAATAAGACAGTAAAAACGAGGCTAAAATTCACATCATCATCATATAAATGAATATATTAATTACTTTTTTTTTTTTTAAATAAAGTATGCTGACTTGGCTGGAGCCAGCTACTTGCTCCACTGTACACTATACACTTTGATGGTCTAATGTGATAAAATCAGGCTCATATCACATTTTGAGCTGTTCTAAATATAACATTGGTCCACAAGATGACTACTCTGCGTTACTAACCCAAATGAAGCATGATAAAAAAGTAGCTGCTACATATGCGCCTTTTGTTGAAGTGGATGACTAGAAACGAGCTTTTTAAAAAAAGACTATTTTTGTCTCGAAGTAAAAATAAAAATACTTGAGAACAGGATACAACCACCACCGAATTCTTTATTATAATTATAGTTAGATACATGAACTTCAGATTCTGCTCCCCTAGCCAGTTTAAACGTTGTGTGGCATTTCGACAGAGACAGCAACCTCCACAGGGGTATTTGCGAATGTTTGACATTATTTTACATATTATGGTCTATTTCTGGTAGAGAAACACAACATAAAACATCACACAACTTTCACACAGTATGCTGAACAAAGGTTTCTCAGATTACATTCCCCCAAAATACTACATGCATCAACTTCTGCCAAATGAAGCAGTAATTATCATCACACACAAAATTCATTGCAAACAGCCAGGTATGACAAAAGCCCACACATCTGAGGTTCTCTGCCACAGCAACACAGAAGAAGGGGTAACATAAGATGTAACATGAAGGTTCTCAATACAGAAAATAATCATCTTCGTTTCAGGAATTTACTTGTCATAACGAGACCATAAAGGCAGACAATTAACTGAAAACAGTGCTAATCAGTTTAATTTCTAATACTGAGATTAAAAACTACTCCCAACTTGCTGAACAGCTCATTTTCCGTCAACAGGAGCTCTACAAATGTTTCTAGGCAAAGACAAACATCCTTAGTCTGCCAAACAAATGGCTTTCAGCTTTGTTGTGGTCTGGTCCTTTGACTGTAAGCCATGTTAGATACGCGGAAAGAATTACATTCAATTAATGCTGCTAGCCGACAGACTAAGTAAAAAAAAAACAAAAAACCCAACAAACCAGCCATGGAAGTAGAGAGGCATACTGAGTAATAATCTTGAATCAATTTTACTTGAACTTTATTATGCTGACACATCCGAAACAACAAGGGAGTGGGGGGAAAGCAGGACCCATCTTTTAAGCCAACTCTCTTTGAACACAGTGAAAGGCAGACCAGAAGTGATCCTGCATTAGCTATTGCAAGAGTTTTGGTAACAAAGGATTTCAAAAACACCAAAAAAAAGATTGCTAAAAAGCAAGCCAGATGCAGAGTACCAACATATCCTGGCCTCCTCCCCCCCAAAGGCAGGGGGACTTTTCACAAGATACTGTCCCAAGCCAGCTCAAGCTTTACCTGTGTATTAGGTTCCTCCTGATAACTCCTCCACTAAAATATGCCCCACATATAATTCGGAGCCTCACGCAGGAAGCCTTTACACAATACAAGTTTGCCTCAAACAAATCACAACTTCAAAACAGAAAAAATACTTGTCACAAACTGCAAAGCCTGGGCATTTTAAATTCTCATGCTCTTCTGGCAGTTTTTAAAATACTGATTGACCCACGGACCGAAAGGACATTGTCCATGTTAAAAATCGATGTTTAAGAACTCTAAAAACCTTTAACAAAAAAATGGCCCAAACAAGTGGCAAAACATCTGCACATAATGAACAAAAATATTTGGCTGAGGAGCCAAGTTCTAAAAAAGGAAAAAGGAGAAGTGATGTAGTGCTATTACATGGGCTTGGTAAAAAAACCTTGCATATAATGGCATTGCTAATTCAAAAGAAAAAAAAACAAACATTTTTTTTTTTTTTGGTCTTAGGAGGAAGTGAACTACTGTAGCATCAGCACTTGTTTCCAGTGAGACCGATATTCACTGGAACCGGGTACACAAGTACGTTTGTGGAGAACAGTGATTATGACTAACACTACCAGCATGGGAAAAAAGCTCCAAGAATTCCCTTTTCTTTCAAAGCAGGGAAGTACTGGTTACAGTTTCCCCTTCACTAAGCAAGGGTAGCAGAGTAGTAATTAGGTCCTAAAACAACAGTTAAGAGTAGCTGCATGTGGCTGCCATAGACTTCCTCAGCAGCAGACAAGAAACCCGACTCTTCTGCAGAGCTGCGCTGCTGAACACGGAGCGGCCAGGACTGCTCCAGAAAGCAAAGCAAGTCCTTAACAAGGTTAACATCTTTCCGGCAACTTGAGTATCGGTGTGGAAGACGTAATGCACAGAAACCAGAACCAGCAGCCTTAACCACTATTTGTTTCCCCACCTAAAGATGACGAGGGTATGCAGCCACACCGCAGCTGAGACACCATACCCACACCCTCTTCACGGCACAGCCCTTCCCTCCCCACTGTACCTCAAACGTTTTATCGCTCTCTCCAGAAGTGCAAGATCAGAAGCACTTCCATCTCAGCTTCCCTTGCATCTACAGGTCGCGTGCGCCGATGGCTGCAAAAGTGCCAAGGCTACGGCACTGCTGACAGTGCTGGGGGGAAGGGGCAAGAGTTTGCAAAAAAAGGCTTGATAAAGCAAAACTGGTAAGTAGCAAGTTGTGCATTCACTCTGGTCACTATGACAAGCAGGCATTTGGTTTTAAGACAATTACTTTCAATTTCTGAATCGAGAACACTGACATATCTTGCCAAATTTTTTCTGTGCTCATATAACAAAGGAGCTTAGAGAAGAGAGCACAATCTCACTCCCCAAACTTGATCCATTTTCTACCCTGCTATTTTGCACTATTCTTCCAGACTCCCATTTAAGAAACCCTGTGGTAGAAAATATCAATTCACAAACCACACCTTCTAATCTGATTTTATAAATCGTAAATAAAAACGAAATTGCCATGGAGATGGAGACGTGAGTGGACACTGAGCAGGCTGAAACCCAGAAACCAAAGGGCCAACAAGCACACTTCCAGCTTGCAGCCTTGCCAGCTGAACACCTGTGACTTGTAAAAGGTTTGCTTTGTACCTGAATATGAGCTCAAGCTAGCATTACAGCTCAGTCTCAAGATAACACCATCTGCAGGATTAAGATTTTATGTTTTTGCCTGAAAACATGGCCTCTCTATTCTCTTCTGACCGTTTTCCCATGCCCTGACCCCTCCCCTTCGTATCACACAGCTTTTGTTTCTCTTCCAAGTGCTTCAAGCATTTAACAATTTTTTCAGGTATTCAAAGTTGCACAGATCTGGCACACAAATCAGCTTTATCTAATCCATCATATTACCTGATTTGCATCTCATTTCCTCCCTGCTTACCTAGAAATTACCAATAACCTCAGGGATTAAGCTGAAAAAAATTCTGAGAAAACTGGAACCACAGTATCTATTTTTACCCAGTCTACAGAGTCAGTAGGAAGCAGCTACCTGCTCAGACAAGGGAGCCTTTCTTCTACAGGTCATTCTTCGCCTCTCAACCAAACCGCACAATATAAGAACTTGTGTGTTTTTCCAATTTACTTTTGCACCATTAATTTTGATAAAAACATCTAGTCACATGATCTTTTTAGTACTTGTATAAAATCCAAATGTGTATATTCCCCAGTTTACTCCGGTTATTCTACTTCGTTTTGTTTGCAGGTAAGTTCTGGCTATTCTCTCATTGAAAGAGAAATATTGCAAGGAGCTTTTTTATCAAAGTACTGAAAAGTAAATAAAAAGCCTTTGACTGCAGCACTTAAAAGGACATAGTTCGACAAGTCCTAGGTAAAAGTGACATTTAAATGTACTTCCTGCAGGCACTCCAGAGCAGACTGGCTTGCTTGATGAAAGAGTAGGATTTATCACTACTTACTAAAATAGATAAGGCAATACAACTGTAACAGCACATTAAACATTTGAGGCTAGAGGGAAGAAATCAGAATAGCCACGCACCAGTTTGTTCCATGAACCTCCAGCACCTTTTCTTCTGCAAACTACACGAACGGCATAGACACTGCTTGGCCTTCAGTCCAGCGGCAGTATTTTCAAGGCCAGTTTAAGAGGACAGAACATAAGTTTTGTGTTTGTAAGTTTAACAAAGTGACCAGCAGGAAGGAGACATGGGGCACGACACCAAACCACAAATGTCCGTCCTCTCTACAGTTAGCTGTGCTAGGGAGACAAAGGAAGTGGCTAACACCACTGTTTTCTCAGTTTACAGCTCTGTACGAGTTCATCTCGAACAACTGCAGGGCTGTCAAAAATATCTGCTACAAAACTAGTTATTAAATACAGTAGTCAGATGTGTGCAAGGTATGAATGCTTTAGATTCTCCAGCACAGGCATTCAGGGTTAAAGGAAGGCGGTGACGAAACAAAACAAGTTACAATACAGTTGAAAGATTAAATGTAAAAACCTACCTTTTGCAGACTAGTTGGGTTCAGCTGTGTTTTGTCAATTATTTTTATGGCAACCTAAAGGAAGAATTCATAATCAGTATCTTCCATTTCAACAATGCAGCATTATTACAAGATGGTCAAATCCAGTGAAAGAAATAGAAAACGTGCAAATTACACAAAAACCACTCAGGTTTCTGCAGCAAATTATGTACTTGTATTTAAACTAGAAACATTTGGAATTAATGGCTAAAGTGTAATTTACTTCTACTGCAACAAAACTAAATGGGACCATGGAAAAAACCCTAGTATTTTAAGCGTTTGAAGACGAGAAGCTCAATTAGTTTTTTGCTTGACATTAAGACCATCACACTTACGACAGTGGAAGCCCCAACACCAGACAGTGCCCCGACAGAGAGTAGTGTGCCTACCGATAACATTTACACTGTGTAATTACGCAACACATTACACAGTACTGACTGGGCATTGGCAGTTTGTGAAGATGCTTCTAAAAGCAGAGATTTCAGAGCAAATTGAAAGTAATCCCACACAGATTTTCCAAGAACTAAGTTAACCTTTAGAAATTCACTGAATATTTGTATCAATTTGCTCCCTGATGGATATGAAAAGAAGTATCACTTGTGCATCAACAAAACCCCATTGGCTGTAGGACAACGTTTTGAGTAAGTTCACTCCTTTACTGGTTGTCATCTTTTCAGTAAATACCGCACAGAAATATTAAAGAATAAAATAAAAAATTCACAAAATAATCCAAAGAGAAATTCAGTACCATGGTAACGAGTCAGAACCTGAAGATTCGAGGCAATCAATAGCCAACAGAGACAAGCTTCAGTGCAATGCAATTTGGATACAGGATAAGTCAGAACAGGAAACAAGAATCCTTCTAGAATTACATGCCAATTGGTATTTTTCCTTTCTAAATTAGAGACTAAACATACCAGAAGAAACTCTACAGAAGCCAAGGAGATGGTGACTCTCAAAGTGGCAAGATGCTGCAACTCAGCTGATTATAATACCTCACCGCTGCAAAGCAAGGGCTTTCAACTTCCCTTGAATTATTGGCTCAAGCAGTAGATGCTGCTCCTTCCCATGCCACAGCTCCCATTTCCCTGCAAAACTTAGTGCTATCATTGTTATGGCATTAACCTGGGGTTGGCAACATATGGACTAAAGAATACCTTACACCAAAGCAAATTTATATCCCTACATTGAAGTACAAAAATTCATGGATGGATCGTAACGATGGAGAGGGTGAGAGGGGAACAGCGTGTTCAATGCTTGGGTGCATCACATAGTTCTGTGACGGGTATGGTGTTTTCTGAAACTGAGACTCAAGATTTATTTTGAGCCTTTCTAGATGCAAGATATGATGAGATGTCACCAAGAAGCCATCTAAGAATACTTCTGTTTTGGGAAGTACTTTTTTCTGAAGTATGCTACTGAAATTAAAGATCATTATTTCCCGAGGCAAAATTCCATTACAAAACCTTGAGAAATCACTTTGAAAATACAAACAAGAGATAAACACATTAAGTAATAGGTATTTTTATATTAGCAGCTGTGTACGAAACCAAGAAAGATTTTTATCTCTACTTTTACTCCTGTTGAACTGTTGTCAGGCAAGTAACAAAGTTATTGACTTCCTGCAATCTCTTGTAAATACATGCTGGATGTAGAGTGACCACTGCCTTTTTCAAGAGCAGATCATGTTATCTGAAAGTCAGCTGGTGTCCCAAGACTACCTATGCCACAGAAGACAGCTGTTTGCTTGGTAAGTGCATTCCACTCGGAGAAAGCTGGATTTGTGTTCTGAGCTCTAACCATTCCGTTGAATCTTCGAAAGACGTAAACTTACTTCAGCCTGAGAAATCTTAAGGTACTGGGGGTTTCTACAAACGCAGCTCACCTCTCTCACTGTGCATTGATGCCAGATGATCAGAGAGGTCTCTGACAATGGCAAACAAATTCAGCCCTGGAGACACAGGGTAGGTACACACCTCAGTTTTCTGAGAGGCAAACTCACAGGCCTGTTCAGTGCGCTAATTATAGCCTTCAAGACAGAATGAATTTAGAGAATTCCTATCCACGTGAACACCGAGAGTACAACGTGTTAACACTGACTTTGAGAGGCTGAACCCATCATCAGAACAGGGAGCAATTTCAGGTGCCTTGATAAGGTCTCCAAATCACAGGCAAAGGGAGTCTGCCCTCAAGAATAGTTCTGATGAGCCCAAAAAAGAAAACCCTCCGGTTTTACTAAGCTTAGTTAATAAAGCATCAAACTGCCTCCCAAAGCAGAAACATTGCTGTATTTACACCAAGTGAATCTGGAACAGTTTCCAGCATTGTGTGCTATGGCCAATGTTGGAAGAATGCAAGTCCACCTACACTGTTACACCGCTGCACTGGCCATGATATTCTGTGTGAGATCGTTAGTAGAATTAAAATTAACTTTGCTTTCACCATTCACAATAACATGAGTTAAAACATTCCTCCTACATGGCTTGAATGAGGGAGCTAAAGCAATCAGAAAGAATATGAGACTCTAGGCAAACTGGCCAAACTGCTACAATTCAGAATGCTTTCTCCCTCTTAAATTTCACTTTTTTCAAGGGAAGAACAGAAAGAAGATGACAATAGATTGCTTGGAGGCAGACTGGGATCCTGTAAGAATCCCGTCTGACTAGGAAACTCCAACTTCCTGGCTAACAACTGAACACACGCCTTTAAAGAACAGAAGGGTCCATGTATTTTTGGCTGTGATTTCAACCACCTCGGTAACAGCAAAAGGTAGTTCTATCTTTTAGATTAATTTTGGCAAGTATGAAAACTTGTCAGAGGAAATAATGTCTGATAAATTACACCAGAAAATACATGGCTTAAAGTCAAAGAATTAACAAAAGCAGATTTACAATGAAGATTCTTGGTTTTCAAAGAGCACACTACAAATAATACTCTCCTAGACAGAGGATCTCAGAGGAGTGTGTTTCCAAACACCAGCTCTAGCACAGTGAAGTCAACCCTCCCTCCACACCTCTGCAGTGAGCAGGCAGCCACGCACTCCTTGGCAGGACAATTCAACCACCTCCAGTTAGGCTGATTTTCTGATCACCCCTGAAAGGCTAAACATTTCTCCCCTTCTATAATTTGAGGCTAGGATCTCATTATATATCCTGCAGACACAGTAAAGATGGAAATGCAAGTGTCCTGGAACTTAATGCAGTTGGAAACATGAGAGTTGTATCTCAAGCAACAGGAAAACTCATAGGGAAGGACTCCAGATGTAAGGATATGAGCAACTGCCCTAGAAGAATGCTTGAACAAACATACCTTCCTCTCAAGAAGTGACAGAAAAGTGCTGATCTGCTTCATGATTTAGAATTAGCACAGAGATAGAAAGAAGGAATTGCCATGGATTGAAACTGAACTGGACACTTAAAAATACTTACTTAAAAATAAAAAACTGGACACTAAGAATAGCCACACAGATAACAAGGAGACGATAAGTAGGGTTCAGATACAGCAAGGAGGTGAAAATTCATTTAAGCATGACTCCCAAAACTATTTTATTTTAAGTTTTGGTACATAAGTTGGAAAAAAGAACAGGAACAAAGACAGGACAGCCAGCAGGAATGAGTGTGTAAAGCAGGAAATCACATATTCAGGAAGATGAGCGCTGTCTGGCTGAGGCCAGACTGAGAATATTGTCCTGGAATTCTTAAGAGTGGCAAGTTTAAAGTAAAAGAAAGAAAAAAGGAGAAAAGTGTTCTCGTAGCAGAGATTTCTAACATCTATCAAGAACAAAGTGACAGCACAGGTTTAAAAATTATCAGACTTCACTTTGTTTTCCCTAGTAGAGCCATTTACCACAAAATTCTTGAGCTCGAAACATACTTGCAGGCAAAAAATAGGGGAACAGACAGAAGGGTTAAATGCAACATATTTTCCTATGGTTAATTGTGCCCAATGGAACCACACAAGATATGACTATCTGGACTACTGTTAAGCCTCATCTAGGAGGATGCATGGAAATTATTGAACTAGATAAGCTGAACTGTACACGGAGCTTTTTTAATTAAAAAAAAATGGCTACAGAGATATCAGGTTGGAAATAAACGAGTAGAAATTTTTCAAGGGCAAGACGTGGGACCAATCTCATTGAGTATGTGTATCAGTGGCCTTGGCATGGGAAGTCAAACCATAATGATTAAGTCTGTTGAAGGAGTTAAGAGGCACCATCAAATACAATGGAAAACTGACATAAACAACCTTGGAGATGAGTTAGCAAAGAAAGCAAGATTCAACAAAGCACAAGGTGCTGCTGATCACAACCAAAAAACATCAATCTGACAGCCATGAAAAAGGTTAGCACAATCTAAAGGTTGATCAGATAAATATTTCAGTAAGGGGAAGGGTAAATTAATGACACTGGTGAAATTATTCTCCAGAATATTGTGAACAATTCTTGTGACACACATCTAAAACATGTAGTTATTACCAATGCTGTACAGTTCACCTAGCAAGAAGAGAAACTTCTACTCATCTCTCTTAGAAAGAAAAAAAAAGTTTAAAATACCTTCAAGATATTCCTATAATATCAGCTTAATCATTCCCTTCAAAGGAAGGCAACTCATTCTAGGTAACCAGGACTGATGGTCACATCCTGGAAACTATTTATGCTCTGAACTGATTGAATGACATCTATTCCATAAGAGTTAAAGAGACTTAGCACTGAAGTATTTCCAAATTTGGCCAAAGACTTTACACTGTCACTTTATTCATTGAAATTTCAAACAAAAATAATGAACCACTGGTCAACACAGTTACGTGCAAGTAAAAGAAAATGTACTTCAATTTTTGAAAAGCAACGCATGACACATGATACTTATCTCCAACTCCTATACCTATAATAACAGCAAAGAAATGCTAACCAAATACTTGCACTTCCCGTGTTAAGTATCAGTAAAAAGAAGAGGGAACTGAAGTGGAAAGCAGTTAACCAAAATCTTGTTCTACAAATGAGAACTAACCTTAACACCAGAAGACAATGCTGATCACTGGAACTGTCAGCTTAAAAAAAAAAAAAAAAAAAAAATCCCTCCTAATAGCTCTTGAAAAATTATGTCCCTTCTGTTCCTTCTAGTGCCACTGGCCTCCGTATCAGCTCAGAAAAAAGAAATTCCCTTAAAGCGCTGCAGTCAGCCACATAGCTTTCTTTAAAAGTTCTTTCCAGTATCAGCAAACATTTACCTCATTAGACAGGTTTGGCAAGAAAAGGTCAAAAAGGTGTTTCTCCATGTTTCAGTATGCAGAGTTGCTATTAATAAAACAGCACCAAGAATAACCTTCTTGTAACAAGCAAATAGGACTACAGTTCACCAAATCAGAACCATCATTCAGTGCAAGTTATTAATTACATTGCAATGGCATGCAGAAACTAATTATGGAGCTGAGTTGACACTACGAAGAGATACAAGAGAAAGCTTGTCTACGCCACACAACACTGAGCAACAGACACAGAAACTGGCTCTGACAAACTGAAGTGCCTTCCCAAGGCTGCCCAGCACTGCAGACACTAGCAGAACTCCTGGGAGACACACTGCTTCGGCAAGAAAATACTGCGTTCGGGCTACTCAAGACCATAACCAAGAAGATATATTAGTTCTCATTTCTGACTTCCCCTCCAATACAGTCCTGCACCGTGCAGTACAGAGATGCCAAGAGGCAGTCTTTCCAGAAAGCTTATTTAATTGCTATATATTGAGCCTTTTTTTGGAATGCAGGGTTTAGCAGACAATTCTAGTAGCAATCTTGAACACAATTCAGTTGGACAGGGACTTGTCAAAAACACCAATTTAAGAGATCGTTTTCAATAGAACTTCTTTTGTAATTATTACTAAAAAAAAAAAAAAGAGTTTTCCATTTCATCAGTGGCAATCTCTAACAAAATGTGCTAAACGTTCACAGACTTAGATGATGATACTCTAAGACAACCTTCACACCTACTGCAATTCAACTGTTGTCATACACCCATACCACTTTACCTCTCTGCCAGTTAGGATGTGCCTTGCCAGTTTTACTTTTGCAAAATTCCCCTTTCCAATCGTTTTAAGGAGTCTGTAATTTCCAATATGCGGCTGCTCATCTGCGCAGGAAGCTATAGAGTTCCTGCAGCGAGCTCCAGAGCGCCCAGTTCGAGAGGAAACTTCCTGTCGTCCGTCTCCATGGGACGTGTGCTGCAATAAAAACATACACAGATAAGGCTAAGAAATAAAGACAAAACACATCAACGATGAGAAGCGTACAACATTCAAAAACATTAGCAACTCCTTTGAAGAAACCATCAAAGGATCCAACTTGAACTTCAGATTCACGTTGAACTGTGATGGGGACAATAAAACCACTCCCAGTTCATAACACAATATCCATTCACCACCTAGGAAAGACCATGCAGAACGTCACCTGAATTGCAGCACTAGTTGAGCATTTTTAAGTAACCTACGTGGACTGCCGAACCAGTTATGGAACATGGAGGTATTTGATACTATTTCCCATTTGTATTACTGTGCCTAACTAGAGCTGAAAAGCCTTTGGAAAGGAGACACAAACAAAGGTTTTGCAAAAGCCCACACAGTAAAATGTTCACTCTTATTGGACAGTTTAATGCTACCAACAAAATAATAAAAGGGTGTTTTTCTCTTGTACTGGACTCCTGCTCCTACATAACCACAGGACTGAAAATTCCCAGGACAGCCTGGAGAGCAAGGAAAGGAATCTTACCTAATCTATAACAACCTCAAATACTAACAGGCTGAGCACCAGTTACAGAGATCTGAGATACTGTCTATAATCTGTTAAATTCCATTCACTTGGTTTCCCTGAACAGCTATTAATTGTAAAAATCTGTGGGTATATTTATCATACCTATAATAGTCTTTATTCATTAGATCACATGGTTAAGATAACAGTAAAGTATTCTTTCATTTGAAATTCACCGTGCAGATGACACCAAGCTGGGCGGGAGCATCAATCTGCTTGAGGGTAGGAAGGCTCTGCAGAGGGATCTGGACAGACCGGATCGACAGGCTGAGGCCAACTGTATGAGGTTCAACAAGGCCATGTGCCAGGTCCTGCACTTGGGTCACAACAACCCCATGTAACGCTACAGGCTTGGGAAGGAGCGGCTGGAAAGCTGCCCAGTGGAAAAGGACCTGGGGGTGTTGGTCGACAGCCGGCTGAACATGAGCCAGCAGTGTGCCCAGGTGGCCAAGAAGGCCAACAGCATCCTGGCTTGTGTCAGGAATAGTGTGGCCAGGAGGAGCAGGGAGGTGATCGTGCCCCTGTACTCAGCACTGGTGAGGCCGCACCTCGAGTACTGTGTTCAGTTTTGGGCCCCTCACTACCAGAAGGGCATTGAGGTGCTGGAGTGTGTCCAGAGAAGGGCAACGAGGCTGGTGAGGGGTCTGGAGAACAAGTCTTACGAGAAGCGGCTGAGGCAGCTGGGGCTGTTTAGTCTGGAGGAGGCTGAGGAGGGACCTTATTGCCCTCTACAACTACCTGAAAGGAGGTTGTAGCAAGGTGGGTGTTGGTCTCTTCTCCCAGGTAACTAGCGAGAGGATGAGAGGCAATGGCATCAAGTTGTGTCAGGGGAGGTTTAGATTGGATATTAGGAAAAATTTCTTTACTGAAAGAGCAGTCAGGCACTGGAACAGGCTGCCCAGGGAAGTGGTGGAGTCCCCGTCCCTGGAGGTGTTCAAAAAAAGTGTGGATGTGGCACTTTGGGATATGGTTTAGTTGGCATGGTGGTGTTTGGTTGACAGTTGGACTTCATGATCTTAGAGGTCTTTTCCAATCTATGATTCTATGATTTCCTGATAACCTTTTTATGAAAGAGCAGGTTCCCTCAAGTCCCTTAGTTCTCAACTCATTGCTGAGGTCTATACATCAACTTCACTAACTAAAGTATTAGTTAGAAACACTCAGCAGTCTGCAAATGTGGAGCAAATGTCTGGCTACGCAGAAGATGACACGCTAAATTCAGAGTCATCCAGAAATCACAGATCTTGCTCTTCTGCTACTACTCTTGCTGAAACCCAGGGGGGTCGCAACCAAAAATCTGGCATACAGCAACACTCAGTCTGAAAAATCACTGTAGCATAATGATGTGAGATCACAACTAAAGAGCTAAGAAACATGGTACAGGCACAAATGAACACATCCATGCTTGCACGACACTTGGCAAGTTTCACCCTGTTTAATAACCTGATGTAACCTCGTGACCATATACTCTGGCACCCTAAGTTCCTTGGTTTGTTAATTTGAGTGCAACAGCTGTGATAAATTATTTTGAAAAACACATTCATTTCCTTTAAGAAATATTACTGATAGTAATCTATGGCAACTCTGGGAAAATTGTTCCAATAGTTAAACGATTTTAAAAACCACCACACACACACTGTGGTGCATGTAATGTTTTGGTATCAATCTGCCTTCAGCTTCTCCTTAATGCTCGACTACTGCATCGTCACTAGGTTTGTACTTCCCATCGTCACTAGGTTTGTACTTTGTGAACTGGACACACTGTACCAACCGTAGGTGCAGTAGGACTAACCACAGAGATTGCACCTTCTGTTCCAACACTCCACTGATTTACAGGGACAGAACTAGCCCTTCTTGGCAGAAGACCATCTGTATCTGACCACCCAACACTGACCCTAACTCGTTTGAAGAATTATTGCTTCCCTTTCTCTAACCACACATAATGACTTTCGTTCCTGGTTCCTTACATGCATGATCTCACACATGGCTGAAGTGAAATGTGGAGTTTCCTTACATGCAGGTTATTATGTGTTCCTGGTGACTGGCCCATCTTACCTGATTTAATATCCAAGCAAGCTTTATCCTAGTTTTCAGGAGCAGTAGTACACACTTCTTCCAAACCACTAATAAATGGCACAGGAATGAGAAGCACACCCATAAAAAGATCCAGTCAAAATACAACGCTCGATAACAATTCAAGTTCTCACCAGTATCTCAAGACCTATGACAATTGGATAGTTGTTTATCAATCAATAATTCTCAAGGAGAGGAAGGACAAGACCAGTTGCCCAGCTGAAGGAACTACTAAAGCCGGTGAAATTCTCTATCCACTGCTTTGCATGCCCTTAACGCCAGGCTGGTGCTGGTTGTTCAGGCCATCTTATTTACCCCTGTACATACTGGCACAGCAATGCCAATCCTCTATATTTCTCTAAACTTTGACTTTCAACAAGCCTTGCAGCACACAACGCAGAGAACTTCTGTCGGCTCCTTCGGTACTTTCAAGTGTCAAGTTATTCAGATCAGCCAGAAAAAAAGCAGCAACTGCTGATGCTAGATGTTAACATCCTCCTACATTGCTACTCCCAGCAATTTGGAACCGAGATGTTCTGTGCACGGTCACTAGAATATTTCTTGGATATATTAGAGGAAGGCTCACTTTTAGTTCAAATACAGCATCCCAGGAATACAGCTGTACTACACCGAGTTGATAACACAGCTTAGAAAAAGCAGCATACCGGAACTATTTATACTATAGCCCTTTCACACCTGGGCACATGGCACAGGCACACAAGCTGGCTTTCTTGGGCCTGAACTAACAAACTGTGTTAGACCTGAGCTAGCCTACAAGGCAGCTGAGACGTGGGCATCAGGTACCATGTATTCCCAAACCCAGAGAACCTGTGTACAGGTTATTCAGAGCTGATCTTACTCATACCAACTCTATATAAACAACACTAGATAAAAGGAAGATTCTGTTATACTAACAAGTTCTGTTCCACACAGCAAACCATCCCAGTTACTACATATTGAGAGCTTCACTGTCCTCTGCTGAGGAATGACTTCTTGGGTCCTACTATTTTTTTTCATGCTTTTTAGCTTCGCACTTAACGGGAGGAATTAACAGCTGTGAACTTCTTCGTACTAGCGTTCATAAATTTAACATAGTCTCCTTGTACGAAGGTTTGCACTTCCACCCTAACCCAGCTTACTAATTTTCAAAAATATGACCTTTTCAGCCGTGGTCTTTGAATATCAAGCTGTGTGTTCCTAAGCAGTTCAGTTCTCTCCAACTGACTTGCTCATAGCTGCATTTCACTCCATAGAAATCCGTTTGTTTCCAAGCACATCTAATTTGGACTTTATTTCAATTCACTTAACTAAATCTATCAGCAAGTCCTTCCTCTGTCAAATACAAGACTATTATATTGAACAGAACACAAGCTTTCTAAAAACTGCAGAAAACAGCTTCCCAGTTTCAACATGGATTTTCTTTTGCTTATGGAAATGAAGAAAGAAGAGGGCTTGGTAGCAGACAGTACTAAAAGGCATAAACTCAAAACTGAATAGAAGTGTTTCTCCCACCCAAATCACTCTTAAGAAGCCATGACAGGTAGATGGGAAGCTAGATGGTGTAGGCAAAAAGTAAAAATATAGATGGTCAAGAAGAAGTTCAAGTCAGGCATTGACTTGTATAGAATTTGGCTGTACTCAGCTACTTCCCCGGGTAGCTTCCTCAGCAGCTACTTTGATGCAGCAAAACCATCACAACAGATTAACGGCTCCAATCTCAGCCTGGAGCGATAGCATCCCCTGCTCTAAATTGCAATGCAGGTCATTTGTCTTTTCCCAAGCAGGCCCCTTAATTCTGCAGACTTTGCCTCCCTCACCTCCTGACCCCGAAAGATCCTGCCAATTTCTGGATTCTTTCCCAGGTCCACATTTATATGGCTTCAAAAAAAAAAGGGGGTTTGTCTTACAAACAGAAGATTTAAACCAAGCATGTCTGTGTTTGTAGTAAGTTTCCATAAATTGTGGTAGGCGAGCTGTACCTCCTGGATATGCATTCTGTGGAAGGGTAGCGTTCATTCATGACACTCACCATGGCTGAGGGATTCCCAAAATACTTGTCTTCATGCAAAGAAAGACCATGCAGATGGGGAACTGATGCAAGGAGGCTGGATGCTTTGTGTGGCTTGAGACTAGGCAGTCTCCATCTCTTTCAAAAGTTGTCTCCTGAAATCCACTCATGACAGTGAGCACTTTCTTCCATATCTTGGCATGCATCAGGTTCCATTTCAAAATCTTTTAAATAGTTTAAAGGGGGTTTTTTTTGCACATAGTAGGAGGGCTCTCTAAAAAAACTATCAATTTTCAAGCCAACAAGGCAATCTCCCTAGTGAAAAAAAATGCATTGTCCTCCTCCCCCCAGCCCCACCCTGGTATTACTCAACCCAGAAGGAAATGGAGTAAAACATCTGTTCGTGAGAAACCTTACTGCAAAGGAGGGACTGAGCCTAAGAACAACTATATTTGGAACACAAAGCAAAACCCACCTTTTCGCAAAAGCCTTCCCCCAGTGATGAGCCGACATCCTTTCATAGCCAGATAATGATTAGCGTGAAGAGAAAGAAAAAGAACAGAAAAGAAAGTAAAAAGCAAATAAAGTATGAAGGTGCCAATAACTGAAATCTTTTTGGTAGATGTTAGCTTTATCCAGTATCTGTATGATTCGAGATATCTTAACATTCGGAGCATCAGAAACACACAGGGCAGAGGGTGACCAGTATCAAAGTTCTTATACTGCTTAAGAAGGTGCCAACAGCTGAGAAAAACCTGGAAGAGACAGAACCTGATATCCATTTGAAGAGTTGAAAAACATTAAGAAATGAGCATGCCCAAGACCTGCAAAAATCCATGTTTATTTATAGCAAGTAGGAAGCTTTCTTTCTAACACATGGAGACAAATGGTATCAACATTTTTTTAAAGCATTTATTTTATACAATACTGTAAACAATCTTCTCATCATCCAAATCAACTAATAAAATGTAATCTTACAAAAGTCTCTAGGAATGTTTATTAACTTATTCATTATCTCATCTTTGCATGAAATGCTACAAAGTGATATTATAGAATTTCTTGGAAAGCTGTCAGGTCAGTAACAATCATGACAGCCTCATTCAATTCAGTATTTTTAATCATAATAAGAAAAAATTGTAGTTAAAGCCTATCCCACACAATGTTAATAATCTAAACATTCCAGGACATGATGAACACTTGAGACACTAAATTGCTTCATTACCCTAACTTGGGCATGCAACATATAAATACATTGTGATTTCTGGCTGCGCACTCCCCACCAGCACTCTTATTTATAGAAAACCTTAATCAAGAAACACAACATAGGTTTTTAAAACACAAAAAGATTTTAAATGAAACACATGAGGACTAATTTCATTGCAGCCCTTCCCAACAAAGCGTTGTATTTTATTTCTCATTTATCATTAACATCTTTCAGAACAGACTGCTGAGTACTACTCGGTGTAAGAGAAAAAAGGTTAGCGCTAAGGATATTCACAGAGGTAGTATCTTATTGCACAGATATACCCACGAAACAGCACAGCAGGGCATCCTGCGACTGCTGACGAAGGAATTCTACTGGAAAGTCAAAACACAGACCTACATTTCTGGCAACCACCAAGAGGTGTCACAGCAAACACTCAAGCACAATTGTCTATATACCAGTTACTGCTCTGGGAATCCCTCAGTCATCCTACATTTAAAATATTACATTTTTGTCCTATATTATAAAATAGGAAAACACCAGGTGAAGATGTCCTGCACTTGTCCTCATTTTACTTCCCTCCTGCCACTGACCAGGGCACAAATCAGGACATCGAGCAACGTGGATTTTGTGAGACCCAGTATGCCCGTGCCGATGTTTGCATAACCAATGCTTTGGTTCTAGCACATATAATTAAAAGGCAGTTTTTAGACTAGCTTGCTACATAATCAGTCCTTAAGGGTGAACAGTCATGGCTTCTATCTCATGAAATTTTAAACACCCCCTTGAAAAGGAAAATGTTATCCAACATGGCACTAGAGTTATCAATCCATGAAGGCAGATTTATTCACTGAAGAGTGGTACACCCTTAACATTATGGATGCTGTGATCGAGTGGAACAACTGAGAGGCTCAGAACTCAGCAAGGGAGACAAACAGACCTTTTGGAAATAGATTATAGCTGGTAAAGGAGAGAAATCACTAATTTGGATGCTTCCGTTGTCAAAAGGTGAAGAATCCACTGCACAATTGTCAGCCCACCATAGGACTCATTTATTTAACGAATACGACACTTGATGAAAATGAGTGGCTAGTTTAATTAGGTCATATTTGTCAAACAACCCGCTTAAAGGAAGAACCTGAAGAGTAAATACAATCTTCAGCACACGCAGGCTATACCTCTTGACACACATTCCTAATTCTCCCTAGCCTCAGTGGGGAGGGGGGAAATAAAGGAGAAAACAGGAGTAACAGTCAGGACAAGGCAGCTACAGCTCAAACCGAGCGCAGAAACAGAACTTCCCACACTGGGCAGCCTGACGGAGGCAGACAGCATGGACCAACATACAGGAGACTGCCACCTGGCAGAAGGAGTATGCTACCCAACGCCGTACCCGCACGCCCACACTGCTGGCCACAGGGCAGCAGCGGGAAGAGCTAAGTGGCAACTGCACCACTGCCCTGAAGGTCAGAGCGGGAGCACCGACAGCCCTCAGCGAAGGAAGGCTGCACCTCTTCGCAGGCACACAGGGTCTGGAGTCCTTTCCATGCGTAACCATCACGGCCTCTGCCAATGTGTCTGACATTTGGTTCATACTCTATGCAGCATATAAAAGGGAGGGAATCTGTAATTCCATGATTAGCACTGAACAACACAACAGTGAAGAAATCCTGCTTATATAATCAAAAAGATAAGTCTGGTGCCGGTTAGAAAAGCTTTTTAAAAGCTCTTTTGTTGCTTCACATTATCAAGATCTGACATTCATCATATCTCTCAAGCCAAAGTTTCTTTACTGCTGATTAAAATGGATATTTATTGACATCAGCCTGGGGAATAATAGCTGAAGAGCCAACCATATTCTATTCTTCATCAACAATACTGCCAACTAAGTTGTTTCCAGAATCATCACTGTCAGTAATTACATACTAAACAAAAAAAATAAAAAAAACACCTCACAGTTGGTTTTCAAAGACCACATTGAGCTTGCAGATAGAAAACTTTGTTTAGGCTTTAACCCTGCAGGAACAAATTTTATTTGAAAGTTAATTTTTGTTTATATGTATATACACACACGCTGAGTTCAAGCTGCTGCTTTATAGGCCAAGAATTCTTCTTAACCCAAGGGTTTCATCCAGGAGACTGACTGCACTGTTACCATAGGTGTACTCAGTACCTTTCAGGTTTATGTTTTAAGAGCAGTGAGCATCTATTCATCATGCATTCTAAAGATTCTTAGTAGCAGATGATCTCCACACTAAGCAGAGCCAACCCTGATATGCCATGAGCCTAATAAAAAAAAGCAACCTCCATTTTTGATCTGGCTGACATCCATGAGGCAGCCTTACTTGACTGAGAGGAGGAGGAAGTTGCAGACACACGCTACTTATTTATCATACGAAATGGAGATCTGGAGAGACAAATGCCTCCACTCTTAGAATTCCTTTGACTTGAGTCACCTGAGACTTGCAGTCAACAGGAATTGTCCGATTACAACACCACAAATGTGTCTTTCGACTACAATTAAAATGGAGAATTGAGCAGGTAAGGTGAGTGGGTAAGAAAACCTAAGAAGTCATCTACGACGTTCAGTGTACTAAACCCCGTATTTCCTCTTGTTTCTTTTCTTTCGGTAATATCTGTAGTTGTGCTCTGTTATTCAGAGGAAAAAAAAAAAAAAAAGCCACTTTTCTTAAGGATTAACTTCAGCCCGATCAGAGAGCTGACCAGACTCGTCACACAGCCCTGCAGTAATTAGTGCTGGCCAAATCACTGGTGGGAAGCTGCCACTGACACCCGTGGTAGCCTCCCATCACTTTGAGCCGACAGCAGAATCAAGTGATTAAACCACATGGCACAGGCTGTTTAGCAGAGCTGAAGAATGAAACTTCTCACTTCAAAATGTGAAAAATACTAACAGTCGGTGGCTGACTAGCAATGCACCACAACCTGATCAGGTATTTTTTGAGTCCACACACAGTACCAGACCTATCAGGCACCCCAGGCAGTAAGAAATGCACAAAAAGCATTTTCCTGCTCTGTGAAAATTTGGAATTAAAAAATACATCCCAGATGAATTCCTAACACATATTTTATTTCTATTTATTTTGTCACCTTCATCTAATTTAATTCAAATCAGAACATTTATGATGACTGGCAAAAAACATGGAAGAATGTAGATGGTCCCTGTAGAAGAAAATCTAGCAGAACTCTTGGCCACAGGCACGCTTCCCTCTTCACCCCCTTCTTTAAAAAAAAAAAGCAGGATTTCACGCTCTGGAAAAAAGCATTCCGATTACAGATCTATCTGTAATAGGAGAAGACTGATAAATAATATATACAATAATGCAAGCTTGCATATTGTCTGCAAATGCTCTAATGCATTTCATGGCTAACTGGTAATAAATCAAGACTTACCGCACTAACCTTAACAGTATCTTAAAAGTAAATTTTTGAACCTAATCCTGCCTTTACTAAACCTTTTTCAATTAAAAAAAAAAAAAGACAGTTTTGCTGCACAGAATCCTTTTGTATAGGCTTGTACAAGCACAGTTGCCATCACACTGGCATTTTTCAATAGCAAATTTTTCACATTAGGCACAGTCATGGAGATAAGAGTGTATTTTAGTCTCGCTTTTTCTCAGATTACTTAAATTTTGAATTCAGATTGGCCTGCATTACTAACACATTCAAAGCAGTTACCTTTTTTTCCTCCAGAAACACAGCTGTGCAATGGACACGAGGTTCAAATTAAACTGTTCAAAGATTTTTGCTCTTCAGTTTCATGCTCTCAAAAAAAACCCCTCCCAACCTCCATATTATTATATTATTATTATTTCCTTGATTCTGTCTACTGCTCTCCATCACCTTGCCATTCTTTGGGAATTTTTTTTAACAAATATTTGTCCTACTCTCCACAATCTCTTTTCTCCTGCTCCTATTTCTTTGTTACGAGTTGTCCTCCATCCTGCCATAAGCACATTTCTCTGTGCCTCCTCTCATCTTTCGTTTTCCACTGTCTACCTTCCCTTCCCATTGTGTTTCCACACACTTTCCTCATCCACCTTCTCTCCCTTCCTCCTCATCACTAGTAAAACAAGTTTACTCATTCTTCTGTCACCTACAGGTCCTTTGTCTGTGTCTACCTTGTCTCCCAGTTTTGGATGAAGGAGGTCTCTGCTGCCTCTGTTGCTTTTTCTCCCTCATGCAGCACGTAATTCTGCAGAAGACAGCAAAGATCCGATCCTCTCATTCACTTCTGTCCCCTGAGCAGCTGGCAGCCATTACTGCACAAGACGGGGCCAGCAGGGAGCTGCTCTACCCTTGCGGTGAGAAGCCAGCTCATCACAGGCCAACAGCCAGCTTCCAACTGTCCAAGTGCGAAGTTCCTATGATCACAGATTATCTGAATGCCTTTCCTCTCAAAACCAGGTGACTCGAAGCCAAATTCTTTAATTTCAAAGGCACGAAAGGCTTGATATCCGTGAGTGGCTTTTGGGGAAAGTCACTGTGACAGAATTTCCACTTCAGCAGCACATGCATGAAGTGTCTCGATAAGAGGTGGTATACACTGCCTTAAAAAAAAAAAAAAAAAAATCAAGTACTGAGAGTTAGACCTCGGCTATTCAACAGGAGTTGCCAACCGCCGAATGTGGTTAACTACAAGCATAGACAATGATAATTTAAGCTCACCGTCATTCTGGAGGCAAACTTCATTTTCAAAACTGCAAGTATAGGCATGGACAAGCTATGATCAGCATGCTTCAACCAGATTCAACCCCAGCCAAGCCTGTGCCAGCAGCGGTAACCTCCGAAGCAGAGAGCAGGCGGTAAAGGGTCCAGGACCACGGCCCAAAGGCTGTCTGAATACCTTGGTACCTCTTAAGCCTCTTCCCACCCAAGCTTCAGAGAGTCCTATGAATATTAGCTAATTAGACTTCTCCTCTGTGAAAGAGAATCAAGGGCTCAATTTACCTGCCAACACAAAACAGCCAGCTTTGGGGTGGAAGAACGGTTAGTTGAAGTATCAAAATTGTCACATTTGGTATTAAAAAAAAAAAGAAAAAAAAGACTTGGCATTCACAGCTGCAGGGGTTATTCAGACAGACTAAATGTCAGATTTCAGTTCAGTTTTAAGCAAGGCTGAAAAGAATGCGTTTGGTGCATTTCTAGATAGCTGATGGCCAGAACATCAGAGACAGCTTCTTGCGGGACACAGTCATGTACCGAGGGGGTTGCTTCAATGGCTTCGGTGATTACTCAGATTAATCACTCCCTGTCAGTATCACTACTTACAGGTATTTCTGTGGTCACCAGCCCAGATTACAGCAGTTAAAAGACATGCCTTAATCTAAACCTAAGGCAATTCATCTGCAAGTAAGACAATCCCCGTATGTTAAATTACAAGATTACTAAAGAGAAGTGTTAGACCAATATTCTGAAGTGAGAACAAGGTGCCTGAAGTGGAAGACATGTAAAAATCTAACTTCAAGTGCTAGAACACACAGCTTGTGAATAATGTATTTCCTCGAGCATGTACTAAGTCTTTCCACCGTTAAGTTGTCCATAACAGTCTGAATTAATTATGTTAAAGAACCTGATCTGAACACTTTCTAAAATTATTTACTGTGTGGCCTCCACACATATACATGGAGCTTGAAAACCTGAGTCAGGTTTGCTTATAGACTAAAACAATTACCCAAATAAACTCTGTATAGTGTTTTGTTGAGTATGCTACAACTTCAACTCTCCCCATGGCATAGGAAGGGCCACATAGTATTTTAATTCTTTTCTTCCACAAGGCAGGAAGCTCATTGAGATTTTACAGCCAAATATGCTTAGTTGGCTTTTTGCTCAATACAGCCCTTAGCCTGCAGGTTGCATCTAGTGCTAAAACAAATAAAGATCACAGAAGTTAGAAGTGCCTATTATGTCAATAAAATCTAATCCCTAGTAATGCAGTAATTGTTCCATGCAGCATGTTTTCTAACGCTTTGTCTGGTCTTGTTTTAAACAATAGGGCTACCATCACTTTTCTTGGGACTATTTATGGTCTGGAACAATCCAACAGTTTTTCCTGATCTTTAACTAAAGATTCCACTTTTTATGCCAGTCCAAAACATAAGCAGATTTTTGAAAAAAAAAAAAGTCTCCTCTGTCAAGCTTAGCATCCGTCTTCTAACGAATATCAGATAGTCTTTACAGAAAGCCAAATACAAAGTTTGCTGATCGACTCATTTTAGACCACAGTGAGGGACAACTCCCTTCTGTTTATCGTCTGGGGACATGTCAGAGCCTATTCAGAAAAATGGTTAGACAGGAAACACCAGGATCAAGTAAGTTTTAACTTAAAAGAAATACAGTTCCTATCCGCAGAAAGGGAGTCTCCTACCGTGCTACATTTGTAGCTACCTGCTCATGTGGTAGGACTGCATTTTTTTTTTCTTTCTTCTCTAGCACACGACCTGTGCGATTGTTAATACAGTGTTTGACTCAATCTTGTGAATAAACCGTCAATTCCTAAACCCTGGCTTTGTTAGGGGAAAAAAGACAAAAAAAGGGGGGCGCGGAGGAACAGGCTCCCTTCTCTGGAAGACAATTCCAATAAAGCAACCCTTTTAATGTCATCTGAACAGGTGACGGGTCTACCAGCGTCACTCCCGCCGAGAACCCCGCAAACGAAGCAGGGAAAGGCCTATTATCTAGGTCACCTAGCCCACCCCCACCACAGCCCAACCATCCCCACCTCTTCTCCAGAGGTTCACTCGGCCGCTTTTAGCGGTAACTCTGCGTTATTCGGAGCAGCCAGCAACCCACCCGGAGCCCCTCCCCACCGCGGATCCGTCCCCTTCCCCGCCGCCACCGGGCGCTGCCCGGACACAGCGCCGGAGCGGGGACGCCGGGCTCGGGATGCCCGCCAACGCCGCCCAGCAGGCGGGCCGCGCCGGGCGGGAGTTAAAAACGCCATTAATTTAAAAAAAACGGGTGATCTGGGAACAGCAGAAGCGGCAAGAGGTTAACGCCGGCCCTCCCCAGGCGCTGCCCCCCGCCCCGGGCCGGACCCCCCGCGGCCGCCGGTACTCACGTTCTCGGTGTCGCGTTCGTTCACCGTGGGCAATGGAGTCCGAGTGGACATTTTACTTCCCGCGGGCGGCCGCGCTGCCCGCGGCGCGCAGACAGACACACAGTCCCCAGGCTCCGAGATGGTGGTCGCAGGGAGCCACCATGAAGGACGCGGTGGCTGGCGGGGGGGGGGGGGGCGGGCGGCGTCGCGTCGGTGCCCCCCACCTCCGGCGGCGCCCCACGCCCGAGCTAGATCCCCCTCAGCGAGCGGAGCGGCCTCGCCCCCTCCGCGTCCCGCGGGCTCATCCTACAGCCAGGCCGGGGTCCGCGGGGGGCGGCAGCGGGGAGGGGGCCGCCTCATCAAGTGGGGAGGGACGGAGCCGAGGGGAGGGAGCGGCGAGGGAGCGGCTCCGAGCGGGGGGAAACGCGGGGGGGGGCGGGCGGAGAGGAGGTGGCAGCGGGGCGCCGCGCAGCCCGGCTCCTCTCGCCGGCCGCTCTCCGCCGCAGCCAGGGCACGGCGGCCAGCGCAGGCCCGCTGCCGAGGAGCTCCCCTCTCCTCCCCCGCCGCGGCCCCGCTTCACCGGGCCGCCCCTCGCATCCCGGCCCTCCCCAGGCTCCGAGAAGGCTGGCACCCCGCGGGCCGCGGTCGGGCTAGGGAAGCTGGGTGCCCGCCCGTCCGCCGCTCGCCTGCCTGCCTACCCCCCACCCCTCCGCCGCTCCCGGACGAGCCAAGATGGCCGCCCGGCTTCCTCCGCGCCGAGCCCAGCTCCGACATGAACCGGAAGGGCCCGCCCGGCCGCGCCGGCGGCTTGTTGCTAGGGGCGGGGGGCGGCGGCGCCCAGCGGGGCCGGGCCCAGGCCCTTCCTCGGGTGGCCACCCCCCTCCTCCGGGGGCCGGCCGGCGGGAGCCCTGCCCGCCCCCGGGGGCCGGCCGCCCCTCGCCCCCCGCAGCAGCCCCGGGGCGGCGCGGCCGGGGAGGGGGGGAGTCTGCTAGAGGGGCTCGCAGGTGGAGGGGTCCGAGGCTTAGGTACTGTGCAGAATCATTTTTAAAGTGTACAGGGGAGATCTGGTATAATCACGAGTAGATCTAGTTGTGAAATAAAAGTGAGAAAGAGAAGTAACTTGTGTATATTCGGTATATAGGTGGTTTAGAAACAAATCTCTTTTTTTGCAGAGAAAATGTTAACTTCTGTAGAAAAAAACCCGCTAGATCTGGTGAGATTTGTAGAAACTTGGTATCTCTGGGGCTCTGGCAGCCCGGCGGTAACATTTTGTCTTTCTAAAGCATAATTTCTCTGACAAACTTCATGTCTCTCATAAATACGTACCCGCTTAGCCTTGAAATCCATCCTACCATTTAGGTAATGCTCCCTTCGCTTCTGAAGACGTGAGTGCCTATAAATGCCTATAGATGTCTTCAGGGTGGGTGTCAGGAGGACGGGGCCAGACTCTTTTCAGTGGTGCCCAGCGACAGCACAAGGGACAATGGGCACAAACTGAAGCATGGGAAGTTCCGTCTGAACATGAGGAAGAACTTCTTCACTCTGAGGCTGATGGAGCACTGGAACAGGCTGCCCAGGGAGGTTGTGGAGTCTCCTTCTCTGGAGATATTTAAGACCCGCCTGGACAAGGTCCTGTGCAGCCTGCTGTAGGTGACCCTGCTTCGGCAGGGGGGTTGGACTAGATGATCCCCAGAGGTCCCTTCCAACCCCAAACATTCTGTGATTCTGTGAGTGGGGAAAGAGATAGCCTTTGAACACTAACCAGTAAATCAGGTGATTGTCTCTTACTTCATCATCAGGACTACACAACGCTCCATGACACCCGACCCGCAGCAGGAGAAACGCAGCAGGCTTGCGTGACGCCTTCTCTTCCCTCCTTGCTCTCGAGCTGGCGCCTTGCTGTGTGCCAATGGCAGGAATTTTGGGTTTGAACATTCGCCTGTTGTGCAAATGATCTGTGTTTCTGTGCATACATACATGTCCGTGTGCATGTGTGGTCAGGCGGTACATACTCGTCGCACAGCCACACGCGCTGGGGAGCTGGCAGGACACTTTGCACTGAGAAGGAAGTGGGAGTTGCCTCTACCTGGTGTGCCAAGGCCGGTCACCGAGTCTGAAGCAAAGCTAGGAAAAATACCCAGACCTCCTGACTCTACTTTTGCCACAGGCTGCTGCTTCATCTTTTTCTTTTCGTTCACCAGTAGAATAAGTTCTTTACAATGTATTTGTAAAAAAATGTCATTGACTTTGGCAGAATCAGAAAAAGGATAAAAAATAGAGGTTTTCTTGGGTTGTTAACCAGACTAATGCTCTCACCCTGCACTCGTGGGCGCTCCAGCTGGCATGAGAAGGCTGAACTGCGGGCCTTGGAGCCGGGGAGCGATCCACAGAGTGCGAGCAGCACACTGAGCTCAGCGGTGCTGTTTGCACCTACGCGTTTACCCGTCCCGCCTGGCAAAACTGAGATCCGTGGAAGTTCAGTGCACAGGCACAAAGGGGTGTTAGAGTAAGCGAAGCGTTGTGTTACATGTACTTGCATTGCCATTCCATGGAAGCAGTGGTCACTCAGATAAAATCTGAACTATACCACAGGGAGTAGTTAGGTGAAAACCCTAGGCCCGTTGGTGCCATAAGAGTTCTGCTATCGCCCTCAATAAAGCCCACATTTAATACTCGCAGTCCAAATAAAAAGGGGCTGGGGCACAGGTGCAGGGCGAAGGGGAGTTGTGAGGGAAGGAATGTTTGTGTCTGTTTCAGAGTCATGTTTCTGACTGGCAAAATGATTTTGAAATAAGAACTTTTGAAGAAAGTGCTTGAGACCACTAAAATAACAGCAGCTGATTTTGCTGTTTTATTGCCAATAAACGGCAGCATTGATTAGTGCTGATTTTTCTGTGTAGCAAAACTTGCACAGGGAATGACAAACTGTGTAGCAGCTACTTTCTTTTGTATTTCAATGTTGCTATATTCTGTTTCTCCCTTTCAAAGAGATGAGTTAGTTTCAATGTGTATTCATTTTCTGCAAAGAAATTGGGCCACAGTCAAAAAGCTGATTGCATGGGTTTCCTATTTCTTTGTTGTCTGTATATATTCTGCATATTATCAGGTATTCCTTAAGCCACATTCACAAATCAGAAGGTGATTTTTTTTCCTATCTAAAGGCTCTGAAAACTCAGAAAAGCAGTCTGGTAATCAAATTGTACTTTCTGGTTCTTGTGCTATCGCTAGTGATAGTGACAGTGATTTCGTAAGTGGAACTGAGATGAGAAAGTTTCTATGTTATCCTGAATAGGCTGCAGCTTGTGCTCTGAGCTGTACTGGCTACAGTGCTAACAGTTGTACAAACGTGTTTTTGCCAGTAGAGTTGGAGAATATGACTCAAAGACACACAGGAAGCAGATCTGCTCATTAAGGTGTCTTTTTTTATGTCACCCTTTTGGCTATCACCACACACAGGAAACAAAGAAATGTGATGCAAAACAACACCCTTGTGGTGAAGAATTTAGATTCTTTTTTGTTCTTCTGGACATTAAAAGTCACACTAAGAATCTCTTAACACTGCACTGCAGAGAGAGAGTAGACCCTAACTTGAATAGCATTGGCAATCAGAGCAAAAAATGATGGAATCAGTTACAGTTGCTGGACAAAACATAAGGATAGATTTTAAAGTATTTGAATGCACAGGTTTTGAGTCTTAATTCTGGAAGAAGGATTGCAAATGCAGAACTGGCTGAGGATTTTCTATTCCCCTCACCTCACTTTAAAGGCTGGGGACCGAAAGACATCAGTTGGTAGAGGCAAGTAGAGAACCAGCTGATGCAATTGTTAGAGCTGCCTCATTGTGCACTGCAGATATGGCAGTGTACACCAGGTGGGAATCTGCTTAAATAATAAATCATTTTAGTTTATACAAAAATACCAGTTTAGACTGACAATTGTTAGCCCTGATGCGACTTTCTGGTGTTTCTTCAAGCCTTTACAAAACACATTTTAAAATGTATTACATCCACAGGGATGTAAGCAGTATTATTCACTCTTTTTCCAACGCCTTATTATTTTTTTTCTTGTAGAAATTCTAGGATAATCCCATGCAGTGGAAGATTTCC
Organism: Opisthocomus hoazin; assembly: GCF_030867145.1. Lineage (NCBI taxonomy): Eukaryota > Metazoa > Chordata > Aves > Opisthocomiformes > Opisthocomidae > Opisthocomus > Opisthocomus hoazin. The sequence goes on along the minus strand of NC_134420.1, from coordinate 63,067,343 downwards.
AGAGCTGTTTCATCATCAGTGTTGCTTTTAAAACTAAAATAATTTCTTATGCCTGATATCATTATTTGCATTTGCTTTTAAAATTTTAACTTCCAAAGAATACATAACTGTTCTATTATAGGAAGAAGTGTGTGATTTTGAAAATGGCAATGACAAAGCTATTGATAGGAAAGAACAGGTTACTCTCTGCAACCTGAGTCGATAGTCCATGCTCAGTTATGAGGCCCAAGTGCAACCCACTGCAAAGCCAGGGTGAAATGTGGTTTTGACAGCAGAGAAAAAAATGGAAAGAGAAAAGATCTTCCTCCCCAACTTCATGCCCGGAAGAGAACAGGATCTGAAAGGCGGGACAGGATTTTGTGTGTGTTGACTGCTTCCTTTGGTCTGTGCCCATTTAAGTTTCAAACTCACCTTTCCATACAGGAGGAGAGCGAGTCCCTGGGGACAGCAGAGTGGCCATGGCAGTGCAATTGCTCTGCATTCCTCGGCTACCGGAGAGGTTCAGGCACTGGGCTGCAACTATGAGAAAACAGGAGCAAACAGTGGTGGTGCCTGGACTGCACGCCTCATTAATTCCTTACCTGTAAGGCCAAGCACACTGTGCTTTGCCTGCAGAGCCATATGGCATAGTTCATGGGTGAACCTTCGTGATGAGATCGCTATCAAGTGCCTGAACTGCACTATTTCCTCCACCATTTAATACAAATACCTACATGTATCGTAGGGTCTGGGACAGAATCACACTGCTCCAGAGAGATGGGTGAGAGCATTGCTCTGATGGGTTGGAGCAACATCAGTGTTCAGAAAAATGAGAGAATTGAAAATACCTCCTCAGCTTTCCATAAACCTGACGCCTTGTGGGATAGAAACAAAATGCAAAGGATGAGTAGCCAGTTGGCAGTGATGCTAGCTCTGAATTTGAGTCTGTATGAAGCTAAAATAGGTGTTTTATAACCAGCCTTTACCGTTCCTACTAGTGCATGACCCCAGCAGAGCTGCGTCTTAAACATAAATCCTTTCGGATGCTTTGCCATCTGAGTCAGGCGTGTTACTGTTCCTCCTACGCTGTTTCCTGTGTGGCTGATACTGAATCAAAGACTCTGTTCACAATGATGGCAAAAGAATAGATGATTCTAGCACACATAATGTTTTCAAGCGCAAATTAATAATTGGTGTGCCCGAGCATTAGCGGGAAGTAATTGTTTCGTACCGGTGAGATAAATTCCAGGGTTTTTGGGCACAGGTTATCTAAAAATGGTATAGCCCACGCTTGTTCAAAAAGGAACATCTAAAATTGTCAACAGGCTAATGGAAAGTATGCAGCTCAGCTGAGATTCCTAGGGCCCATAATAAGCCCCAAGAGCTGGGTTTTACTTGGAGAGACAGAGCTTCCTTCTCCGTCTCCAGCCCCACAGCATCTAGCATCTAACCTGCAGTTCCCACCTGTAATAACCATTTGCATCTTCAGTCAGCAGTGGGGCCTCTCATTCGCCACCCGTGTTGCTTATACCCTCCCCTGCTCTTCTCTGAGAAGAATCCTTTACTCTGGAGAGACCTACAAGTGTGTCTACACAGACAGATCAGTGTTAACTCAAACCACTTGTAAGTCCACCCTATTTTGTGTGCATTCGGGTCCAAGCTCAGGCTGAGTCCCGGTGGTCTCTGAGGGCACCTCAGATGAAGGTAAGTTGGGCAGAGAGGAACCTGATGAGGTTCAACAAGGGCAAATGCAGGGTCCTGCACCTGGGGAGGAACAACCCCATGCATCAGTACAGGCTTGGGCGAACCTGCTGGGAGCAGCTCTGCGCAGAGGGACCTGGGTGTCCTGGTGGATGACAGGTTGACCATGAGCCAGCAGTGTGCCCTGGCTGCCAAGAAAGCTAACGGGATCCTGGGATGCATTAGGAGGAGTGTGCCCAGCAGGTCGAGGGAGGTTCCCCTCCCCCTCTACTCTGTCCTAGTGAGGCCCCATCTGGAGTACTGTGTCCAGTTCTGGGCTCCCCAGTTCAAGAAAGATGAGGAGCTACTGGAGAGAGTCCAGCGGAGAGCTACGAGGATGGTGAGGGGACTGGAGCATCTCTCCTACTAGGAGAGGCTGAGGGAGCTGGGCTTGTTCAGCCTGAAGAAGAGAAGGCTGAGAGGGGACCTAATATATGCTTACAAATATCTGAAGGGCAGGTGTCAAGAGGATGGGGCCAGACTCTTTTCAGTGGTGCCCAGCGACAGGACAAGGGGCAATGGGCACAAACTGAAAGCATAGGAAGTTCCGTCTGAACATGAGGAAGAACTTCTTCACTCTGAGGCTGATGGAGCACTGGAACAGGCTGCCCAGGGAGGTTGTGGAGTCTCCTTCTCTGGAGATACTCAAGACCCGCCTGGACAAGGTCCTGTGCAGCCTGCTCTGGGTGACCCTGCTTCGGCAGGAGGGTTGGACTAGATGACCCACAGAGGTCCCTTCCAACCTCGACCATTCTGTGGTTCTGTGATTCTAATTCTGTCCAGGTTCTTGCTCATGCGATCTCCAGAGCATTGGCAGAACCAAGTCCTGAAGTCCCCCTGTGTGGATTTCCCTGAAGTAACTTGTGTTTGATTTAGATTGTATCTTTCAGGAAAAACAAGGTTAATCTTCATTTAAATATTGCCAGAGGCAAAGAACCCTTGTCCAGGAAAACTATCCATGTGATTGTTCCCACTCACTGTTAGAAAACTTTGCCTGTGCTCTGGATACACCTAATGACAGTTTCCAGCTACTGGATCTCTCCTGTGTTTATCTGGTGGATGATCAAAATTTTACTCCCAACCAGCATTGGGGTCACCCTGCAGCCATCTGTTTAAGAGACTGGAGACACCGAAATCCTGGGGTCTGTGACCAAAAGGCATCTTATTCCAATTCGTAAGCACTAGCATGCATGTTTTCCCTGCTTCGTCTACACATTATCAATCCGTTTGTGCTGCAAATACCAGACATGAACATGGTATTCCAGCTGTAATAACACAAAACCCAAATACCGGTGTGATATAACTTATTTTGCTGATGCCACAGCCAAAGAAGCCGTTTAACCCTTTCAGATATAGAAACCCTGAAGTCTGGAAACTCAGGCTCAGCTGTGACTGATGTGTCCTTTTCGGTATGTCTGACCCTTCCCCTCCGCACGCATATCTCCCATCTTGAAACTATGCTTTATTATCCCTACAGGTATGCTTTTAAACTTTGGTCATGCTCAAATGTGTATCGTTCATCTCAATGCAATTTTGCAAACTGGTTTGCTCCGCACTGGTGACACATCCTTTAATTTCCACCTCTCCTCTCCCTTTTGGTGTCATCTGCAAAGCTTGTCAGTAATCCGCTCTGTTTCTTTACAGTCCTTGATAAAATATCAGTGGTGCAGGTGAAGAACTGGTTGTGCAGGGTTACAGGACCATATTGCGGTTTTCTGCCGTTAAAAAATAATTCAGAAGTAGTTACCACCTTGAAAGTTCACACAACACACCAGCCATCCCAGGCTGGGAAAGGGCTAGAGGGAAAATAAACAACTCGCAGAAAAGCCGGCTGATTACAGGGGTCTGCCGGCAAGCAAAGGGAAGGGGTGCAAGGACTGAGGGCTCAATAAATGGTTGGGGAGGGACACTGAGCCCAGTGTCCCAGGATGGCACCCAGGGAGCAGAGCCAGCTGCCCGCGTTGCCCCGAGCACCCTGCCAGGAATACCACGGTGGTGTCTGAGGGATGATTAGTTAGACAACCATTTTATATGTGTCACATCGGGTTTGTAGTGTTCCGGTTTCTTAATCAACATGTCCTGCTGCAACAAGTTGAAGGCCTTAAAGAGGTCCAAGTGCTTTACATCAGCTTTGTTACATTTATCACTCATTTATCACTTGCAATCTCCTTGGTGAAAGGTAACAAGTCAGTTTGAAAGGGTCTCTTCCCATAAACTCCTCTTGATTGGCATTAATTATGTTTCCCTCCCTTAATTCTTTGTTAATCTGGATCCCTATGAGTCACTCCGTTATACTGCTGGGGCTCTTGTCAGGAGACAGGCCTATAAATACTTAGATCTCTCTCTCTACCTTTTTCAGAAACTTCCCCAACATTTTCTTTTTTTCTTTGGAGCTTCCCCACTGCCTAGGAAGTTACTGGAGACCACGCGCAGCTGTAGTGCTGTGCTTATGTATTGGAGAAGACACCCTTGATAAATCACCCTGACAAAGCCAGCCGTGTTATCTGTTCTACTGAAACAAGGGCCTTATAAACAACGAATGAACTCTACAATCATAAACAGCTTCTGCAAAAGGATGGGAAGAAATACTTCATTTGCATGTTTATCCTGCGTTTCTGTATCACGGCCTAGTACTGTGACTACAAAGGGTCTTTTTTAAATGCATGGATGATTTAAAAAAAAGATTTATGGAAGACCAGCCAGAGGGATGCATAGCACAGATGGGTTCTGTGTACGGTCACTAGCATGGTGCTTCACAGCACCTTTGCTCTTGTGTTAAACCACCTTCTGCCTTCCATTCTCCTCAAACAATGGCAGCCACCCAGGAGATGAAAAAACAGCCCCATACTTAGTACTGTTACTGGAGATGTGAGGTAACATCATTGCTTTTTGTTTGTTTGTTTGTTTCAGAACATCAAGGAGATGACAAATACATAATGTATTTGGGCTTGTTTCATAGGAAGAGATGAGCTGCTGATTTGAAAATATCTGCTAGAAGGTCAACAGCTTCAAACTGAATTTGAAAAATATCACACTAATGCTGTTGCCCCAGTCCTGATTAGAATTCACATCACACGAGAACAGAAGAACGCTTTTGGAGAGAGAAAGGATGTTTTATCATCTAAGCACAGGACAGTTTTCAAGAAGCCTACAAGAACAAAATTAATTAGAAGGCATGTTTTAATATCATCAAAATAAAAAGCAGGAATTAGGACTATCATTTCAAACACACACAAATAACAAACTGAAGTCCTGGATTTATCTGCATCTGGATTTATCTGAACAGGTATCTGAAGCTGCTGGTGAGGGCCAGGTTCCCCCCGGCCGCCCCTGCGGCGAGCCCGGCAGGCGCTCCCGGGCAGGGAAGATGTGCTCCCGGCTCAGGCTTTGGAGGAACGGGAAATCTTCGTCCCGAAATAGCCAGGCCACTGGCTCTGCTTCTTCCCGGCCATGAGTGCCAGTCACAGCTTAGCCTTTTTTTCACTGATGACAATAAATGCTTCCGGATTAGGTCTGCGGTCTGTATGAATCACACAGCTCGGTGTGACTTGCGTGAAGCGCCCGGTGCAATTCAAACCTGGTCAATGAGTAGTCCCTTTTGGCAGTGAAGTCTCTGCATGCTGCAGGTATTCTCCATAGAGAAAATTCAGCCTGCGGCATACAGCTGAAGAGTTTTCTCCGTATATCACGGAGTTTCTCTTTAAATAGTTTGCATCAATTTTCTTTTCACATGTTACACAGCATCACATGATTTGCAGGCAAACCTCTAACTACAACTGTATTACATTAATTACCATTCGTTGCTTTTCTTCCCTTTTGCCCTTCCCTTTTTTAGCCTGGGACTTCTCCTGGGACTTGTTGGACCAAAGTCTCCTTTCACCATTCATAAAAATGCCATCGGAGCTACCGCAGCCATGAGCTGCTGGGAGCAGGGCAGGCAGGGAACTCCAGGGACCCTCTTGCCTGGGCAGTGCTGCTTTCAGGGGGCTCTGCACCCCTCTCCTGCCCTCACTAAACCCCCACTTTGCCACCTTCCTTCTCCCAGGCCTCTTTGCTCCTCTGGCAACGGAGCGGTAAGCCTTGCTGGCAGGATTTACCCTTGCAAACATAGGATCCCGTTGAGCTAATAAATGCTTCCCGTCATTGCCCAAGGTTGCCAACAGTAACATTCCCTTCCCCATTTACAGGAGGTGTTGAGTATGGCGTTGGTACTGTTAACACCTTTAACGTTTCTCCCATTAACATTTTCTGCCCATAAAAGGGTTCTCGTATTTTCTGCCCATAAAAGGTTTATCCTATATTCTCTTGGTTCTGGTTTTACTTTCTGTTGTGGCTACTGAAGTTTGAGCCACCTGAACTTGGGCAGTGAGTCTTTTATTTTGTTTTAAAACTTGCCCGATTATTATAGATTTTTCAAGCTGATTTTGAAAAGCAGGGTAATACTGGAGAGAAATGCGGGGGCATGACGCTGAATGCTTTAGAAACCTTTCATATGTATGCTTTTTTTCAGTAGCAAAATGGGAAAAAGGAAGAGAGAACCAAAACACCCATGAAAAAGAGCCACCAATAATTTTTAATATGAAACTTCTCCAAGACTCGCTGAACAAAGGAAAGATTCCTCCCTCTGGAAGCCAGCAGAATGGAGAGGACTTTGCAGATTTTTGAAGATCCCGTGAATGCTTGCTCCTGTTTTTCAAACAGCTCTTACTGAAAGGAGTTTTGCGCATCTACATTAGCAGATGAAATGGTTTCCACCCCAGTAAGTGGGGAGATGGGAGCCGTGCTCGCTCCTGCTGCCTTGCCCGGGGAGGGGTAGGGAAGGACAGCATCGAAGGGCCGGGACTGGGTGGGCTGTGCGAAGCTTCTGCGGGGAGAAGAGGAAGGCAACACACGTGCAGGACGTGAAGGAAGATCTGACAGACTGGAAAAGCACACGGATCTGAGGGATGGGGAAGGAGCTAGTGGGTGGAAAAACATGCAGGCACAAACCCTGGGAGAATTTTCCTGTTGAGTAAATCCGCTCCTGTCATAAAGAGGAGCGAACTGAGAGGCCATGTTAGGTCCCACGCTGGGTGTGATCCTGGATGGTCTGAGTTCGTGTTTCCTGGTACCTCCTGGCCTCAGTGAATGAGCCACTAGGACACCCTTGAAGAGCAGGAAAATCATTCTGCCTCTTTGTGTGAGGCAGACGACCTGCTGGGGTATTTGTCCCCATGGGACATTGCTGAAGGTCTGAGGTGTCACCTGAGACCAAGCCTGGGCTCACCTGAGACCGAAGTCTGACTTCAATGAGTTGAGTGGGGATATTTGGAGGACATTAAAGAGATCCTTTAACAGGGCTGTCCATTAGAGGAAAATGCGATGCTTTCACAGGGCTGTGTTTGCTCCGTGTTTGCCATCCGGTGCCATATCCCGTAGCCCTCTCCATGGCATTATGCCCTTGGACTTCAGGACCTCCCTCACGGCTTCTCCAGGAAGACCCAGCATGGACTGGGAGATGGCTTGGGAAATGCACTCTGTCCTCGGCAGACGCAGCCAATGCACCTCGGCAGCGCTGACAAATGCTGTGTAAGCAGCCATACACGCACATACACATATTTATATCCCTGTGTGTGTGCACACAGATAACAGGAAACCACCTTCTGCTCCCTTCGTGACAGACTCTGCTGGTATCTGTAAGTGTGACACATGTTCCCCTTGGGAATCCATGGAGGCTGTAGTGTATAACAGAGCGGGATTTATCACATTCCCTAGCACGTAGGGAAAAGACTAATACAATTTTCTAAAGTACTGCACTGTTTTTGGGTTCAGCTATATGCTTTTAATATTTTATGTGTGTGAATGTGATGTACTGCAACGAAAAAACCCTTATGTCTTTTTCTAATAAGTGCGTCTTTCAAAACAAGGAATGATGTCAAATGATGGAGAGGAGCTCTGGTTGTGGAAGGCACAAGGAAATGCATAAAAGATGAAGTCTTATTTATGTTTCTTGCACGCATGTGAAAAAAAAAAACCAACCAAAAAAACAACCCACCTACATTAGAGGAACGCTGTTCAAGCTACAAAGGAAATCAGCCGGCATGTGGCCTCTCTGTTCGTGCACATTAGGATTCAGGCTTTAATTCTGCTTTTCCAGAATTCCCCACGTCCAGGATGGGCTCTGGGGGTGCAGAGCTGCGCGTGGGAGAGGGATCCCCTTTGCTGTGCTGCCGGATGTGTGGAGGCTGCGGGGCCGGGGGGGAAGGTGTCTCCCCAGGAGGCTGCAGCCTGCAGACCGGGGTTCAGCAGGGGCTGCAGAACTCCCCGGGTGCTGAAGTCCAAGGGAGATTTGTGCAACGTCAGTGTGGAGCCAGCACGCTGGCCAGCGTGGAGAAAGGAAAATCTCAGAGCTGTTCGCCCGCATACGCCGATGGCGCACAGCCGTGCTGTGTGGTTAGCTGGGTTAGAGCAGGTACCTCTACCAGCAGCAATATAAATGCGTTAGCGCAACGAAGCGGGCGAACTTCCCCTAAGCTCGGCAGTTAAACTGCTTTAGGGCTCGTGCGGGGCTGCTTCAGGCAGCTCTCCAAGCAGGATTTTTGCTTAGCTGTTGTTCTGCAGGTGGGAACCGTCCGTTTTGTGTGCGGAGATGATCCTGGGTGGGGAGCCCCGAGGAGACAGTGAAACGAGAAATGTGCAGAGGCAGCCTTCGTTCGGCGTCTCCTAACTCTGGAGTGGCCGGCTGCGTACCCTCCACTTTCTGAAGGTCGCGTGCCTCTGCATGGGCACTCCTGAGTGGTGGGAAGCAAGATGGACATCCCCAGCAGGGCCTTGGTGACAGGGCCAGCAGCAGAGCGGGAGTGCCAAGGCCACCAGGCAGAAGTGTGACGGGAGCTAACAAAGCATTTGTCGCAGAAGAAGGCTGCCATCCACAACGTGTCAACCGACGTGAGACGTAGGAACAGAAGGTTTCAGCTGATGACAGAGGAGAAATGCAGCAGGGAATATTTTGGTCATCCCAGGCATTGCAGGGGACACATACTAATGGGGAGGAGAGACTCCTCTTTCCTCCTTCTGTCCCATGTCCTCTGAGGTCCGGCTCCTCCTTTCCCCCAGCTCCTCATCTCAACTTCCTTCTCCTCACCCGTCCCACTCCAATCATCTCAGACATTCTTACTCTGTCCCCACATCTCTTTACTTACTCATGCTAGAGCTTTCCCAAAAGGTCAAGGACAAAGCATACCATCCCTCAGCCTCACCCTTGCTAAACTACATTGACCAAGCCCTCCTGGTGTGGCCATCAGCCAGCACGTCCGAGGCCAGCCCAGGTGGGTAGAGCCTGGCAAAACATAAGCGACTGAAATAGGTCTTACAGCAAGAAACGCCGGGCCGTGCTGGCAGCAGGCAGTGATGCCAGTCAGCAGAGACCTCTTGTGCCCAAGCAGCCGGCGAGAATGGCTGGCAAAGGCAGGGCACGTTCCTGCAGGCTTCATTCCTGGTGGTCGTGTGGTTGTAGCCATCAGAACACAACTTGTGGATCCTTCTGCCCTGTTAATCTGGGAAAATAGTTGGCTTGCTTCTCACGAGCATCTCTCAGCGTCACCAGCGCTGGGCTTCATGGTGAGCCATTCCTGGGAACCGGATCGCCGTTGGGAACAGACACTGCTGCTGAAGCCGGTGTCTTCTGCTTTCCACCAGGCAAGGGTCTGGCTCTGAAATTCACTTCAGTTGCCCTCTCTCCTGAGGAAGCTGAATGCTTGCATGGCTTTGTGGGCTTGTAAGCATTTCCTAACTTAATAATAGGTCACATATTAATTCATCTTTTTGTTCTGCCTTTACCCTTTAGAAAGACGGAAGTTATTTTTCAGAAATAAAGCATTGCATATGCCACATGTGGGAAGTGGTGATTCTAGCTATGGACTGAGGGGGCAAAATTGTATAATTTATAACTGTATCATAAATAATGAGTCTGATGCCTGAGTTACTGTGATTTTACACTAGTCTAAAAGTGGAGTCATGAAGCTGAGAGTCAGCCCCAATATGTTATCACTCCATTGCAGAGCTACTAAACATTGGGAACCAGATCCTTGGCTGAAAAAGAAGAGTTTCATTAACTTTATTTTTCGGTTCAGCTAATGAGCCAGGCTGTGAATCCTTTGCATGAGTCAAACCCAGCACTTTTGCACCAGAAGGTAGGCTGGGGTAGGTGTGGAGTCCTGGATAGAAATCAAGGGCTGGCAAAATGTCAGGAAAATATCTGCTCATCCAGACTGCCTTCAGTGCAGCTACCCTGACTTGCCCCAACTGATGAGCTGGCCCTGAAGTCACAAGGCAGCACCCAAACCTGCAGCCTCTAATTTCTTTGGGAGACAGTAGTGCAAGGAAGGATGAGGTCCAAATCTCCTCAGTGGGTTCAGTTCAGAGAAGCAGATGTTTGCTCAGTCTTCCTCCAGCATGCCCACGTCTCCAGCAGCTCCGCTGCCATGAGGGACTGAGGCGTTTGAGCTCCATTCACGGCACATGCGTTGGAACGCAGAACATGGGCAGGGTGAAAAACCAACCCGAACCACAGCGGCACAAAATGCCGGGGTGCGGCTGCCCAGGTGCGGGTTGTGTTCTTCCAGCAGCCACAGGCTGTGAATGAGGATGGAAGGTGAGGCTGGCACAAGGTCCCCTCTCGTCTTGCCGGCCCCTGCCATGCTCTGTGCCGCTGGGGGATGCTGCCCGGCGCAGGCTCCCTCCCCAGTACACAGGCACACACGCCCCCCTTCTCAGCCTCTCGCGCTGAGACGAAGCCACGTGCCGTTTGCCCATGAGGGTTTATCCATCCTGATATCCTCAGGCTGCTGCGTCCCCACGCCACTGCCGGGAATATCCCCCCGCTCCCAGTGCTGCTGCCTGTGGGTGCCCCTCGCCCTGGCTGCCCCTCCGCTGCCAGCTCCAGGAGCTCCCCAAAGGCCCGATCCTCCTTTTGTGCCAGAGAGACAGCTGCTGTAGCCACTGCTGGCAGCAAAGTCCATTCTGACGTTGCCCTGCTTAAATGAGAGAAAACCCAGGCTCCTTCACCACGGGAGGAAGGCTTCCTGGCCGAGGGAAGAAGATATCCCCTCTGCTGCCCTCCTACCAACGAGCCCTTTCATTACTAGCACTAGTAGACCTTTCACTACAAGCACACAACAGGGAAAACCACAGGTTTGGATGCCAACCACAAATTTTCTAGTCTGATGAATCTCATATTTTTCATTTCCCCAGCAGTCCCTCTGGTTGCAGGACCAACTTCATGGCAGGACTCCTTCCTCTCCCTGTGCGAGGGGGATGGGATGATCTTTCAGTGGGTTTGCCCTTCCCTAGGAGGGGAGATCCCAAGGGCCATGGCTGCCATGGCTCCCCATCCCCAGGGCCAGCCGCCGCGTGCTTTCCCAGTGAGGTTACACAATGGCTGTGGGGAACGGCGTGTCAGGACAAGGCGTGTGAGTCACAAAGGTACCAGAGTCTTATACAACCCCGGCACACATCTTTGGAGTGCGCTTCAGCTGAAAGGGCTGTCAGGAGCCTTGACAAAAGCGACAGCCTCGGAGGAGCAGGGCAGAAGAAAGCAAATACTGCAGTTCCTTTTCCCCCTCTCCTTATATTTGATCCTTCTGCCAAGACCTTTTCCGTATCCAGGAGGCCCTGGGTAGTCGGAGGGCCAGGCACCTCACACATCCCATGGTGTATGATGACAGCTACTCCAGGAGGAGCTTCACTGCAGTGTTTTAGGTCCGAATCTGAAATCTCCATAAACAGACCAAATTTACCTCCAAGCCCACTGTCCTCTGTTTCTGACCCAGGGCTTTGCCTTATCCTCCATCATCTGAGCCTGCGTAATCCCATTTCCCTCTGCGGTCTTCTCCATGGTGGTATCATGAGCCTTTCCTAGGATTTCTGCCATCCCATCTGCACAAGCAGCCAGGGACACTGGGGTGCAGCAATGACAGGGCTGCACACCCGACCCACGGCTGACAACACGCATGTGAAACCCCTTGTACAGGGCCCACACCAGGATCTCAGCAGGATCTCCCTGAGGAGAAGGGCTTCATTTGACCCGCGCTCAATCCTGCACGCTGGCAAAGAGGGACGTGGCACGAGCCCAGCTGCCAGCCTGGGAGCGTGGCACACTCAGAGGTGTAGTTTAGGAGAACATAGGCGAGGATCAGAACAGTTTCCAAGCAATGGGGTAAGTTGCTGATTGCTTTAACTTTGAACTGAATGCATCTTCCAGTTCCTGCATCAGGCCCTAAGTCTGACGATGCAGCCGATGTGTGAACTTCCACCAGCAAATGTTCACTTGTGAAAGCCAAGATGTTTCGTGTTTCAGGTTTATCTAAGCTTTCATGAGGCGGCTCTCCTGGCTCCAGGATGGGCTCTCCAAGCAAACCCAGGGCCAGAGGATTGCAAAGGTTTATGGGACTCACCCAAACCACCAGGACCCCAAGCCAAGCTCCATCCCACGCTTGCCAGCAGCCTGAACTGGAGCTGGTGGGCTAAGGAGATGCAAGGCGTCTGAACAGCTTGTGCTGGGCTGGTCGCACTTCTCCACCAGCAGGAATTTAACCATTTGCATCATGATTCCAGCTCTCCCAGGGACTGGGAAGCCCGGGTTGAAGTCCTGCCCCTGCTGAGGCTGAGTTGTGTTGGTGGAGGGGAGCGGGCCACCCAGAGGGACTGGAGAGGGGCAAGAGAGCAGGACAGGGTGCTTCCTATGTGGGGAGAAAGTGGCAAATGAGGGAATCTCTCTTTATGAATTGGGTAATTTCTGCATAAACAAATGTTTAACAAAGTCTTGGCTCCATCCCAGCACGGAAGTGGAACACTGTCTGAGACCGCTATGTCACGGGCTCCCCCAGATGCCCGAGGCTTTCTGCAGTGCAGCAGAACACGGCTGGTGTGGACGCCACCAGCACGGCCAGGGATTGACTCGCCATCAGCCAGGAATGACAACACATGGGGCTGGGAGAACCAGGGGCACACCTCGGAGCTGGACTTTGCCGAGCAGCATCCACAATGGATGCCAGCATGCGGTTGGCATCTTTGCAGGGAAGCAGGGACCGGCCCCCGGCACAGCTCCCTCTCACCCTGCTGGGGTTTTCTCTAAATGGAAGAGGGTTTCAGGATCAAGCTCAGGGGCTGCACGGGTCACGTAACTGATGTGACAGATTCCCAGTGGATGCTTCCTCCAGGCGTGTGCTAGCTCAGGCTTGAGGTGCCCTGTGCAGCACCTTCTCCCCATGACGTTCAGAGCTGGTGAGGAGCCCAGGAGCTGTCTCTAGTGGGTGAGAAGTCCCTCTTCTTCTAGCCAAAAGAACCCAAACATCTTCCTCACACTTGGATACCATGAGCCCAAGCTGCATAGACCGTGTATCTCCGTATCTTACGCAGGCCAACCCTGCAGGCATTATTCATTCTGGAAAGCCCGGGAGGGTCCTGCAAATGAGCCAACTGCTTCCACAGCTGGAGGGAAATGATGCGCTTGGCAGCGCACCCCACAGCTGCAAAACAAAACCCGCATGTGCACACCAGCCCCAAGCACCACTGCTTTCTGGCCGGCCTGAGCTCAGGGAGGAAGCAGGGCTGAGAACGGACAACCTCGGCACGGTGGTGGTGCTGCTTGGTGAGGAGACTGGGGCTGTCCTTGCCCTGGGGCTCGGGTGGCAAGGTGCCACCGCATCACGCGGGGCCGGTTCCTGGGTCTCTTCCCCCAGGCAGCTGCTTGCTGGGCCAAGCAAACCTGGCGGTGGGGCCGGCCCTTTGGGGCTGTGCAAATTCTGACAGCCCGAGCAGGCTCCTGAAACGGGCCGGCCAGATGCCGCTGCGACGGGGCAGGGCGGGATGGCTCCAGGGCCAGGGCTGCCCTTCCCCGCCAAGCAGCTAATCTTAACTGGGTACATGAGTGTCAACAGGTGCCATGGAGGGAAGAGGGACGAGGGGATATTGGTGCAGCTGGAGGAAGTATTTATAGATGCTTTTTGAAAAAAAAACAGTGTGGATCACATCTCTGTTAACATATGTAGCACAATCGGGAACCTGAGCTTTTCATGACCCCGTGGCTGCAGGATTTCCTGTGGAATCCTCTACCGGCCACAAAACCAAGTTAAAAATAAGTGCATTAAAAATGAGACTCATACTGAAACACCTCCATGCCCCTGCCTCCTCTCTGGCCAGTGAATTGGGTAGTAGCAAGAAGGGCAGGGAAGGGGACATCACCTGGGAAACTCTCTGTAATAGCTGCTCTGGAGCTCCCCGTCCCCAGAGAGCTCCAGGCATGGAAAGGTGAGAGCATTCACGATTGACAGGGCGTTCAGGAGTCCTAAATATAAAAAGCAGTGGAAGTCATGAAATGGGAGGAACTCGCTTCCCATCAAAATTTCAGGAGATTGGAGTGCCTTGTTGGTTCATCCTCCTTGAAAATATTACCGGGAGTTAATTTCCCCGAATGCAAGAGAGTAGGTCCAGTTCAGATCTCCCTGGCTTTACACCCTCTAGTGACTCAGCTAACTCTTGAGCATTATTCTCCATTTTATCCAGGAGGAAGAGAGCAGAAGCAGATCTGGATCCCCTGAGTTGGCAAGCGAACATGGCGAGCCTGCCTGTGCCCTGTGCAGGCTGGTCCCCAGCTCCCTCCAGGAGCACCTTCCAGCCCGCCCACCGGAGCGAACACCACCACAAGGCTCAGAGCTCCGGAGAAGCAGACCTGCATATTTAGCACTCTCAAGTATTTTAGAAAAAGATGCAGAAGCAATGGTTTTCCATTCACTGAGAGATGGACAGGGCCACCAGTTCAGCATTGGCAGCTGCTGGGCTGCCTGTGAGGCTGGCCAGCGAAAGGCAGGGAGAGGGTTTGCATCAAGGCACGCGCTGGTACGGATTCTCGTGGGCCAAACCCTATGGGTAGCTGTTGGCCATGCTGGGGTGCCCCACGACAGAGCATCGCTGCTCCGCAGGGCCTCCTGGCCCCCTGTGCCAGGCCCCGGGCACCAGCTCCACTGGACATCACGGCTGCGATAGGATGCAGTTTAGTTCCTGGAGGGAGCTGTGGGGAGCAGACAGGACTCGGAGAGAATGACAGCATCGCCTGGAAGCTCAGCTTCTCACCTTTGGGCTCCTCACCTCCTCTGGAAGGGGACCAGGATGCCAGGCCACCTTCTCCCCTGGGATGGGTAAATCTGTCACCCTGGTGCTGCTGTCTGACACCTGGCTTCAGTGTGTAGCATCACCCATTAACAGGATACATCGCTAATTAGGACAGCGCCAGAACTGCTCAGAGCTACCAACAATGTCCCTTGGCAGGAGGGGAGGGAGATTCCTCGCAGCAAACACCCTGCAGGCGGCAGAGTGAAGGAAGGTGGCTCTTTCTGCAGATTAATTCAGCTGCTGCCTTTGTTCCAGCACCGCCGCAGCGCCTAGCAGCTGCTTACCCCGTGTACTCCTGTAACGGGACTTTTGGCAGCGACACATGCTCCTGGCTGCCACCAGCCTGTGCTTTTTGTGGAGTCACTGCACACAGAGGCGGCTCTGTCCCCTGTCCCGTCAGCGCAGAGGCAAAAGCATCACCTACAGCACAGAGAGAGGGGAGATATTCTGGTCGCCGCTGTAACCGCATATCAAAACCTTTCTCTTGCTAGGAGGGCACGTAACGTTATTAGCAAGAAGGTGGCTTAGATGAGCTGCTTTGGCATATGGTCCCTTCCCCCAGCGCTCTGCTGTTAGCCGCCAGAGATGAAAAGCCGTGAGGTGCAGAGAGAGGGCGGGAGGTGTCAGAGATGTCACCTGCAAGCTGCTCTTTGCAGGGATCGGGATAGGATGGGGATGGGGTGCGGGAGAGCAGCCAGCTGGAGGGAGCAGAGCACCCTCATACCGCAGGGGATGGCAGGCAGGGTTGGGGCTGCTCGGCTGTCCCCCACCCTGTGCCCACTCCGCATCCCCACCTCCTGCCCCATTTCTGCCTGCATCCCCCACAGTGCGGGGGGGAAGAGCCTCCAGCATCTGGGGATGCCTCCCTGTGTGGGAGGGAGGGGGCTTTCGCAGCACGAGCACTGGGGGACATGGAACGGGGTTCCTGCAGTTCACCAGAAAAACTCCCTTCCCAACGGGCCGTCTTGTGCAGAACAAGCTACAGATGTGAAGGCTGATCCCTGGTTTTAATTTCTGGAGTGATCTTTAAGCAGCACCAAGGGAAGGGAGGCAACCCATGGAGAGAGGAATAGATTTACCCTTTCTGTGCTGGTGGGGAAGATGATCTACAGGTCTATTGCTGTCTGCCTCTGTTCAGTGTTCGGAGGTCAGACCCTGTCTGCTTGGATATTTCTGAGTATCCAAGCTAGAGAAGAGTAGGATAAAGCCCTTCACATCTAGGGCGGCAATGTCTCTCATCTTGTATACTTCAACCTCTCTGGCTGTGGTCACAGAGTGTGCACCCCTTCAAAGCACTTCTGCAGAGCTTCTTTCCCTGGCTTTTTGCTTTGACAGGTTTTCTATGCATGGCTTCCCTAGCTCTTCCTTCCTCACTGCATCCGGGAAAAAAATTATCTCTCTTTTCCTGGAAGGCTCTTTACAGCCTTTTCACATCAAACATGTGGTGCCAACCAGAGCCTGGTCACTCTTTTACCAGATACTTGCCAAGTTTCCCTGTGAATGATCTTCCTCCTGCAGAGGTATTTCTACCTTGCAGAAAGGTTCTGCGAATGCCTTCTCATCTTCCTTTCAAGCCTTTTTTAAAAACCTTCCATTAAACTTTAAACCAGAGACAAAGCAAATCGTGATACCCTCCCAAGGCTCCACTTGCTGCCACAGGTGTGACCCTCCGGCAGGTCTGAGCCACCACCCACCCCGTGGTTGCTGGAACCCCATGGACACATGGCTGCTCTGCACAGTCCATTTCAATTCCCCTTGCACAGCAGTTCTGCCAGCTTCAAGGAGCAAACCGAACCTCCTCTGGAACCAAACCAGCTCAGCCCCTGTCATCACCCTTGGTGACCGGCGCTGGAGGCTGACGGATCCTGCCCCAGCCTCTCCATGAAGCTGCTGAGCCCGCCCTGTCTGCACCCACCACCCACCCAAACCTTCCTGGGTTTGCTTCCTTGCACAGGTGGGCACCTGCAAAGCAGCCTGGGGCTTCTCCTGTTCAAGAAACAGGAACCTAACTCTGTATTTTTGTCTCCTTGCTGTGGACAAGAGCATGGACCCAGTGAGGGCTGGCAGGTCCCCGCCACTGCGGTGGTGACCAGCCAGGAAGGGTGGATCCAGGGTCCCACGTGTCCTAGGCTTAGAGTACAAGGCTGCCCCAGCTTCTCCTCTGCTGAGGGCAATCCCTGCTTTCCCAGTGGCAAAAATGAGAAGAATCAGGCCCAAAACACCCTTCCCACCCTGGGCTGAAATACTCAGAATAGTGTCAGGAGAACTCAAAAAAGCACAATGCTATTAATACAGATGGGAAGGGGAAAAATATTTTTCAGACCTGGATTTTGGGGTGTTTGAGTAAGAAAGACCTACTCAGAATCACTGTATGGCCTGACGGCTGCTGTGGAGGCAACCACGTCAGCTACTCCTGCCCCATCCCAGCTGGATGGACCAGACGCAAGCCAGTCCTCATAGGACTGCAAGGCTGGGGTTGTTTTTCTGTAGAATTAACCACCATGGCCCCCAGCCCTCTCTTCATCCTCCATTGAATCCATTTTCCTGTGAAACTGGAAACCTTGATTAACAGCCTGCTAGGGGAGACAAATCCCTGGGGTATTTCTGTGTGCCCAGGAGACTGTCCCTGCCCTGGGGTAAATGTGTGCTTCGTGTTTGCTCTTCCAAAGGGAGAAAGGACTGAGCTGTCCTCAAGGAAGATGATAAATTCACAAGATAGACTAGAAAAAAAAGCAGTTTCTTTGGAAGTCATTTTCTCTTAAGAAGTTCTGTCTGCATTTTTTATTAATAATACAACACCCTGGATGTGTCAAAAAATATGAAAATACATTTCCTGGTGGGGAGCTCCAGCCTCACAGAGCCAGGCAGTGCAGCCCGGCTGTCATTTGCTTCTTGGAATTTCATTTCCTAATCAACACATCTTGTGAAATCACTGTATTTTCAAAGCTTAGTTTCCAGAGCTGCTGGGATCAAAGCCTGGGGAGGGGGGGGGGAGAGTGGGGAGGGGGGAACCTGCTGTCTCCATCAGCAGCACAGCATGGAGAAAATACCTGCCCTGGGAAAGCCTAAGCAAGGGGTGGTTTAGTGCCCCAACCTGGGTTTCATGTTTCAGAGCAAACAAGAAAATGGGGACACAGAGACCTAGCTCTCATCACACTCCATCTTTGGGGGAAAAATCCACTTCTTAGAAATACAGGGACCCCCTCGAGGTTTGCAGGGTCTAGCTGATGCCTCCTGGGATGGGAGCACTGCGGAGAGCCACGGGGAGCAGGGGAGGGAGAGAGAGCTGCAGGGACCCTCCAGAAGCCGCCCTGTCCTGCTGCGGGGGATGTGACTGGCACTGCCTGCACGCTGTCCCCACAAAAATCACCGGGCACCCAGGCCCAGGATGGCAACTTGCCCAGTTTTTCAGCTTCGGTGTCCGTCTGGTCCCACCTCCCGGAGAGACTTGGGGCCAAGCAGCCTTTCCCCAGGCATCTGATCTCACAGCTATCAAGCAAGAGGAGCTCAAATACATTAAAATTGCCCAAATCTGAGCCAGACAATCCGGTTTTTGCTTCCCTGGCACCTGCAAGGCCATCAATTCACTTGTCTGGCAGTCACCTAAAAGCTCTCCCAGAAGATGCTGGTGATGCTTGTGTTTGAAGAACTTAGGAAGACATAGGGAAAAAAAAATCTTTTTTTAAAAAAAACCTGCTGTCTTCATTTATCATGAAATATGATACTTTTTCCCATTTTCAAGAATAGACATCACCTCAAAATTTTCCCTTTTCTCCGTGATGATCTTTTTCCTGCTCACGGTGTGTAGAGATGCCGGTCGGAGCTCACCTGGTGCTCAGCAGCTACTCATGCTGCGAACCCACCATCTTGAGGAGCACCCCTTTGGTTCCCAGGCAAGAAGGAGATGCCCACCCATGTGTTCCAGAGATATCCATAGCCCCTGGCAGGGTGGAGTCGCTTGGCTCCAGGGTGCTGGTGGGAAAGATCGGGTGAACCAACCAGAGGTGCTAAGGCAATGCACGGAGCAATCAGCCCTGTGGATTTGCACCCACTGCTGTTTTGCAGCTCATTTTTTGGTGGAAGCTTGTTCAGCCCTTCCACCAGGCACGGGCAGGCGCAGCTTCCCGCGGGGAGACCTGCGCCTGCCCGTGCCGTGCAGAGCTACATGGATGCAGCCATGGCATTTGGGCAAGCATAGCTGGTGAAATGGCTCGTTCACAAGATGTGTCACCTGGAAACAGAGTCAGGAGCAGCACGTAGAATGCAGATCCTGACGCTGCGCAGTGTTTGCTCCACTGGGCGTGGAGATGTTGCAGTTTCTCTCCTGCAGGCAAAAGTGCTGCTGAGGGTAAGCAGGCTGTGTGTGGTCTGAATGTGTAGGGCACTATTTTGCCCTCAGAGCATGTGAACTAAGATTACATGGACCAGGGGTTTAGGTCCATCCTGTGTCCAGTTCTGGGCTCCTCAGTTCAAGAAAGATGAGGAGCTACTGGAGAGAGTCCAGCGGAGGGCTACGAGGATGATGAGGGGGCTGGAGCATCTCTCCTATGAGGAAAAGCTGAGGGAGCTGGGCTTGTTCATCCTGGAGAAGAGAAGGCTGAGAGGGGACCTTAGAAATGCTTATAAATATCTCAAGGAAAGGTGTCAGGAGGATGGGGCCAGACTCTTTTCAGTGGTGCCCAGCGACAGCACAAGGGGCAACGGGCACAAACTGAAAGCACAGGAAGTTCCGTCTGAACATGAGGAAGAACTTCTTCCCTCTGAGGGTGACGGAGCACTGGAACAGGCTGCCCAGGGAGGTTGTGGAGTCTCCTTCTCTGGAGATATTCAAGACCCGGCTGGACAAGGTCCTGTGCAGCCTGCTGTAGGTGACCCTGCTTCGGCAGGAGGGTTGGACTAGATGATCCCCAGAGGTCCCTTCCAACCCCGACCATTCTGTGATTCTGTGATTGGTGAACACAGGCTGGAGGATATCAGCAGTTAAGTCCTCCATGGGTGTGACATGGATGCAGTGTATACTTTCTGGAAGAAAATACCCCCTGATTTATAGACTGTGCATGATGCAGAGGCAGCTGTAGCTCTTCCTCTCTCTCTTTAACACTTTTTTTGACAGTAGTTCTGGGAGAGGATTATCTCCACCGCCCTCACCTCCTTCCATCACTGTCCCCATCTCACAGCTCCCCGCTGTTGCCATCCGGAGGGGCATCTCCTCCGCCGCAACGCTCCATCCATCCCGGGGCAGAGTGTGACATGACCCCCTTTCCATCCAGCACTGAGAATTTTGCGCTTCTTCCCCAAAAAGGTGCGGAGGGCGATGCAGGTTCGGTGGGTGCTGGGAGAGGGGAGACCGATCCGAGCAGATCCGTAGCCATAAAACATTCGGGAGTGTGGAAACTGGAGGGAGGGAGAATTTTTTTTGTGGTTTTGTTTTTTCTTTCTTAGTTTTTCCTTTTTCTTCTTTTCTTTTTCCTTTTTTAAAATCTTTCTGCTTTTCTTTTTCCTGTTAATTTTCTCCCCTTTCACAACAGTTCCCCTGTCCCCCCTCTCCTCCCGCTCCCCGCGCCAGTCGCGCCTTGGGCCCGGGGCGGGGCGGGGGACGGGCGCCCCCTGGCGGCCGCGGGGGTGTGTGTGGGGGGCAGCGCGAGGCGGGGCCCTGGCCGGGACCCCCGCGTCCCCCCGCAGGGGCTGGGCGGAGGGGTCCCTGCCGCCGCTCCCCCGGCCCGCTTCGGGGCCGAACCCCTCTCCCTGGCTCGGCGGGCGGTCCCCGCAGCCCACGGCCGCCGGCCCGGCCTGTGCCCCCCCCAACGGGTGGCTGGAGAGGGGCCGGAGGGAGGAAGGTGGCCGCCGCCCCCCCTCGCCCTCCCGGCCCGCTGTCTGCAGAGCAGGCTGTGTCGTGCCTGCAGCCGCTCCTTCCTCGCCCCGCACGCGTCTGCAGGTTTTCCCGCAGAACAGGTTTTCTGGTATGAGCGATACCGCGGCGTCCTTCTGCCTTCCCGTCCCACCGCCCAGCCCTGAGAAGAAAAAAAGGAACGAAGGCGGCGACGGTATCAGAAACGACCACGTGAAAAAAGGGAACCGCAGCAGGTAGCGCCTTGTGCTCGCGAAGAGCCGCAGCTCCGCGGTGCGCATCACTGCAAACCCCCGGAGAAGGCTCTCACGGCAGGCTCTCCTACTTCTCCTCCCACCAGCAACGCTCAGTTCCCTCTCGGTGATTCAGATAAAACCATCCCCTTGCCCAGGACAAGCCTGTTGGTGTTACCAAACGGGAAGGCCTCACCGGTTGACTCCCACCCCCTCCACCACCTGCCTACCACGGCCACCTTCACCTCCCGGCTTCCTGCTGGCTGACCTGGAC
Organism: Opisthocomus hoazin; assembly: GCF_030867145.1. NCBI lineage: Eukaryota > Metazoa > Chordata > Aves > Opisthocomiformes > Opisthocomidae > Opisthocomus > Opisthocomus hoazin. The sequence continues at coordinate 63,046,120 of NC_134420.1, read as the reverse complement.
CAGGATGGAGCCAGCAGCGCCCGTGGTGCTGAGCCCGGCTTCCCTCGTGCCTCTCTCCCAGCCCGCACACTCCTGCCCTCCCCAAGGGCACCGGTCCTGAGCAGGACTTTCACCCTGGCACCCAAACCTGGCTGAGCAAAACTGAAAGCATCTCCAGGTCCGTGCAAGGGAGGAGGTTCACCAAGCCCGGTTAGCGGGGAGAGGCTGGCGACGCAGCTCCGGGGGCTCCATGATCATCTCTGTCTTCCCCTGGCATTTGTTTTGCCAAAGTCAAATGCGCTGCTCCTGTTTGCTGGCATCAGGATTAACCAGGAGCTGGCCAGGAGCACTCATCACCCCTCCCATTCCATTTATTTTTAATCAACACGAGGACCACACAGTTAGTTAGTTCTGCATACACGTAAGTACTTTTTATCATGTTTTTTTTTTCATCCCTGGACTCTTGACTTCAGCAAGTCGTGCTACTAGCTAAAAACCCCGCTGCGAAGTGAAGATGGTGTTCTTCGGTGACCTCCGCTGGGCAGGATCCAGCCTGCTTTCCTTACAGGAACGTTTCCCTTCCCTTTTTCCGTACCGCTCCGCTCCACCTAAGCGGGGACTTTGCCCTTCTGGAGGTGGCGTGGTCCCGACAGCAGCCTGAGCGGATGCGGTCGCTGTCTTGATCTTGACCTGGCTGACGTCGTTCGTCTCGTTTAAACTGGTTCTCCTGATTTTTTGAGAAGTCCACCAAGAGTCACTGACTTTGCTTTAGCTTGCCCCTGCCGCGTTGTGGATCTTAACACAGGAGTCTTTCAGCAGAGTAAGTGGAAACTAAAATCTAACCACCCCGTTCGTGGAGAAGGCACGGAGAACGCAAGCTCCTGGATTAGACATCAGGTGAGAAATAAGAACCTAACAGACATTATTTAAAATCTCATGACTTTCCCCACACAAAGCAGTATTTTCCCATCGTCGCAGCTGTGCTCCTACTTCCTGTTCCCCCCCGGAGTGCACTCGCCCACCGACCATAGCCACGCCGAGCCCCACAGCATGTCCAGCTGCGACCACCAGCTCCGCTGGCTCACGGTACAGAACATGAGCACAGGCTGCAGCAACAACGGAGGCAAGAGATGGAAGCCTTTAAATTCAGATTTCCCAGCCTCAGAGACCACGTGAAAGACCCTTAGTCTCTTTATTTAGTCTTTTCCTTCTTTATTTAGTCTTTTCCTATGTGAACTACTCTGTTCACCATTTCTATACCTGGAACTTTGTCCATAAGAGTGATTAGTAATTAATTCATTAATAATTTATTAACAATTCCCTGACAACACAGGGATAGGATTCTCCTGGGGAAATATATATTTTCCTCCCATTTCTTTTAAAGACGCCAGATGCCCACCTTAATTGCACAGATACAAAGCCAAACTCCATTGACGTCAGTGCTGTTAGCTGGGTTTTATTAATATCAGGTAGATATAAAAAATCAGCATCAAGCAAAAATTCAGAGAGAATAATACAACACCCACACAGCCCTCCCGTGGAGGAGTTCCTGGTGCTGACACTTGTCTCATTTGCCATGCATGGCTGAAGCGCCTACGGCCCTCGACTCGCTCCAGAGCTCTCCTTTGCATCGTCTCTTCCCCTCTTGAGAAAGAAAATGCTGTGCAGAAAACGCATCTAACGCCGTGGAGCCGAGATAAGATCAGTAGTGGAAAAGCCAGCACGCTTCAGCCTCAGCCAGCGTCGGGGTCCTGGGAGCAGGAACAGGCTCCGCAGCCTCTCCCCCCCTCGCTGGAGGGTGGCTGCCCAGGTTTAGGGTCAGCCCCAGTACGGCCTTGGAGCTGAGTGACATGGGAGCAGAGAAAGAGCCGGGAGAAGCCTGGAGTGGGGCCTCCCCGCCTCGGCCCTTCGCGCTCGTAAAGCTGGTGTATGGGCACGGCTGCACCCAGCCGTGGGCCCTCCTGATCCCAGGCTTGCCTATGGACCTGGCATCCTGGCTTCACCCTGGACCTGCCCCATCATGGTGGCCATCGCAGGAAGGTAATGGCATCCCCTGCACAGAAACGCAGGACGCAGCTTGCTGCTGAGGCTAAATTCCTAGAGAGGCTTCGCTGTTTAGTAAGCACCGGCTTTGAAGCACGTGCAAGTAGAAAAACTGATGTCCAGAAAAGATGGTTTAACACTTATTGGATTTCCCTGACACTCATAACAACAGGAGGAACTGTGCCCTCTGGTTCACTGGCAATGATCAGGTGCACCCCTGTTTCTTGGGTTCCTAACCCAAGATATCAAAGATTTTTTTCTTTTTCCTCTGAAAAGCATTAAGGAGTTACAGAATTTTACTGAATTAAAAGCAGCAGCATCTGAGTGCCGGGGCCGTCTCCTTGACAGATGTCAACCAGAACAGCTCTGAGGAAGCTGGGGAGATACCCTGGTGCTGGTCCACACTAGGCGAGGAAGTGAAGTCCTGGAAAAGCCGGTCAGTGGCCCCAGAACAGCTCCTCACCAGTTCCAGGTCCAGAGACAGACTCCGACACCTTCATGGCAGCGAGATTATTGTCTTCAAAATGAAAAACACAGACAACACCAGCAGCCTGTCAAAGCCCGTAAGCAATCCCAACGGCTCCAACAGCTTTATAAGACTTCAGCTGAAATTAAAGCGTGCAAACACTATTTCACAGATTAAAGCTTTGAAGAGCATTGTTTTCAAGCTGCTTTTTATTGTCTTTACTTCTGGGTTTTCTGTTTCACATCTTCATGGTTCAGCGGCGTTACTGAATGCCGAGGAGTCAATCCTCAGCAACAGCCCTCCGAGGCTCTTTCGGAGTAATCACTCTGAGAAGAAAATAGCTGCCACAGTTTGCAAGACTAATCAGCGGGTCAGCTACTTCTGATCCATCTTTCCTTGCCCTTCCGTTCACTGGTTTCACTGGGAGCCCAGAATTGCTGCCATCTTTCTTCCTGCACTGTAGCAGCCCTCAAACGAAAGGACAGCTTCGTTGCAGATCGCTACACAAACTACTTTTCAGTGATTCCTCTTCTTTCCAAACATCAAGGTTCAGAACTTGCGCAACTGGAACACACCCACATAGTGTGCATTATTCGTTAGAGTTACAAATCAACTCTTGTAACTCCGTGGTACATCTGGCCAGCAACAAATCAACTGAGCTGTTCAGCTTTGGTGGAGACTGGGATCTTTCAGGGAGTACCTCAACCCAAAGCACAGGGAAGCACGACAGCCTTGCGGCAATCCCTCACGCAAGTGACCCCACTGGGGCAGCCGCCACCACAGCAAGGGGAAATGAAGAGCATTCAGCACGTTACTGTGCCTGCTGCAACCCCTTCAAATCGCTTTTCGCTTCGCTGTAGTTTTTGCCTCGCTACAAGCCCGAGCCGTACGCTCTCAGGAGCAAAGAGCATACTTTTGTGTAACACGCATCTACCATACCCAGCTGAGCGGGGCCCTGGCCGCTGATGACAATTTTTAGGCTCGCATCGATAAAATAAAACCAGGCAATTGTACTTGTACACACAACCACCAGGATTTTGAATCCTGCTTGAAGCTGCTGAGCTCCTTCCATCTGCTCACGACGCTGCTCCAAGCACAGCTGTCCGCTGAGCAGCAGCTCCCCGCTGTGCTGGGCGAAGGGGAGCCGTGAAGCTCCTGATCGCAGCTCCTGGAGGGAGATGAAGGTCTGTAAAGCCAAGGAGGGTGGACCTGCTGCTAGACCTTCACCTGCCACATGGCCGCAGTCCCGCTGAGGTTGTTAAACAGAGAGACAGTATGGTACAAAGAGGGGGGGAAATCACCCAGCATACTCACTGCTCCATTACCAGGAGTCTCTCTGAAGCTTTGAGGAGGTAGTTTCTCAACACCAAGCTGCCTTTTGAAGATGCACGTGTTACTTTTAAGCAGATAACAGCAGCAATAAATTCAAAGGTCCAGGCAACTTCTAAGCCAGACCTCTTCCTTCCCCACAGAAACGCTCACAGAATGAACACCCATTTTTATCAGCTGGTGGAACCCGCAGTTCGTGATCTGAGATGGGAACAACAATGCGTGTGTGAAAGTAGCACGAGCAGCGTACTCGGTGCCGGGAATTTCATAGTTAGTGGTGGCCCCCGTGCTTCTAGAGCCTCCCCGTGACTGGGTGTTAGGGTAGCCCTGTATAGTGCACTTAATCTGGTCCATCTTCGGGCTGCTACAGACAAGAACACTTTCAGTCCCTGCCCACTCCCACCACGTTGACCCCAAAGCTACCATCGTAGAGCTTTGCTATGACATCATCATTTCACTGATCCCATGGAAAACTGTTTTTTTGGCAGATTTATTTCCTAGTTTTCCTACTGGAGGCAACAGGTCTGCCTTGCTCCTCCCTAGGCCTTGGGGTAGGAAAAAGAGACTCTCCCCTTTCCCATCAGCCTGCAATTACGATCACGTCTGCTCTGGAATGAAACCAGCTACACCCCAAGTGAAACTTCACCGTGTCACAGCTGGTGGCAGCTCACACCATGCAGCAAGGGCTGCAGACAGAAACCTGTATCGAGCCGGATGCGCTAAGCCACAGCCGCAGCCCAGCGGCACGGAGCAACTGATCGCTTTGGTGACCTGTGCTGACCCCCACTAGCTAAGAATCCGGCTCAGAGAATGAGGAGAGGACTCCCTTGTGCAGTCAGTTAAGGGGCCACAGTGTTTCTCCTCATTGCAATTGTGACCTGCTCCTGGGAAAGAGCAAGGCTTCTCTTTATTCCCTCCGCAAGCAGGAATTTTGTTCAGAAAGGCAAAGCCGACTCAAACCCCTACCCAAAGAACTCGCCCGCTGCGCAAGCGCCCACCTCCTCCTGCAGCGGGTGACGGCCAGGGAGGCACAGCTGGAGGAAGAGCAGTCTTGCACCCACATCACCAGGCGAACGATTCTGCTCTCTGGGTGTTGCTAACTCCCCACCTTTTGATACAAGTGAGCAGGAAGCCCAGGGCTGAAACCTCACCTCCAACTAGCCAGTGTTTTTAACCCTTCCCTCTCTGTCACCAGCCCTGAAGTTCTAGTCTCGTCCTTAAAAAGAGTTCTACAGATTCTAGAATTGCCACCTGCAAACTAAAACCCACCCACAGAGTTTTCCACAGCAGCACCAGGCGAAAACCACCAGCTCAGCAACAGCTACGCTGTGTTCAGGTGGGATTTTTTCAGGGATCTCCACCTCCCGGACTCTGCTTGCAGCCGGGCAGGCAACACCGGCGATGGTGTGCTCACAGCCCTCACAGGAGGGAGGCCTGAGCCTGCACCAGGAGGAGGAGGGCTCTGCCCAAGAGGTCACTCGGGGACTAGCAATTCACCCTCGAGGGTCCCAGTGGGCATTAACAACTGATGGTTACTTCTGAAATACAAACCCAGTTTAAACAGAAAGGAGAACAAGTTTTCTTCTACGGAAATTTGAAAACCCTTGTTTTTGTACTACTGCAATAAACATCTATCTAAAATAAAAGGGCTTCCAGACGCTTCACCCCATCTTTCTAACGCTGTCTGCCACATCTGCTCATGCCAAGGGATGCTTGCTGCGGGGCCCCCCGCAACACAACAGTCAGTTCACAGACCTGCACCCACTGCGCGGCTCAGCTCGCCACTGTCATAACCAGCAAACAAACATCCTCCCTTCATCTAATCCCACTTTCTGCTAGAACAGCAATGAGGAAAAGCAGCTCACGGTGCGCTGGAACCTCCATCTCTCAGAACCTGTAACACTCAGTCTCATGATAGAAAAAAAAACAAACAAAAAAACCCCCACAAAACCCAAAGCACTGTCACTCGCCCCTCCTGGTCCCCCAGAGCAAAAGGCTGTGAAGGCAACACCCCCTCCCCGCATGTCTGCCCTGACCCACACCCCCAAGCCAAAACCTGTCACTCGCCAGTCACATTGGCTTCCTGCTGCAGCTGGGTGTCTCTGTGCTCTGTTTCTAAAGGCAGCGGGTGCCTCAAAATCTACAACATCCACTTCCCAAGCTGTGCAGGTCAGCTCCAGGGGCTCCCAAGAAAGGGACTAGTCCCTTCTCCCACCCCACCCCACCCAGGCCGGAGCCAAGCGCCCAGCTCCTCTGCTCAGGGGCAGCGCCTGCCCACCACCGAGACACCACTCCCCGCACCTCCGATCAAAGCCCTGTAGCTCGTGGAGCTGTGGAAAATTTCAGCAGGCAAAAGCTGTTTTTGTTAAAAAAAAACAGACAAAAAAAAAACACCCCAAAAAACCACGACAACAAACCTAAAAAGATCAGAATGCAGGCAGCTGCCTTCTGCCTGAAGAAGCTGGCACCTGCACACAGCCGCTGGCCCAACACCTGCCTCTTACCAGGTTTCAAATCTCCACTGTTGCAACAGCCTCTAGGATAAGGCTGTTTCTTTTTTTTTGGTCTCATTCAAGAGATTTTTGTCATTTTGTCTCAAACTTTGCATGTTTCACCATCAGTGTAAATACTTACTTGGAAAAAAAATATGGGAGTTTAGGGTCACAAGTGAAGATTGACCAAAACCAAATCCTTTATTTCCACAACTGTATAAATGTGCTCCAAATGTGTCCAACACAAGTTAGAACAACAAAACAGAACATGCCAACTGCAAACTAGATCAGTCCACCGATGTGCTGACTCCTTGGTATTAGGCTTAGTTACACAAGACCAGTCACAGTAAAAAGATACATTTTAGAGTACAAAGAGTAGCAGGATGTTAAGCCATTTCAGCTTGTGCACGTACAAGTCACACTTCTGGCAGAAAATGCAGAGAAGTTTGCATTATTATGCTGGAAGCTATGCTGCATCGCTTTAAATGGCATCAATATCGATATCGTCATCTTTATTGTTTGCAGGCTTCACAGTTTCAACTTTTGGTACACTGGCAGTTGTGGAGTACACCACCTGTGGAGACAACACACACACACTGTCACTACAACACCCAGTGCCACGAAGCGCTCAGTAATTTTAACACCAGGCACTGCAACACCCGCCCGCTCCGCAGCCCTCCTGCCCACAGCCATCAGCGGCTCACCGCGCCGCTCCGTGGTCTGCAGCGCACTGCTCGGCCCCCTCCCGTGCAAGAGCAGGGTAGGGGAAAGCTGTGTTCAGACACATTGACACTAATTACACCTCAACATCTGTCGTTAGAAGGTAGCGGCGTGTGTGTCTGCAGGAAGCAGGATCTCACACCCATGGCCAAGAGTAGGTACTACTGAGAGGAGACCAACCAGCCAGCTCACATGCAACACAAACCCCAGCCACAGGTAGCCGAGTGCACCTAACAGATTTTACCTAGGCCTAAACTGTGAGGAAACAGCCACTTGTTCTTTAGCCAACTTTTCTAACCACCACACCCCTGCTAACTCTTCCAAAACGCGAGGCTTTACACATAGTGCCTCTTGTCCATCTTCAACTGTATCAACTACTGCTGTGCAACAGACTGTGCTGTTCCATGACCACGGTCTATTGAGATGCACCTGTACTGTTACAGAAGCGATCTTGGGCAGACCAGTCACAGCATATAGCAAAAAGGCTCTGACAAAGCATTAGAAACGAGGTGTTCCTCCAGCTCCCAACACACACAGCAGTACGTGAAGTCCGCTGTTTTACAATGCATCAAGACAAAGCACAAAACTTAAGCGTGCAGGAACAGCGCAGCCTTGGACTGGTTTACAGTAAGTGAGTCTTTCCTACCTCTATGTTTTCGTCTTCATCCTCTTCTTCATTACCGGAAGATTCTTCCTCAGCTTCCTTCAGCCATTTAATAAATGGTTCTGCTTTGACACGGATTTCTTTGGCAAGCTCCTTTGAAACATATTTCTTTGAGGCCTGAAAGACAGAAGTACACAGACTTCGCTCGAACACTGACATCGGATCACACCCAAATACAGCAGGAGCCTAACCCAGAACTCTAACCTCACCCCACCGCCTCCAACAGCCCCTTTCTGCAAGGGAGTTTTCTCCCAGACAATACGCAATCTCAGATTAACCGCTGAAGGACATCTGCACAAGTTATCACACCAGAACGGAGATGACAGATGCAGTATGCTTCATTCCGGCACCTAGCTGGCACAGTACATGAAACACTATCCCTTACCTTTTCTGCCCAGCCAAGGATGACTTCTTCTTCCAGAAGATCTGCATCATACATTTCCTTCAAAATATGTGGTATTTTAGAAATAAGCTGAGACTGATGCATGGCTACCACACACTCAAAGCCATGAAGAAGGTACCTCTGAGCTTTTTTGTTGTTGTGGCAGAACTAGAATTGTGATAAAAGCAATTAAATTAGTTTATTCTCCTCTCCAGAAAGAAATGCTGCTTATGCTCTCAATGAGACAGCAAGACTGACAACAGCTCATGCTACCCCTCCCAGCCGTTTTTCCTAGTTAAGTAGTAGTGGTTTAAAAACAAACTACTGAAAGTCTTCTTCCCCACAGTACCAAGCAATCCAGAACCTCGTCAAACAGTTGCTACGAACAGCAGCTGCTATGAACAGCCAACTCAACAGTTGTGACACTGGGTGCCAAAGCAGAGACTGCTTACACGAAGGAAGTGACGTCTGTATTTCCGTATCTGCTCACGAATCTTTTCGTCAAAAAGGACTTCAGTGAGAACTAGAGGGCCCATAGCCTTCACGTCCAGTCTCTCTGCTTCTGCTACAATGTCTTTGTCGGAAGCATCAATGACACCTTCTTCCTTCTTTTTCTACAAAGACAGGAACAGACAGAAGTGTTTTAAAGCTGCAGAGGTATGCGTCAATGCTCTGTTGCACCGCTTTCCTTCCCCACCACTGGTGGAACCGGTACTGTAGTGGAAGCTCAAGCAGCTTGCGCTTACTCTCCGTACCAACATGTCATACAACTACAGCAGACTGGCTACCAAACAACCAAGCGGAGAATAATACCTTAACAAAATCAAAGAGTATGTTGACTCTCTCTTCCACTGTTCTTTCCAGGTCTTCACTAAGTGTGAGGTTCTTTGCATGGTCACTGATTTCATCCATTCTACGCCTCTGGGCTTCTTCTGTCGTGTCTTCACCCCAGTCATCATCATCTTCCTCCTCCTAAAAATCAAAACCGAACCAACAGGTTCAGACAATGTTGATATAAGCTTAGCAACAGGTGAGTGTTGTTTCCAGATACAAATCTGAGACCATTTTTATAAACAGGTACTTCTGATTTTTCCCTAAAGAAAGGGCTATGCTACCATTTGGAAGTCAAATATGATGGAGAAAGGGCAGATGTAAGAAAGAAGTAATAGAAGCTAGACTTGAGTTTGCAGCCATCTGTGGGAGTACCTGAAGTGCAGTTTAGCACTTTATCTAGTACACTCATGGGATGTTCCTTTCGAGGGGAACCTGGATGGTAAAGGGCACGCAGCTCTCACTTAGCAAGGAACACAAACATTGTTACTGCAGAGCTGATAAAGCTGCTACAGAGGAGACACAGTGATACCTCTACTCCAGCAGTGAAGTTCTAGGTACAGTAAGAACTTTTGGTGCAACACTGACTCACAAGGAGTATCAGTGATCTAAAAGTTTCAAACCTAGGCAAGACACCACACCCCCCAGGTCTACTTTCCCTTCTACTTACCACAACCTGTGGAGGAGTAATCTCCTCTGGTGGGGGGGGTGGAAGTGTCTCACTGCTGGACACAGAACCATTCTCTTTGTCCTTGCCTTTTCTGTTCTTCTTATCTTTTTCTTTCTTTCCTGTACCAGTGTCACCACTTTCTGCAAGGGAATTTTCATGTTTTACTCTATGAACTACAGAATATAGAGTCCCTGCACTACTGCATCTCTGCCAACGCCCCAAGTGGGTCTAAATGCTTTCATCAGCAGACATTATATACAGTACCCATCCCCAGATGCACATCTGCCCTGAGTGTATCTGCTGGGGAAACCCCTGGTTCCAGTGAAAGTCTTTTGTTTCTTGGGAAGACATAAGGTTGTCCAAGTCTATATAACAGGTGACCTCACTAAGCAGAGACCCCTGGAATAGGTTAGACTTTTCTGTTCTGGCAAGCTTAAATTGCAGCAGGCAACTAGATGCTTACCACAGAGTGTTGCTTGCACAGTAGTATGTTACAGCTAGCATTTACTACACCGTTTTTGCTTCCTACCCCTTCTACTTCATATTGACTTGAAGTCAGAACTGCAACGAGCTCCTGATGACTAGCTCTCCTCCTCAGCTTTGTCCCACATAGGCAAATCCAACTCTTCACAAACATTTCTACTGGGGAAGGATACAGATTACAAGGGAAGAGACTGCTCATATCGAAACTATGAACACAGCTACCTCATCCTGACCCACAAACATACTCCAGGAGTATGCTGGAGCCTTTTTACACTTTAATTAGATGCGAGCCATTTGTTTTTCTACTTCATTAATAGTACTCGATGTTCCATTTACCCCCAATAAATAAGGAAACACACTTACCAGGTGGGTTTTTGAGAATGAACGTGCAGAGTTTATGGTTTGTGTCAAGCATGCCTCGATAGCCACAGGCTTTGCAAGAGTTACCTATAGTTTGTTTCTTAGGATTGACATGCTGTAAAGAACAACAACCTCTAGTTAACACACCACTCACTGAACAATGACACATTAAACCCTAAACCCGATGTTTACATTATCATCTCCACAGGTTTGTTTGCTACTTCCGAACTTGCTCTGTTAAGGGTGATATGAAGTAATCTAGCTCAAAAGATCTGAGCTGTTGTAAATGTAAAACCTTCCCTAAAGGGGGGTGTGTGTGTGTGTGTACTGGATTTTCTCTTCACAGATACTCAAGCTGTTAACTTCACACCAGTTCCACAAACATCTAATGATGTGTTTCCACAGTGCTACCATTAACACAGATGGAAAGCACTCACCAGATCAGTTTCAGGATTCTCACACTCAGGACAGAGAACAAATTTTTTAATGAATCCATCCAACATGTCTTGCAGCTTATTCGCCTCATGAGATCCATTGACAATGTAACGGTCATTCTTAACATCAAACTGGGTCTGTGCTCCCAGCTCACAACCAAAAAATTTGGTAGGATCTGTAAAGAAAGCATAGTAACCACCAATGCTCTCGTATTTTCACTGTGATTTTGAACAGTAAGTAAATACGCCATTGCTTTGTTCTCTTCCTTATTCCATCCTGAAATAATAACATTTCTTTCCTACAAACCTCAAAAGGATGGTATTAATACTTTACTAGCTATTTACCACTACCACTTCAAACACAAAAGCATAAAAAAATGCTGTGCCACTCCAGACTACTTACACGTTGGAGGCCGATTAAGCGCCTTTGCAACGTCAACCATGTTGACTATAACCGTCTTTATTCCATTTCCTTTGCCCTCCACCTAAAGAAAAAAAGTGTTTTAAGATTAAGCGACTGCAACAGCCAAACCCAGTGTGTATTCCCCATTTCAGAACATCAAAACCCTGCTTTGAAGTGTGTATTCTTAGAAGGGCTAACGTCCTCTTAGTCTGGACAGAAAAGAGCAGACATCCTCCTCGGCCTCTGACTGGCTAAACATTATCATTACCTCACACCTAGCTCCCTCCTCTATCAAGAGAGAAAGCGCTGTGAAACAGTACCTACTTACCACTAATAGTAAGTTACCTTGGCAATCAGACGGGGCATTTTGTAGCGATAGAACTGATCTGAAACACTGCGGTTGACGTTGACAGACATTTTGCCTTATTAGTAGCTTTATCAATAAGATGAAGAGATCTTTGATTGCAGTTTTTTGGTATCTTCTGTCTGGAGAAGACGGGATGACATAAACGACTGCAAGAGTTCTCGGTCTCTGACATGAAAAAATTTTCGCCACTGAGGCTGTAAGGTTCTTGCTTGTACGCTATGTTTCCCCAATACAGGTACCAGTGGCTGCGCAACAGCTCTGCAAGTTTTAATAAACAGAAATGAAGTTTATCTTAACATGTACCAATCAGATTTTGCTATAGAACTACATAAGGGACTATGTTTAGCATGAAAGGAAAAAAAAAAAAACAACAAACCCCAAACATTCTTTATGCTATGGCTTTCCTCAACTTGGGGAGCTGAAAACACTAGCCTTGAATTTTATTGCTAAGTAACTTTTCCCTCAACTACACCACAGAGCTTTCCACCCTCGTCTTATGTACTACCCAAAAAACACTGAACAGCTTAAAATTGTTTTCTGTACAATTAACTCCTGTAGGAATGCTGTGATCGATAAGGAAGGGAAAGGAACACTGCTTGATTTATTACAGAAATCAATGGCTCTTGCACCAAGAGTGTCATGTGATACATTTCAGGCTGCAGGGTGGAAGAAATCAGGAGAAAGATCTGGAAAAGTTTCCAATTCCACATCATAGCATGAACCTATCACATAAACTGAAGTCTGTCAGAATGTTGAGAAATATCAGTGAGATGAAGCAGCAGCAATCTGTAGCCCAACATAGTTTTTACATGGCTTACCAGTTTTTCGGATCGGAGTGGAAAAGAGTTGAAAATTAGGTAATTCTCCCTCACTTATGGATTCTCATAGCAGCTTCTCTTGAGTTTTGACTTAACAATAAGCCTGATAAAGTCTGACATAAGTTGCTTCACTGTAGAAAGCCTAGCAATGCAGAGGTACAGAGCAGTGCAGCAGCTTTTCCAGTTGGTTATTTTCTTAGGGGAAGGGGGGAGGGGAAGGAAGGGGAAGGAGGATGAATCCTATTATTAAAGTTGCCTTAAGCAGTATTTACATATTTAACACGTGTCTCTATAATCAGATCTAAGAGTACTTAAGCCACAACTGGCTGACTAGGCAGGCAACCCTGACCACAGCATGGCTATTCTGACACGTCATTGTGTTGTTCTCATTAATGACAGAAGCATTGACACATTAAAATAGCCTTAGTATCTATGCGTAAGAGCACATCTATTGGTTCCACTTGGTCTGAGCCTCTCTGGTCAGGCTTGCTTTTTTTTTTTTTTTTTAAACACAAGAAGTGAGCAGATTTGTACGTGCCTCGTGTTCCGCATTAGCCCAGATGCAGTTTTGCCTTTCCTCAGCAAAAAGCGCACCGTGGACTTTGTCTCAAGCATGAACAGCTTCCTTCCTTGCAACATCTAAGCAGAGCCACCGCGCGACCCGACCACACGCCCACAGCAGCGCCGAGGAAGCGGGCATCTCTCCGACAGAGCCCGCCGCTCCCCCTCCTTCCCGATTACAGCTTTCGTCGGCCGCAGACTAAAGCTCCCTCTCCTGGTCCCTAGGACACCTCATCCCAAGCACCACCCCCCCCACATGCTACGCAGGGAGGAAGAAGCGGGAAGGCAGACAGGCTCCCTGCTTCAAAGCGCTGTGTCCCCGCCCCGCTCAGCCCTGTGATGAGTCATAAATGCAGCAGTTAAACACTGAGTCAGCGCTGGAGGAGGAGGCGGGCGGAGACGCCTCCAGCCACGCATGCGCAGTCCGCGGCGCCCCCGCCCCCCCCCGGGCTCGCCCCCGAGGAGCGGGCGCCCCCCCGCGCGGGGCGGGTTTGTGACTGCGCCACAGAGCACCCCCCCCCCCACCCCGGGCCGGGGAGGCGCGGCCCCAGCCGCCGCCATCTTGTCTCGTCGCATGGCGGTGGTGGGGAATTACAAGGGGGGAAAAAAAAAAAAACCACCAAAAAAAAAAATCACACAAAAAAAACAAACACCAGAAAGTGGGTGTAACTGAAGCCTCGGGGCTGTTAAGTTTGTTTGGGTGGGTTTTGTTCCCCCCCCTCGTTCCTCTTCCTCCTGGCACCAAGGTCCTGGGCATTTCGTTACACAAAACCTCTCCCACTATCTATCCACCAGTTCGCCAACAACCCCAGCCCAGCCTCAGGCGCCCGCCCGCTCCCCCCACCTCCCCAGGACCCAAAGCCTCCTCTCAGTCGCGGCTGCCCTCACCCGCCCTAGCCCGCTGCCCACACTCACCGTTTTCGTCCAATAAAGACATAAACCCAACGCTGCTCGCCCCGGGCTGCGACGAAGCCGAGTGTGCGAGGAGAACGGGGCCGTGGGGGCACTTATATCCAGGCGGAGGGGGAGGCGGAGGCGGACGCCGCAGCCTCCGGGTCCCGGCGTCCTGGGGCGGGCAGTATCAGCAGGGACAGCGACGCCGGGCAATCTGCGGGCAAGACACAATCAGGGGCATCGTTAGCGGCAGCACCTGTGAGGAGAGGGAGGAGGAGGAGGGGGGAGAAGAGGGAAGGGGGGAGGGAGAGGCGGCGGCCGGCGCGCAGCTGAGGCAGAAGGGGGCGGCTGACGGGACCCAGGCAATGGCCGCCCCGTACTCACCTCTAGAATGTTCTCGCTCTGACTGAACAACGCCAAAGCTGGGATCAATCAGCCAGCGGCGTGCCCCGCCCCCCCACCCCCACCATTGGCTCGCCGCTCGCTTTGGGACGACGCTATTGGCTGAGGCCTCGCCCTCCCCCTCACCCACTGGAGGCGGCCGCTATCAATCAAAGCACTCCTGGCTACGCCTCCTTCCCCCCCCGCCAGTGCCCCGAAGGACATCGCGTCTACATCGGCCGAGTCTCGCGAGAGAGCGCGGGAGCTGGCGGGGCTGAGTCAGTGCGGCAGGGCCCGGGCCCAGGGTTGGGGCGGCGGCAGCGCCCGGGGCTCCGAGTACACCCCCCCCTCCGGCCCCCCGTCCTCCCTACCCGGTGTGCTGAGACCTTTCCCGCCCGCGCCGTTGCGCTCACCGGCGCTCCTCGCCCTGCATCAGGGAGCCTCCCCTCCCGGGGAGGTCCCGGAGCGGCCCTCGGAGGGCTGTGAGAGGGCTCTGCGCCTTTGGGCCCGGCCCGCGTCCCGCTCCCCGGCCTCACTTTTCGTGGGCGAGCGGCGCGGAGCAGGCCCGGGGGAGGCCGGCGGTGCCCCCTGCCGCGCCGCGCCGCGTGGCTGCTGGGCCGCGGGTGGGGGAGGCCTGCGGGGCCGCGCTCCTCGTGGAGGCAAAGCCCGCGGGGCTGGAGGAATGAAAATTTGGGTGGGTGCGCCTTGTCACGGACCGGCGATGACCGAATGCTTGGCATCGCTGCAGCTGCAATTAAGCTGCCGGATAAATGGTGTTTTTCCAGCGCAGCCTGCTTTCAGAGCCTGTTACTGAGCTTCAGTGTCATCCAGGCTCAGCTGTGGGCAGCGCTGGGTGCTGAGGCTGCCTTACAAAGGATGATACAATTGCCGTGTGCATGTGCTCTGTATTCTTAATGTGAAATGTTGCCAGCCCTCCGTAGCTGAGTTGGGACACTGGATGAAATACGTGTTTGGATTTACGTTCGCTTAAGAAGCAGAAAACTTTGGTCCTTGCTTCCCCATGCTCTCTTCTTTCCCAGCTTCTTCCATCTCCATATTTCCAGTATCACAGGAATTCCTATTCTGGATGGTTTAGAATGTGAAAAACGTTCAAATTGCGAAGAACTTTTTTTGACTTTATCAATGGGGTGATGAACCAACCCTCTTACCCCTGTAAATACTCCCCAGCAGAACAGTACTCGTCAGTTCTGTCACCGTGTCTAACTGAATAATGTTGGAAAGCTCCTTGATGGCTGTGTGGGTGTACGAAGGAAAAGAGAGGGAATGCAGATAAAACCAGTAGTGACATTAAATAATGTCATATACTCTCAGTCTCTTCCTGCCTGAAGGTAGTTTTGAAACGTGGGTTTCCCGGCTGTCTTCGATAAGATATTGATGCGGTCAAAGGAAACAGCCCTCCTGTTGAACCTTCAAGTACATCTTGAACATTTTTGGTGTGATACACAAAAGAACTGCATTAGAATATAAAGGTGACTGATAGATGAGGTTTTCTTAGAAAACGTGGAAGCCGGGCTATCGTTATTAACACTTCCAGTGACACACAATAAAAATCTTGTTCCCTGAGCTGGAGCAAGCAGAGATAAATGTGCACATCTCGATGCTCTCTAACAAGACCCTTCTATGAGATGGCTGCTGCCCTAGTTATACATCTGTTTTCACAGCAAGTCTTTGTAGCCAGGACACCATCCTGTAAAACATCATGCGAGTCTGTCTTGGACTTCACTACCTGCATTTGAAAAGGTTAAGAATTCCTCAGGATGTGTGAAATGTCTCCTTGATAAATACAGAACATCGCTTTTTAAAACACGAGAATGAGGGTTAGGGCAAAATGACGTAGCATCTCCAAAATACGCTAGGCTTGGCAGTTACCATGAGGGGAGAAAAATCATAAAAATGTAGGAGGCAACAAAAGCACAGCAGGAACTCCTTTGCTGTGAAAATATGCAGCATGTATAACTTGCTGAATGCCTCCCGTCTGTGGCTTTAGTTCCATGCTGTACCACCTATGAGGTTAATAAACTATGAGTGTTAAAGCATACTGCTGCCAACAGCACTTTACTGAGCAGCAAAAGGGAAACGAGACCCTGGATTTGGTGCTATTTGACGTAATGAATAACCCTGAACAGTTACGATTACTAGCATGAAGAAGGATATTTTTGTTTTTATTTTGTAGTATATAAATTGACATCATTAAGTTAAAGAGTTACCCTTTAAGACAGTGTTCCTTCTGCAAAAAGCAGGTCCCATACAGATGAAATCATATGGTACTCTCCTGGATTATACAAAACAGACTAAAATTGTGCATTATTGTCTTCTTGGTGCCTACTTGTTGTTTTTTTTCCCCACCAGAACAATTGGTTAATATTAAGTGTTGGATCCCAAATATTTTTACTAAATCTTAATATTTATAGTTTGTTCATTTTAGTATTTTGTGACTTGGACAAGACAGAAAAATATTTTCTCTCCTCCCACTGTAAAGTGTTGTGATTTCATGAATCCTGAAGTTCATAGGTCACATTGCTTGTGTGACTTTCAAAATACAGAACACTTGTGTGCTTTGCACTTCACTAGTAGAAACTAAGCAGGGTTTGCATATACTTCTGTAGCTAAGACATTTTAACTTGCATTAGTAAGTGAGGTTTTGAAGTGGTTTCATGTCTGAGAATAGGAAGTTTTCCGCAGTGGACCTTAGGGTGCGTTTCCTTATCACAGGAATGCTGTATTATCATTCAGTTCAGCCTTGAACAGTTTAACTTTGTTCTATGTTGCCTTAGTCATTTTTTTATTAAAAATAACAGAGTCAATGTCTGTTATAATGCAGCAAAATCAAAGCTCTATTTAAAATCTTAAGATAGGTCTATATTTAAAATGTAGATCTTCAAAAATGGACGTTGTAATCATGTGTGTGAAGTACTGCGTTCAGCTCTGGAGCCCTCAGCACAAGAAGGACATGGAACTGTTGGAGCGGGTCCAAAGGAGGGCTACAAAAATGATCCGAGGGCTGGAGCACCTTTCCTATGAGGACAGGCTGAGAGAGTTGGGCTTGTTCAGCCTGGAGAAGAGAAGGCTGCGCGGAGACCTGATTGCAGCATTTCAGTACTTAAAGGGAGCCTATAGGAAAGATGGGGACAATCTGTTTAGTAGAGACAACAGTGACAGGACGAGGGGTAATGGTTTTAAACTAAAACAGGGTAGGTTTAGGCTGGATATAAGGAAGAAATTCTTTACAATGAGGGTGGTGAAACACTGGAACGGGTTGCCCAGAGAGGTAGTGGAGGCCCCATCCCTGGAAACATTCAAGACCAGGTTGGACAGGGCTCTGAGCAACCTGATGTAGTTAGTGGTGTCCCTGCTTGCTGCGGGGGGGTTGGACTAGATGCCCTCTAGGGGTCCCTTCCAACCCAAAACTTTCTATGATTCTATGATTCTATGATATTGTTAGATAGACAGCCTTGCGTCCTGTCTGCAGTTGATTTTTCAGAAAGTTTGTTGTCTGTCAGTGCTGTGGCTGGCTGTAAACATAACCCTATTTCAATACCCACTTGGTAACCGTGGCCTTGAAGAATGCTTTTCTCTGCTGCAAGCTATACGTGTTATCTCACAGCAGCTGGTTCAGAGCTGTTATTTTGTCCACTGCAGGCAGGAACCCTTGGCAGGTGAGTAAGTGATTCCTCGTCATGCTGTCGTCATGGCTTTGGCTGTAATTTCAGTAATTTCAGAAGATGGAAAGAGGGACGAGATTATGTATAGTTCCACTGAACCCTGAATAGCAATAGCCTTTCTTCTTCCTATCTTGGAAATGTGTAGAGAAAGTTCAATTATTTACATGCCAGGTTTGAATATGCAACCTTTGGGGAAGCATGAGTCCAAAATCCATCGGGATTGACCCTAGACACTGACCAGTAGCAAGGGCAGAGGTTAATTCTGGTTTTACTGTTCAGCAGCTTTACATTCATTGCTGTCCAGCAGCTCCCTGTTCATCCTGGGGAGACTCACTTTGTGAAATGCCTGCCTTTCTGTGGTCTGTAACATTACCATTCGTGTTAGCTATTATTAGTAGTTCAGGAATTAGTAAACAGACAAAAAGTAGAGCAAGTGTATGATGTTAGATGCACATACAGCCATGATTTATGACAGTTATTTTTGTTGCTTCTATTCCTATGAAGAAATGCTAAAATTTCTCAGCTAGTGTTTGGGTCCTAGTGCACCGAGCCCTGCCCCAGATCTGCTGTTACCATCTGTGTAGACACCGTGAGGCTCGCTCCCACTCTCTCTCTTCCATTGAGCGTCTGGCAGGGTATGGCAGCACCTCAGCAAGGAGAAGTAGCCAGCCTTTTCTGCAGAATATAAACTAGTGTTTGATAGGTGTAAAAGCTAAGGGAAAAGGATGCTTTTTCTGTATGCCAGGGTTTCCTGTCAGGATGCGGTGTGGGGGATGAACACAGCTGGCTGGGGAGGGGAGCGGTGCTGTGGGGGTGCTGGGCCTGGCTCTCCGGTTAGCGCCGCTCAATGTGAGACCCACACGCTGGGTCATCTGCTGCGGGTGGTCACTGCCCGCCTGTTACCGACGCTGTATCCGACACCAGGTGTGTTCACCGGGTTGCATTAAACAGAGCAGGGGGTGACTTCCCGGGACATCTTCAGGTCTCACGGACCTGTTGTCACTTTGGCTTCCGTGAACAAGGCTCAGGTGGGCAGAGAGCATACTGGCTCCATCTGGATGTGAGTTTGCTGGAATACCCTTTCCAAAATAACAGTGGTAACATATCTTAGATCAACTGGTACATCTGGAAGAACTAGCAAGCTTGCTGAACAGCTGGGTAATACCTGTCCATGTAGGCTGAGAGAAGGGCTAAAGGCTGTCATGTGCATCTCTTAATTTTAAGCAGTGCGTGTCTTCAGCAATGCATTAAAAAAGTGGATGTTTGGGCTATCAGGCTGCATGTACTCAGTGGGCATTTGGGCAATCCCACTGTTTTGGTAGGATACCATGGATTTTTGCCATAGTATTTCTTTTTTAACATGAACACATTGATTTGCATTGCATGTTTTTTTTTCTGTGTTGGTGATTTTTCAATAGTGTACCTTTACCTTTGGCATTGCACTTGGCTGGTTCTTTGTCTGTGGGAGGAATCTGTTGAGAATTTTACAGACAGTAGTTGTTTGGATAAAAGGACAAAATAAAACATCCTTTTGAGCAAATAAAACCAGGCTGTCTGTGTTTAAAGAGGCAAATAAGCAAAGGCAAACTCACAGAAATGAATGAAGAGTGCAAATGGAATGGAAGTTCAACCAGGAGGTGAATTCAGCGCAGCACAGTTTGGAGGCCTGTGAAAGAGGGATGCCCCCGGCTTGGAGAGCTGCATTTTCTCCGTGTGTCTCAGCAGTAGGTGGAAATGTTGGTGACAGCAATTGGAGAAGCCAGGCTTCCTCAGTTGCCCAGGTAGCAGCTTTGGCTATGGGCCTAACTGGCGACCACTGGCACTATCTAGCAGCTGCATGCTTGTGGTTGACAAATCTGACTGCTGCATTTACATGGTTGGTGAAAGATGTGGATGTGGAAGATAAGGAGTTCCTGGGGAATAGATCTTCCAGCTGAGAACATGCTGTCGAAGCTGCCTGCCTGTTCATTATGCCCATTAGCAACTGCTGCATTTACGTTTCCCTGCTACTTGTCACAGCCAGGCTTCAGACATCAAAATCTGTCTGCTTGTGTGTCATTAAATCTCTCTTCCAGTATCGTTTTAGCCATTTACACTTTCATTTCTATTTCAGTGAAGAAATTGCTCAGGTCCTCTGCAACTGTTGGGCTTTGCCAACACCTTCATATATACAACCTCGCTCATCCTTTTCCTTTGGCCTCTGACAGTCTGGCAACCAGTGCTGTGATTATCAGTATTGATTTCCCAGCAGATTTTAACTCTAAGTAATAAAAGAGAGTAATGAGTGATTAGAGTTACTTATTGGCTTTCTACTTTTCCTAAAAGGAAGGTGTGGTAGCCCCTGGTTTTGAGAGCCTATCCCCAGAACGTCCTCTCAGTCTGGGGAGACCTTGGGGATCTCAAGTGCTCTTAAAGCTCTTCTCCCATGAGCAGAAACAAGTGGCTACTGAGCTGCTTTCTAGGGGTCCACACTGCTGGTCACAGCCTGTTTTGCTGTTTTCTGCTCATTTGAGCATGGAGGCGTTTCTTTGCTTCAGAATAATGTGGGGGCGTTACTGGCAAAGCTGGGTGGTTTGGAGGCAGTCCTGAGGCCCAGCTAGGGATTACATTTGTGCTTCTGCGGGCAGATCTGGTAGAGGAGAAGGTATCCCTGATGCTTGTGCTGAAGCAAAGGAGAAGTCTGTTTTGAAGGCAAAGGAAAATCTTCATGTTCTCTACAACTAAACCTTCAAAGGTGCTGCTTGTCTGGGAGGGCAGAGCCATGCATTTTGGAAATAGACAGCAAGACGTACAGCAGAAGAAGTTTTGTCCAAAGTCTGATTTTATATCCCTTACAGAGTTGCCTTGCTTGCAACATTGAATGTATTTTGCAGGGCACTACATGTTTTGTAGTGCATAATATTGAGTTTTTAGGTTGTAATTCAGAATTTGCTGCTTGTTTCGTATGCTTTGCCTTGAGTGTGAGTACAGCTGCGGGCTTCTTAATAAAAATACAGAGATTACCGTTTGTAATGAAGCAAATAATACATGACTGCGATGCAGTGCCAAAGTCTTTGAATGCTCTGGTGGTTTGCAGCTCAAATATTTATATTACTAAAGTAAATTGTTTGCCAAACTGGAAGAAAAATAAAGGAGTGGTACTTAAGAGAACAGAGGCAGAAACTTTGTTCTGTGGTTTGCACATGCGAAGTGTTATGTATGCTGAGGATATTACACAGACTAGGAGCAATATTAAAATAACTGGTAACACACATGGTTTCCAAGAATGGTGTAACGAATTAGGTCCAGTTTTGGTCTATGGGTATTCTGTGATGGCTAATAAAAGCTGACTTGAAGCACTAATAATGTCTCGCTCTACCCATCTACCCGTGCCTCATGAACTTGAATGTCAGTGTATTTGGAATTATCCAGGGGCTTCAGGAACAGGTAGATGGGGCTGAAGAGACAGGCAGGTGCATGCACACACACAGATACACACACCACGATCTTATAAGTCTTGCTTGTTGAAGAAACAAGGCTAAAAATACCCTTGAACGTGAATCCAGGTCAAACGTGGTGTTGATTGTAAAATCTAGCATGATTTTATTGACCTGATGTAGATTTTTCTTTCTGAGAACAACTGAGGAGACACACTGAAGGCAGAACTTTCTTTCAAGGATATTACCGCCTTGAACTGTTTTCAAAATCAGTGTTTGAAAGGTCTTATGACACACAGTTGGGTCAATGAATTCTCAGATGCGTAATGGAGGCTGAATTTTGCCTTGAAGCTGTAGGATGTTATTTTAAGACTCTTAAGAAACAGATCTTGTCCACATTGATTATTTTTGAGCTTTTTACTCAAGATAGGAAACAAGCTTTCCTGAAACAGGCATTTTCATAGAGTTGGAGGGATCTAAAATATATGCTAATAACATGATTTGTGGCTACCACACTCATCTGGGAAATTATGGTACCAACATTAGGTAGTAGCTGTGAACAGTTCGGCACTGTAACTCTTTCAGAACTTGATTTTAGGATTCAAAAATGTTCATGTGCATGTAAGTGAGATCACTGGTGTAAAGCATTATTCAGTCCTTGGGAGTCTAATTTATACTTATTTCATTAGTGCCCTTAATATGCCTTTTTGTTAAGTTAAGTCTTATTTGCACAACTAATTTTAAGCACAGTAGCATTTTTGCTTCAGTGCCTGGTGTAGTCATGGGGCATCTCAGTGAGCTGTAACTTGCGGTTGTGCAGTTCTCTGTGGACTTGGTATCTGGTACATCTTCTCTGCACTAAAGAACGCAAAGCAGAACTTGTTAAAGTTGCTCATAACCACTCCACCCTCTAAAAGACGAGATACTCAAGAAGAATACAGTGGCTGTTTTCAGTGTTGTTTTGCTGCAACTCACCCACAGTTTGTTTTTAATCATTGTCATGAATGATTCACCGTTCCCTTTCTATCATGTTACTTTTTCATTGTTGTTTCCAGCAGGCAAAAAGCTTTCAAAGGGTTCTTTAGGGTTTAATGTATTGTTTGTCCTAGATACTGGGCATGACTTATTCAGAAATGTGTAATAAATACACGGCTCCTCTGGTTTCTGATTGTTTGCACAGGCAACAGATTAATGGATGACTAGGTGATGGATGATTTCTCTGTGCAAGATGAAGTTAGGGAGGGTGTGTGGGGGCAGGTGGGATCTCAAAGGTCATGTGTAAATGCTTGTGAACTCATTCAAGTCTATGGAGATACACCATTTTATAGCAGTGGATAATGTGCCAGTTCAACTCAGAGACTTTACTTCTAGGATGTCTTTCCTGGTAGTGGCGTTGTGCACTTATCCCTGATTATGCCATATAGAAGCAATACTTCTGTCTTCAAAGATGTATGCTTATAAATGATTATTTTTAGTTTGTAGATATCCAGTTCTTGTGGTTAGTAGCACCTACTGTGGCTAAGGAAGACCTTTATTTTCCCTGCTTGCTTTTTTTCCTGGTGCACTGAGACAAGGAGTGCTGCAACAGGCTGTTTTGATAGTTTCGTCTATCAGCCGCGAGGGTGAATCTCTGTGCGAGTCTGTGTGCTCTGGAGGATGTTTACTAGTACACGTATGATTAAAGTTCTTTTCATTGTACAGATAGCGCATTGTGAATCTCAGTGCCACTGCTGCTCCCACAGAGGCTCACAGTGAACAGCTGAGTCGTCCAGATGAAGCCTGAAATATCTCTCCTCGCAGATGTGAAGGAGTCCCATCGCTTCCTCTGCAGAGAGTCCTGAGCTGCTGCATTCTGCACTCTGCAAGGAGCAAGAGGCAACGTGGCCCCTGCACCTCATCCAACAGCGTGCTAATTCTGGTGCACGGGGAGGCATATGCTGTGACATACGCAGGCAGATCGCTCGCAGCTTACTCAATTCCTGGAGCAGCAGGGAAGCGGGCAGAGTGCAGTGGGCTGCCAAGTCACAGCCTGCTAGCTAGATTGCTTGAGAGTCAGCACAAACCTCCTTATCCCCTGCTATGGAGTAAACCACTCAGTAATGTCTTCTCTTACCCTAGCAAAGGTCTTAAAGAGGCAGCTCTGTAGCTTACTTTGGGTTGTGGCAGATTTCCCTGATTTTTGCCTGTTTACTTTGCTCCAGATCTGCGAACAGTATTGTGTCTGCCATAGTGATTCCAACCTATGTATTTCTGCTGAGGTATCTCTGGAAGATGTGATCAGTGTTGAGGAGGTCCATCTCCCTACATCCGTGGACTCTGCACAGGGCTATTGCACAAGAGGCTGTGCAATATTTTTTTCCAAAAAACCTGCTAACGAGAACAAGTGGATCAAAGGACTTATGAGTCATGGGTTTCCCATCGCATTTGTCTCTTTCATGGAGTGCTGACTAATGGCTGCTCAACAAATAAATAAAAATATCAGATAAAATGAAGTCGAATTCTTAAGCCTTTACTCAGGACCAGCTAAGCTTCAGCCATTTGCTCTGACCACTTTTGAAAGCTTGGCATGCATCACTTGCATGGGAGAGCTGTGTCAGAGCTGTGTAAAGCCCTGTATGTCTTAACTCTTGTCCTGTATCTTAAATCTTGCCCATTTCCCACTTACACTGACTGTGTTTGAAGCCTTTTAGAGGGTCTGTCGTTTGTGCACAGTCCACGCTAAGGCATGAAGGACAGACAGGATTCTGTTCTTAAATCCTGCTTTGAAAATCTCTTCATAATATGTCCCTACAAGAAACTGCTAGTTTGTTTATTTTGATTTGTCCTTTGGTTGTGGCTGGATGCCCGGTCATGGGCCAGAATCAAACTGGCCGAGTACCAACACAGAGCAATTTGCAGCTCGGTGTAAGTGACTTGAGTTCGTTTTGGCCATATCTCCGCAGCATTTCCCAGAGCCAGTCATCTGTGCTTCAGCTGATCGGGGTGCAAACTGAACTCTGGCTTGCCTGGCTGAGCCTGCCAAGAAAAGCATTAGCTAAGCAGAAACAGCTTGTAGCTGAGGGCAAAGGTGAGCATGCATTAAGTATCCACATCTTGATACAGAAAGGATGCAGCTACAATCAAAACAGGGGAAAGGGGACCGGGCAGACAGGCAGCCGCCCGAGGTGACCCAGGAGTGCATGCCGCACTGCTTACTGAGAAAGGCTTCTTTGTCTCCCCGCATTATGCCTGCCTCTTTTGACTGAGGTGCAGAACAAATGCAAGAAATCCACCTATATGGCCTTGATGACATTTTTCTGTTTCTTGGCATTGCTTTGTTGTGCTCAGAAGGGCCTTGAATGTGTTGGACCATTGTGTATATCTCAGCAACAGCCAAGCAGAGATATTTGTGCAGCTGGCTTTGCAGTTCTCCTTTCCCTAATGTGCAGGCTAGGAAATAGAGAGGGTGTCTGAATGCTGGGGCACCTTTCTAACAAGAGTATTCACTGCTGAATCACAGCTGAGAGGCAGGAGAAAGAGACTGACGTTCTCCTCTGTGTCTAGGAAAGAGTGGGGAGCAGAGGTGAGGAGGAGACCTTTAACCAGCACCTACCCCTTTAGCACTGGCTGGTGTGTCTGCCTGATCCCATGTCATACAGTGTGGCAGTGTTTGTATTGCTCCCCTGTTCCCATTTAGGTTAGATCTCGACCAGTGTGACCTGCATTTCCACACCTTATTTTGAGCATAGCTAATGCAAGCCTTGCTCTGGCAGAAGGCCTGCTGTGTCCGTGAGTATCCCTCAAAGAGACAGGGCAGTGCTTCTCACCAGTTCTGCGAGGAATGGTCTTATCAGAATTCTGGGACTTCACCTGGATGTGCACAATTCCTTCTTGTTCTTACAAGGCTTTACCACTTTGATAAATTCTGTCTATAGCACCCTCCCCCCCATAGGCTATAGGTAACATGATAAAATGGATTTGACTTCCAGTTACAACTGGTTTTCTTTTCGCACTGTCTTTCATATCTGTTTCTGCACTGGCAAAATGGTTGGGCTGTGGGCCTTGACGCCCTAAGACTGAGCATGAGAGATACCAGTTCTGTGTCTTCCCGAACTTTGGCAGCACTCAAAAGACTGGATTTACAACCTGACCTCTGTATCTACCAAATGCCTGTTTGGCAAAGTAGTTTTCTTGAATGGCATGCCCCGATTCTGGATTCAGCTTTGCGCTGTTTGATGGGGCTGATTCCTGGGAAGAGGTGTCTTCCTCCTCCTGGGGTGAGTTCAGGTCCAGCCAGGAGACACCTTGGGTGTTGGCATGAGGTAATACAGTCCTTTAGCAGTCTGGGCAATTCTAGCAACAGAGAATGCCTGGAATGTAATGCTTATTTCTTTTAGTTGCCCCTTACTTTGGTGTCCAGCAGGGACAACCTCTGAGCCTGTTGGCATGACAGTAGCTTTGGTCACTTTTGGAAATTTGGGGCTATGTGGGCTCAAAGCTGCTCCTTTTGCATGGGAGGGCTGAGATAAGCCCCATGTCTGAGCTCCAGTCCTGTGTCTTACTTGAACATTTCCCATTGCCCATTAACTGTGGAGCTTTAAAAGTTAAACAGCAAGCCTCTTCTTTTCAGACCCTCTTCTTTCTTTGTTGCTCTCATGTTCGTTCTCGTTCCAGCTCCCTAAGGGGAAAACCAAATACCATTTGCAGTTCAGTGCTGTGTGTTACATTTATTGCCTTGGTCTTGCTCTCTCTCAGAGCATGAACCAGCCGACCAACTTCTTATCAGTTTGGCAGGCTGTGACTGTTGTCCTGGTGACCAGCGTAGTTGCACTATCATCATGTACAGCAAGCAGCGAAGGAGACGCCTTGACCTGTGGGTGTAGCTGTGCTTGCGCATGATATGCCAGTGAAGCCACTGGGATACACAAAGATAAGATCCAAGTTTTGGTCTGTGTATGCGACAGATGAAGCAAAAATAAAATGGAGAAGCATGCAAAGTTAATAGCTATAAAAGAAGAAATAAGAATGTGTGTAGGAGTTGCAGATGCTCAGCTCTTCTCAGCATCTGATCGGGGTACCAGTCATCTAGCGCATTTGTATTTGAGAGATACTTGTCCCCCAGCCTGCTGTCTCTTTGCCTTTCTGTCTTTTTCTACCCACTCCCTCATTTCTTCCATTTCTTACGTTTGTGGACATGAGAAAGAATAATGTTAGTAACACTTCTGAGTCACATTATCCATCCAGACACACCATGCTTAATCCATTCACATACACGTTCCTGAGCAACGTCGACTCCAATTCACCGATTGCTCATGTGAACTGATATGGGTGATTTGGTGGTGCCCTGTCACAGATTATCTCCTAGGTGCTAACAGAAAGCCCTGCTTTGAACAGCGTACAATCTGAGTGGAAGACAGATGGAAAGAGATTGGTAAGGGAGCACAAAGGAACAGTGAGACATCATTACTCAGCACATAGGCAACGGTGTCAGCACACCAGCTGCCTAATGCTTTGGGCAGCTTTTGCAGGCTATGCAGCATGTTCTTGTTTTAGTGTTGGCTGGTTAACTTAGATATTGACAGCTCTCAGCCATCAAAGAGAATGTGGAATGGGGTAACCTAGATAAAATCAGATCCGGGCTAGTACAGGTGATGTTAGTTAGGGGATAAGAACATATTCAGGTCTTTTACCTTTGAAAAGTTTGTAACAAGCCTGCCGGTTTCTGTGCTGAGCGGGGGCAGCTTTAATCTGCTGAGGTCCAAGCGGGGCACAGCCCAGAGACTTGTGAGCCCTGTGTTGTGCATGCAGTGGCGTGGTGGTGTAGCCTTGGTTGGTACGAGGAGGCAGCGTCTGGTTAATCCCCAACCCAGCTAATCTTCCATGGCTAATTGAGAGATGAGTATGATCGGTTTACTGTAAAAGCTGGCCTTTCAGAACACTTGATACCAGGCACAGCTCCGCAGACATCAAGAGTCCTGCACTAGACCCAGAATCGTGGGAGGGTATGTTGGATCTGCTGCCTGTCTTGTTTTGCTTTTTTATCTGTTGCCCTTGTGTGTATTTGCTTATCTGTGAGCTCCAGAGGCCTTGCAGCAGATGGGGTGCTCCGCTTGACCTGCCCACCCTCCGCTCACATCCGTGTATCTCCAGACCGCCTGCGTGGAGGAATTTCTGTGGGCAGCGTGGGGAGGGGGAGCTGGCGCAGCAGGTCTGTCTCCGGGGAGGGTCTCTGAGGAGAGGCTTCAGGGCAGGCTGTGTTTCAGTGGTGGTGGCAGGGATAAGGAGTAGGCTTGTGAACAGCTCAGCACCCATGCGAGGGCTCCTGGTGGGAGGTGCCACATCTCCCTGCTGCAGGATCAGAGCCCTGCTGACTAACGAGGAGAGGTTTGAGGATCTTGTGGGATGAAGCTTCTGTCATGTAAAATTTATGGTGCTAGCAGGCCATCCTAAATAAAACATTACCCTCCCTGAAATGGACACAAAGTCTTCATTTCATGCTTGTAAAAAAACCACAAGGAAAGGATGTTTAAAGAATGAGGGAATTCAGGACTCTTTTGTGTGCCAGTCTGATGTGACCCTGAATCTGCTCTCACAGCAGTGTTGCACTGGAGTGACGTGTGCTCGTTGCCTGTGAGGAACTGTAGCATTGAGGGGAGCATCGCTTCGGTTAGAGGAGGAGAGGACTCGTGCTTTCTGGTTGGCAGAAGCAGAGGATTTGCATTTCTCACCTCTGCAACAGCTTCATCTTCTGGGATGGCTCCATGAGCTTCAGTGACACAGTGCATGGTGCTGGTGGGCAATGGAGCAGACCTGCACCAGCTCTCTTGTTACGGGACAGCTGATCACCTGGCTCCCATTACACTACTTCTGCTTTTTGTTTGCCTGCCTGCCTGTGCCTCTTGTCCTGCACTCATTAGTGCTTCTGTTGCCAAGATCAGTCTGTTTTCCTTGGGCTGCTCATAACTCTCCTAGCTGTTGTGTATCCTGAAATTTCTAAGGGACTTGTGAGAGTCCCGTGTACCTTGAGGTAGTAAGGCATGATCATGTGGCCCTTCCTTTGTAACATGAGTTCTTCCTCTTATGGGAAGCCTGATAAGTGAAGAAGAAGCTATTGTTTGTTGTTGTTACAAAAGGCTCTTGAGATAAACGGGAATCTGGCACCAACAACTAACTGCGTAATTTCAGGAGGGTAACTGAAATGGCTGGAAAGCAGTTTTTGCTACTAATGAGTGCGGTGGATAATTGCTGCCTGTGGTTCTTTTTCAAGGCAGTGTTAGTTTGCTGGTGTGAACAATAAGATAGAGAACGCGTGTGTCAGTGACTGATAAAGTATGTTTTATTTTTGTATGAATTGATCCCCAAAAACTATAGTTACAGAAAACTCAGTGCAACATCACCTGCGATGAGTTGCAGGTGATAGGTAGCAGAAGTGACCCTTGTGCGAGTCTTATGTGAGGGATGGAAAGAAAATGGAAAGTTTGGGGTAGAAGAAGCCATATTCAAGATATTTGTCCCAAACCACTGTTTTTCCTGGGAGCAATGTTAGAACCCTGTGGCACAGCAGTGTTAGATGACCACACAGCGATGCATGGCTAGCCCTCCAGCCAGCTTGTGTCACCCAGGCCATCCTGGCAAGTTTGCAGGATATGTCACGTCCCATGTTCTTAAAACACTTCTGAGCATCCCTGTGTGTGATTCTCACTCACCCCCCCTGAAACGCAGAGCTGAGTTCCCAAGCTGTAAGGTGGCCTAGCCAGATGCCTGCCTGTCCCCATTCCTTTGTGCCATTTCTGTTTGCAGGAAAATCTACCATTGCCTGCCCTGCGTGGAGGACGTAGCTTGTGTGGCTTTATCTGCAGTGCATACCTGACGCTCTGTGACAGTGTGGTATTTGCTGAGGAAAGAAATGTTATTTGTGGTTTGGGAGTTGAGTTGGATCTGGTCCATTTGTCTTTGTCTCTGCCTATGTTGTTTCTTTTGAAGTTTTTGTTTCTTCTTCGGGGGAGTCACCTAGACTGTACCAGCAATTAGCTCCAGGAGGCAGGCTGCCTGGGATGGGAGCTTCAGGGCTGAAGATCAGTTAGAAAGGACAGATGAAAACAGCTTTTCCAACCTTGAGTATATGCAGTGTGTTGGTGGATTGCCAAAGAGGCAATTGGGACCCCAAAAGGGCCCTTGTTCCTGGGGCAGCTGTTCCTGGGCAGAGGCAAACAAGGTGTCAGCAAGCACCAGGCCCTCGCAGCCAGCTCAACCCCTTCCCTTTCCCCCGTGGCAGGGACATCCTGTCTTGATGCTTTCATCCTCTCAGCAGCAAAATCTGATGTTTCTTGTACAGTTTTGGAGCAAGAGCCAGCAGCATCTCCCAGCCGTGCAGAAGCCCTGGGCTGGCGGTGGTGTCCTGGGGAGGTGGGCAAGCAGGATGCCTGTGCAGGGCTCCCCTCTTGTCAAGATGAGCTGGGTGCAGCAAGCGACTTTTGCTGGGGCTGTTGCCAGATACGCAACCCAAAAAGGCACAGGAATCATCAGCTGTACAATTGACCCTGTGCCCTCACAGACTACACACGTCTGAGTTTTTTCATGTGAGTGGAAAGTCAGAAGACCTGTGGGCCTGGGGACTAGTTTCTGACACTTTTTTTGGTGGTTAGTTTCTGGAAATTTAGGCTATGGCTTGTCTGCTGTGAAATACATGCATCGACATCTGAGCTACTCATTCTGAATTCCTTCTGTTGTTGATGGAGAGAATTAGGCGGTGCCTGTATGCTGCTTGACTGGCCTATTTTAGATGTCTGCATTTGCTTGAGAGAAGAGCACTGCCTATACCTGTGCTTTTTTTCTGGTTATAAGAACAGTCTGGATCATCAGCAGAGATGTAGATTTCTTCACACTGGCCATGCAAGGTTAGTAAAAGGATTCACACCCTCAGAACTTGAATTGCCTGTTAACTCATGCACTGGGCAAAGACTCTGGATTCCCTAGACAGACCAGATGAAAACCAGGGAGGTAGAGACCTGGCCACAGAGAGTCCCTGCTAGGTCCCTGCTTAGAGGGGATCCATCCTGGCTTGGTTGTCTGATGGATCTCGACTGGGGCTGTGACCACTAACCTGCTGAATGAAAAGCTGGTACAGGGTTTTGTTGTCTCAAGTTTTTTGTTTGTGCCAAGGAGTCAAGAACAGGTCTCAGAAAATCAGCTTGGACCTCTGGACAAGTTTTCTGTTGCTGAACTTGTCTCTCCTGCTGACTTTTGTCTAGCTGCTGAGATCTTGTGTTTACCCTTTCAGGAGTTGTGAAGACCGAAGTGCAGTGTTTTCTATCATCCTTCAAACTCTGCCTCATTCCCCACCTCCTGTAACCCCCTGGCATTTTTCTGGTCCATATCCTTGTCCCTTGTTACCTGCATCACTGTCTTGCCTTTTCATAGCCTCTCCATGCTCCTGTTTGGTTTGGTTTGCTCACTGCTGCATGTGCTTTGTTTTGTTGACTCCCAAAGCATGAGACCTGCAAGGTCTCTTGATTTGGTCTGACTTTGCCTTTTGAAAAGAGGCCTGAGATCTCAGTAACCCACTCAAAGAACTAAAAAAACAAACCATCCCAAACAAGACAGGGAAATATACAGTGGATCTTTCTGTGCTCTCATAAATAAAAGTCAGACAATCACATGGTTTTCTAAAAATAACACCCATAGCAAGTGTTTCAGTAGGAATAATACTGACCTAGTTTGCATCTTGCCCACATGCAAAAAATAGGTTGATGAGGAAAACCCAGTTGCCTGATCTGATATTTGCATTTGCTGAACCAGATCTGAATTGGAAGGTGGTTAATTAGATCTCATATTCACCTCTCGGTGGCTCCTCTGGAGGTTTCAGGGAAGAGGAGGAGATGCTCCTGGGAGATGCTCGTTGGCAGTGTGGCCTACAGCAGTCGCTTGCCTTCTGTGTGGGCTGGGCATGTGGGTTGTGCCTGTGTGCTGCCATCAGTGAGGGTCTGCATGAGCAGAAGTCCTCTTCTGCGGACTCAGTCTGGGATGTTCATGACTGGAGGAAGGGCAGAATATCTCTGTGATCAGACGACCTGAATTTATGTGAATTTATGTATGTGAATTTAGCTTTCTTCCTCCATCCATGAATCAGAGCCAGATCAAAACTTTTTGGTATTGAAGGAGACCTCCCTTGGCTGCCCAGCTCCTGCCCACCCTGGGGACTCCATCTTTGCTGTTGTCCTTGTCCCTGCGGCCAGCACTGCGGCATAGCCCTGGACTGGGAGCTGTACGTTGGTGTGTTGTGCGCTAGCCCCTGCCTGCCCGCTCCTTCCCATCCCACCCGAGGGGATGCTGCTCAGGTGGTGGGCTGGACCTGGACATGTTCCCTGTGGGCAGCTCAGTGTTGGTGACAGCATTGACAGCAGCCATCCAGGGTTGGGAACAAGCTGGCATCCCTCACAGTGATGGACACCCTGAGGCTTCCCTGAACACTGTTTTGCTGAGTATTACTGATTAATATGAACAGTTACTGAGCCTGGCTTACAGGGGGGCCCGCTAGGATTGTGGGGAGATGAGGAAGGTGATTGTAGACAAAATGGATCAGTAGCAGAGGCAGGAAAAAGAGGACTCAGAGGTCCTTACTCCAGGGCTGACCAGCCTTTCTGTCCCTCTGAGGCACACAGCACTGTCATTATTGTGTTAGCACATTTGTTACTGAGTGCCACAGGATGTGCTTCCCATCTCTTGGAGAACTGGCGGATGGAGAAGTGTCCTGTGTGGTTCACCGGTAGGACATGGCATTGCCTTGGCAAGGCCTCCCTTGCTTCTCCAGTGATGGATGTGCACTGCGCTGTGCCTGCAGCTGGATCCCATCGCGACCTGGCGGTGTACGGCTCAGCAGACCTCGCTGCCTTGTTTCCAGGGCAGGATCTGCCTCCGAGCTGCCGGGAAGCCGTGGGTGGCTGTGGAACAGCAAGCTGGCCGCCCCACTGTGCTGTCATGTCCTCCACGGCTTTGGCACACCTTGGCCTCTCCATGGCTGCCTGGCCTGCCACGTGTGCTGAGGTGAGGGCTGCAGTCCTTTCCAGGCTGAAGAGCGAGCAGAAGCCTGTCAGAGAGTGCTTTGTGTGGATGTGGATAAAGCTCTTTCATGACTAACGGATGCCATTGCTTTCCCTTAAGATTGTATCTTTGGGGTTTTTTTCTCTCCCATGATAAGCGATACATGAATTCTGACTCTCTGAACAGCCTCGGTGCTGGGAAAATGCTCTCATTCAGGCAGAGAATCTGGGTCAGCTGTTCATAAGAATAGACCAAGCCTTCGCTGAACGCAGTGGACGGGCCTTCAGCGGGATGGGGGTTTTTACTGGCTTGTTTTGTTCATAAGGAGCTCCGAAAGTTGACAGGCATTTTGTGGACGGCAGCTATCGCTTCCTGCCAGCAGGCTAGATGCAGGCATTACTGATTCAGTGCACCACAGGGGGAAATCAATAATATGAAATATTTATTGTGATTTAAAAAAATTTTTAACCTAAGATAGGGCACTCAATAATGAAGATCTGTACCTATGTTCAAGAGGATCTGATTCATAGGATGTCATGGTATTAAAATGGGGCTTACATTTTTTCTCTGATTCCTCACCTATAAATAACTGCTCTTACATATGGCATCTGATTATTTAATTGTATATGCAGATTAGATAGTCATTTGCATGCTGTCATCAGTGACAGCAACTAATAGCACTGGCAGTTATTTCCGGGCGCATATGGTAATGCCAAAGGTTTTAAATATCAGTCAGTACCTGCCATACATATCAATATCTCTTCCCATCTCTTCCCTTCAAAAAATGTTAGAATAAGTTAATATCACAACGTGCATCTGCTGCTTCTTGGAACTAGCTGGACAATGGCACACCTGTTGTGTTACATATTTTGTGTAGGACTACAGTCCAGCTTGGAGTTCCTGATTTCTCTGTGGGTGACAGCTCCCCACGACTGGGAAGCAAGGGGAAAGAAGATGTTAACACGCTTTTTCTCAGTCATGTTTACACATGCGAGGGGTGGGCGAAGGCAGTTGCAGACAGGAAGGACTCAGGTTCCACTTGTACAAAGTGGGATCCATAGCCATTTTTATCCAGAAGATATTTTACAGCTCTTTGGCTTTCCCTTTGCATAGACCTCAGTGGTTACCTAGGGTAAGGTTAGTAGGAATAAGGGCCATTGCGTCTTCTTATCCTCATCAACAGTATCAGTGCAGTTGCCTTTATTCTTGATGTAAAACAGGAGCATGAAATCTTATATTTTGCTGCCGTTTTACCCATTTTGCCCATCTAAGGTATATTTAACTGGGAAGAGCCAAGGAGAACCCAGTGAACATGTAACCAGTATTGGGCTTGGAAGCTCCCCATTAAAACCTTGTGCAGAAGATACCATTAAAATGCCATTTGTTCAAGCAAACACACTCCAAGGAAGCTGCCTTAAAATCCAGTGATTCTGTGCTGTGTCAGGATCAGCTATATTAAACTGGTTTGTAGTTCGTGCGATTTTTAGATGTTATGGACTCCAGGGCATTTGTTGTCATGTAGCCATGGAGCATGCAAACACCACTCCACACCACTATTTCCTGCTCACTAAACAGATATGTACAGCTAAGAGGCTGAATATTCTCTTTGAAACTAAAGGAAATAGACACTTATTTAAATCCTTTGTTGGAATGTGGCTTTAATGCTCTTTTATTAATTGAGTTTCAAGAATTTCGGCTCTTGAGAGCCAGTAAATAACATACTGGAGATCTAAGGTTTTAAGAATACAGGTAACATGCTTGTTCAGGATGGGAAAAAATAGTGATTTCTTTTTTAATTTGCCTGATAATTTAGAAACATCCTTACAAATTACCTGATTTTGGTTCCCTGAGGACCACATCTTTCTCTTTTGCGGGGAAAAACTTGCTGTGAGCGATAATCGCCGGCAGAGAGGCTGCGATGAAGGCGGTAGAGGAGCACTGCCAATGTGCTGGTAGTGGGTGCTGTGCAGCTCTCGGGAGCTGGGTTAGTGTCTCTGAAGCTTTATATAGCGCTCCCTCTGCTTTGCTGAGAAGTGGGCAGCAACGGAAAGTTGAGATGCATCCTGATACTGGCAGCAGATGAATGCATTACAAATACTCTTCCCTTCCTGTACCTTGCCTGTATCTGATGCCTTCCTCCCCAGATTTTGCCTGTATCTTGCTTTATCGGTGTTTCTTTCATTCTTGTAAGAGAAGAACCAGTCAGAAACTGCTGAAGACTCTCAGAGAGCTTCCATATCAAGTAGCAGTGCTGAATTTTCTAGTTCCGTGTTTCTTTTAAAAGGTTTTCGGGTTTTGGAAGAAAACACAGTGGTGCAGTGTAAATATTTTACCACCAAGTATTTGGGAGGCCTGCTTTATTCAGCTTGAACTCATGCCGATAAAAATTTAATGCTTCTCTTTGTGCTCACGCAGAGTTCCTCCCCGGGGTATTTTTCTGAAACAATTTCAGAGGATGATTAGCTCTCTCCTAGGACCCTTTGGGTTCCTCTTGCTGTAGCAAACCTCTCACTGTAGCTAGCTAGCTCCAGTGTTTAGAAATCACAAAAATCTCTTATAACTGACCTTTTTACAGTGTGACATGGCATCTTCTTGGATATCCTGAGCTTTACCAGGGCTAGTGGCTAAACCAGCTCCCCGCACACTGTGGGGTGGGAATGGAGTTCTTACTGGCACCGTCCAGAAGTGACAACCGGAGATGTTAGGTGCTCAGCATTTCTGAAAATGTGATTTATTTATGTGCCTGTATGAAAGCTGATCTCTTTTCTCTCACTTCCTCTTCTGAATAACCTGTCTGCCATGTGAGAGTGTTCAGCAGTGAGGATAAGGGCCTTGAGTTGTGTTGTTAATATACCCCATCCCATATAACAACTCCTTTGGCAGTGCAGGTGCATGGGGTGTTCCTGCCTTCGCTTGTAGCCAGAGATAGCTGCTGTGAATGATTAGTGCAGAAATGGTTGAGGTTTGATCTTGTGTTAATATTTAAATGTGCCCAGCTCCTATCTGAGAGGTCTGGGGGTGTCCTGGAAGCCAATCTGTAATTATGATTTTTAGCCTCCAGATGGTGTCTGGCAGATGTGCCTGTGGAGCCGTGTCAGTACCGTGGGGGTGAAACACGGGAGACTGGAAATTACACGATCATTGGCCACTTGTGGCAGTGGGAAAAACATGTGAATGGTGTAATGTGGGTTTTCAGTCCCAAGTCTCTGCATATGCTGCTCCATGTAGGGCTGTGGGTACAGCTGTGTGTAGGAAGTTTCCTGTGAAGTTGTACCTAAAGTTTTTGCTTCTGGAAAGAATCTATGAAAAAATGCACAGCGGAATCCTGTCAATCTAAGCCAAATGAAAAGACTCGAATAAAATAATTTTAGGCTTGTCTGTCCAGATGGAGATGGAATATTCATAATAGAAGCTTTCAAAAAAATACCCTATTGGACAAAATCATAGATCATCTTGAAAAGAGACATGGTGGTGGTTGAGGTAATGCATTCTTTACCACACTAGCAAACAATATCCGTAATTTATTTTATAAAAAATTATTTGCATCCCAAGGATAGCAAGCAGCATTGAAATTATAGTTTTCCTCTGACAGACCTGCCCCTGGAGCCTTCCTTGGGTAACACTTCAGGTAGCTCTTTAGGATTAGAAACCAAGCTGCTGGGTGACTGCTCTTCTAGGGATGCGACCAGACTGACAGCCCGTAGCTCGTAGCACTATGGTGGTTTCTGTGGCAGAAACGCTTCCATTAGCTGCTGGGCAGGACTTGGGCTTTCTGAGCGCTGAAGTAACGAGGGTGGGCCCTTAGTAATAGGAGATAAGGTGTGAAAAACTACTTCTGGGATATTTTCCTCCATGTTTTCCTGATCCCTTTTGAGGCAGAGAGGCCAGGTCGCCTGTCCTTCAAACCCCTCCTTGGCACAGAATACTATGCAGTTTGGCATGGGATATATATTGTCTGTATTGTTTACATAGAGGTATATGGTAGGAGAACATGGTCAGACAGTCTCACTTCTTCGCCTGCTGCCCATGCAGGACTCCGGAGGCCTTGGGAGAACACAGATTGGGTCAGCCAGCCTCACTTCGTGGCCCTGATGTTTTCTGTGCTGCCTGCTTTCTCTGATAACTTGTTGTCCCTGGAGAAATCGGGAAATAGCCCTCAACCCTTTACAGAAACTTTACGTCCTGCCCAGCCCACACTGTACCAAGCAGCAGGGGGGCTTCTACCAAACCGTGGTGGGCAGGGTGAGGGGATGGAGCCAGTCATCTCCATCCCCTCTCTGATCCTGGTCCGCGATTCCCCTCCTGTCCCCATGTCCCTGCAGGTGCCGGTGCGATGCTGAGGGCTGCAGCCCCCATACCTCCACACCAGTAATGCCACACCAGCCGCTGGCCTCCCAGCAGAGCTGGGGAGGGGCATGCAAACCGCCTCCCACTCCTGGTAGCTGCTATTTCTGCACCTCATCACAGCTAAATATAACCTAGCTCCACACAGGGCCTTGGGGTTGGTGAGTTGTGTGAAAATGAACACGTTTGCTTTGAAATATTTTATTGCCTCATTTTTGGGGTCTGGAGAAACTCTTTTTTAACCAGTTTGTGTTGTGTGCTATGTATTCTGTCTGGTGGACAATTCTTTCTCCCTCTTCCACTGATGCTGAAGGAAAACAGAAGGAAGTTGCAATTACTGCAGTATCCTCAGTTCTTGCTGGAGGCCTGCAGGGCAAAATCAGGGAGTGGGAATTCCCAGCTTGGTCTCAGTTTCTTTACTGAAGACTAAGTTGCTACTTCAGGAAGCATTGCTTTATTCTTCTCTTACTACCTGGATAGGATATTTTTTAATGCAGGGGTTTTTAGAGTTACTTCGAATATCCCTATTGCTTGGCTTTCCACAGGTCATCTTTAAAAGTCTGGGAGTTGTGTGGTTTATTTATTTATTACTACTGTTGTTGTTGTTGTTTTAAAAAGGGGAAACATCTTCCTTAAAGCAGTGCTTGTTTCATTCTGAAAAAAACCCTGAAATTAGGCAAAATCCCCAGGAATTAGCTAAAAATGTTCCAAAGGAATGGCAAAGTAGGTTACTAATTAAGTGAAAATTGAGGTCAGTTTGGAATGAGGTCCTCACAGTCAGGAGGAAAACAGAGACAGCGTAAATTGTACATCAACTCCAAACTTGTTTTGTTTCAGTATTCAGGGCAGGGGAAGGGGCGACATTCGGTTATTTGGGGAACTTACTCTTAGGACTTCAGTGTGGTTTCTGAAACTGCTGGGAGCATGCAGCCTGTCTGCCTGTCTGTCAGTCCATCTGTCTGTCCCTTCCTAATAAATTCAGTTCCTCCAGAGCAGGAGAGAAGTCTCAGATTAACTTCTGCAAAACGTGATGAAAATCAGTGCCTAAGCAGAGAAGAGCTACTCAAGCGAACGCACTCAGTAAGAGAAAGGAGGAAGGTTCCTTCTTTCCCTTTGGCTCCGACCATGGCTGTCGGGCAGCAGCGGCAGCTCCAAATTAGCTCCAGCTCGCAGCTCTTTGGCCTGTTTGGGGTAACACAGATGTCGAGGAGGTGAGGGGGTGCAGCCTGGGGCGAGGAGGCACCGTAGGGAAGAGCTTCATTTCAGCTGTTGCTACGGGAAAGGTTGCTTGTATTAAATATTTGTGCTGCTTTATTTGCTCTCACACACACTCAGGTTAGCTGGAGAGTAAACAGGGGATTTAGTGAGCAGCAGAGGCGAGGAAACCATGTCTGTGTACCTTCAGACTGAGCTGCCAGGTGGAGTCTCTGATGTCTAATAAAGGCTCAGTTCATGCCATGTTTTGTTCCTCTGCAGGAGCAGTGAGGGTCTCTCTTCTCTCCTCAGCCATGTATTTTCATGAAATGTGTAAGGACGTACTATTCTGTGCCAGCCACCCTCTGTCAGTTTGGTTAAAACTGGCTTTAAAATTGGTTAAAACTGCCTTAAAACCCACTCAAGAGTGTTAGGGCAGAGGATCAGATGAACAGAGATGCACACCATCTGTGGCTGCAGTGTCCCATTCCTTTAGGCAAAGGGGTTATGCTTAGGAAATAAGAATAAATATATGCTTTCCACAGAATGACAAACAACTAATTTTGCACAAATAACAAAGCTGCCTCTTACATATGACCGTTGTGGCAATGACAGCTGCAATGTCAAACTGGAGGGGAAGGGTTTTTTGTTTTGTTTTGTTTGTTTGTTTGTTTGTTTTCTCTCTCTCCAAAAAGCCACCTTCCTTATGATACAGACTGGCTGTTCTTTGATTGCTGATGAAGGCAAAGATGATGCGTGTGGGTGGAGGAGCACATTGTCAGACTGCAGCATAGCTTCACAAAGTGCTTTTGCGTGGATTCATATCCTAGGGAACCACAGGTTTCTGTGCTGTACTCTGCACGCTTTATCATCATAATTAATATTCCTTTCTGCTATCTTTCATGCCTTTGGTTCGAAGTGGTGGAGAATACCAGCATGTTCTGGAAATAAAGAAGGTGAAAAAACCCGAGATCTCTCTCTGCAGATACTGCAGATCCATCCCGCCTATTAGGACTCAAGTGTATTTCATATAACAGATGCTACTGAGCACAAAGTTTCCATTGTATATGCCTGGCTGTGTTCATGTGGAGTCCCTGCAAAGCAAGCAGGGGGATGACTGCATTGCTGGAATTGGAATATTAATGTAATTCGACTCTTGCAAAGTCATTTCATTTCAAGTGCTAATAGTCTGACTTCATCCGATTAGCATCCAGACCAAACAGCTATTGTTCAAGTCAGGCACACAATCCACTTATTATGAAAAGATTTTATCTATACAGGCAAAAGAAATGGGAAGCAGCAATAGAAAGAGTTAAGTCAACAGAGAAATAACATAACAATTTATCCGAGGTATTCGCTTGTTTAGTGAAAGATCCCAAAGACAAAAGAGTTACAGTTTTTCTGAAATAGAAAGACAGAATCTCAGTGATGTGGGGAGGCTGTGGGCTTTTCCAAGAGCTCCAGGCAATGGGGGAAACTCCAGAATGCTGGGGATGTTTCCAGAAGACAAATCTCTCCTCTTTTGCAGTAAACATAACAAGGGTCAGGACAGAAAGGAGAAGGATCCCCATAGAGAACATCACACGGTGGATAAATAGAGGCATTGAAACACCAGGAAGAAGGATCGGGGGGGGGGGGGGGGGGGGGGGGGGGGGCGGGCTTCCAAGAAGTGGCTTTTGAAGAAGAAGAAGGTCATTTGGTACACCTGACAAAGGAGATTATTCAGAAGCAGAACTGTGCTTGTCACGGTGCTGTGTCTTTGGTGTATCCTACTGCCCTTCTTTCTGCTTGGAAGGACCCCTCTTGGTGGGCAGCCCAGAAACCTGCAAAAGGGGCAGGTGCAATGTAGCAGTGCCCTGATTCCCCTGCTCAAAATGATGGTTTTGGATCTTGACACTTTTCAGCTCCTTTGCTGTAAAGGTGTAGGTTCCGTGCAGGCTTTTCTTGTCCAGGCATAAAACCATTCATGGAAGCACTTCAGTAGATGATGTTCCTGGAGGTGGATTCAAATCATATTTTAAATGCAGAACTTTGGCCTGAGCCATAAAATAGCGTTAGAGACTGAGGGGAGAGGCCTGTGTACCCTGCATGTGCTGTTAAGGCACGTAGACCCAGAAAAGCAGGCTGCTGGTGGCCTTTTGGCAGCTTCTTTGCAGCAAGTCCTCTCTCTGTGCAGTGCATTCCAGATCAGTGATGCCATCCTTCAACCCTTGCCTTTGGAAAGTAATTGTGGGCAGAGGTATCCAGAGTGGGTAAAGGTGGGATGAGGCTCCTGCTGCAGCAGGAGTGATGGGGCATCACCTCATGCTGCTGGGAGAGGATCAGCACCCACAGTCCAAAAGGCCATCCCCAACTTGCTGTCCCTTCGTTCCCCCAGGCAACTGCCTGCTTTGCCTACACACCCACTTTGCCCCTGGTTTGTGAACCAGGTAGGGGTAGAACAGATGAGATCTGGGTGGTTGGTGCTGCGGTGCTCTGCTGGGGTGTGCGCTGAGGGCACTCTCATCTTGGGGAGTGCTTTGGTGGCTTTGATTGAGTGAGTCGAGTGGGCCATGGAGCAAGAGTTGATCGTAGCCTGAGGAAGGCTATCCGTCTGTGCTCAGTCACTCCCCGCTTTCCACAGGCTCATATTATATTCCCTTGACAGAAGCTTTCTGGGAAAATACAGCAATTCCCATACATCATGTTGCCCCAGTTTAGGGCACGATCTGCAATTGTAGTGGGCTCAAAATCTGTACGCTGCAGAGAATCTTGCCTGCAGGACTGGCACTTTGTCATCCAATTTCCTTCCACAGAGAAGTCTGAGGAAATTTTTTTTGTTAGAGGCAGTCTTGTTGGAAAAATGCTGATGAAGTGAAACATAAACACATTGTGTTGGAATTTTCATGGGAAAATGTTGCTGAAGGGTTTCAGCACGCCTGGAATGCATCTCTTCAGTACCAACCCTCTCACTCCATCTTGTATTCATATCTAATGCAGTTAGAATATTCCAAAGGAAACATTTTAACCACCAGTTAAAAATTAAGGTCAAAATGGAATGTACAGAAAGCCTCTCAATTTTCAACTTTTTTTTTCACGGGCCAGGAAAACACTCTGTTTTGCAACCTCAGTATTTCCTGCTGACAACAGCTCAAATGTATGACCACTGCTGGAATTTCTGTTTGTCATTCCGAATGAAATGTATTTCTTTCTTCCTCCTTGTCGTTACTAATGAATCAAAAGGCTCTGTGATAACATGCTGGTGGAATTAAGCACTGGGTAAAAGAGCCAGAACAACACATTTACTTGGTTTCCAAGCAGGAAACTAGTGGAATTTTACTGTTACGGAAATGTAGAAAATCTTGGAAGAAACTGCAGGCATTAAACCCAGAAAGATGAATGCACATATTTGGATTAATCTAGATGCTGTGTGGGAAAACTGCCCCTTAAATTCGTACCCTCCAAAATCATTCTTGAATAGTGTATGGTTTTGAATCAATGCAGCTTGTAAAGGCTAATACAAGACTCTGTTCTCAGCTGATGAAAATCCTCAAGTTCTTGATTTCATTTTCATAATAATGGAATGGAGAAATAGAAACCAATTTGTAACTATCTAGCAAAGAGAGAGTGTGGTAAGGACAGCATTTCAGCTTGTCTCCAGGTGTAGTGTCTTCTCACAGCAGTGCAGGGACTTTTTAAAAATCTGTTTTGAGCATGAGCTTCTGGAGTTAAATGACATTTTCTGTGTAGCAATTTGTTCTGAGGTTTATGGTCAGAACCTTTGACAGCCCCGGACTCACTGCTGCGGTCCTTGCACATATG
Organism: Opisthocomus hoazin; assembly: GCF_030867145.1. Taxonomy (NCBI): domain Eukaryota; kingdom Metazoa; phylum Chordata; class Aves; order Opisthocomiformes; family Opisthocomidae; genus Opisthocomus; species Opisthocomus hoazin. Next base: position 63,004,386 of record NC_134420.1, on the reverse strand, counting down.
GGTGGGCATGTATGCATGCACACATTAGTAGTGGATTGCTGCAATGTTATGCCATTTATATATGTGTGTGTGTGTATAAATATAAAATAATATAGAATCATAAATCATTAAGGCTGGAAAAGACCTCTAAGATCATTAAGTCCAACCCCCAACCCAACACCACCATGCCTACTAAACCAATACATAATAGTGTATATAGTTGCTGGAAAATTGCGCAATTCAGAAGGTTGAGATCACTCTTATCTCCTCTGAACGGTGCTGGTAAAGCCTGAAAACCAGTGCCTCTTCTCTGGGGCTTTACTTCCTTGTTGGCTAACACTAGGCTTGCTGGAAGGTGGGGAAAAACTTGGCTCCAAAGCCAGGCATGATCTCCCTGCCAAGGAAGAACTCAGGTGCAGCCGGGGTGTGTGGGGTGAGTGGAAAATGATGTGTGCTTCATAGAAACTATTAATAATCAACTCCTTTGAACTGATAGGATTGTCATCAAAATAACTGGCAGCGTGTAGGGATGTTTTAATCATTTAGAAAATGCTGAAAATCCCGCTGGCTTTCCCCAGTGCTCGTGGTTAGATTGTGTATGAGGTTTTTGACATTATTTTCCTAGAAGAGAGAGAGATTACATAAGAGGGCTGGGAGCCTATAAAAATGTCCTCGCTCAGCACGGGCAGGAACCAGGTTAGGCTTCTTCGAAGGCAGCTGAAGCCTGTAGCTGAACAGAAAAAAAATAAATCGGGGGAGAAATCACTGCTCTGGGAGACAGCCGCTAAGATCACCTTGCATAGAAGTGTTTCTAACATGTTTTTCTGATAGCATTCCCAGCTGGACAGCAAGCAACTGGATCTGCTGGGATCATGAGGAAGACAAAGTATTCCTGGGCAGCCTTCGTGGGAAGAGGCAGCAAGTGGGAGAAGATGGCTGGGGAAAACACAAGGATGCTGCCCACGGCCACGCGTGAGGAGAGAAAGAAGCAGGAAGCAAAGAGGAGGGGGAAGCTGAAATCCATGGCAGGCAAACTGCTGAAGGCTGTGGCCAGTGGGAGAGAGACAGCGGAGGAGAAGGCTGGTGGTGAGGATGCGGCAGGGAAGTTGCTGAAGGTGGCACCCAGCAGGAAGGCAGTGGAGGGAGAGGCACCTCCAGGTAACCTTGAAGTTATCTCTAGGTCCAGTCCTGGACCTTCCCTGTCTCTCCCACCCCTGCATGCTCTTGTTTTCGTTAGCTTCTGGAGTAGGCGCTTTACACTTTTGTCCTCCCCATCCTTCACCTGAGTTCTGTCTTTTCTGAGCTGTACACTTGCTCTTCTGGAAACTTCTGTATCTTACTTTCCCTTTGCCTCATAAGCATTTTTCTTTATTTTTATCCCTGCAAAGACTCCTGATGTGCCTTGTGAGAAAGACGATGTATGTGTGACTGACACCCTGTCAGGTGTGACTGTGCTGTTCTTCCACGGATGGGGAGGGGGGAGGTAGGCTGTGAACCGGCTGACTGTGCCAAGTAACCATTTCCTAGGTGTTGCATGTATTGAGGCAAGACGAGTGCATCTTGCTAGACCCCTCCTGAGCGGCTTGCCCATTGCTTTGCTGAAGAACCTTGCATCAACCCTTCTCCGTTTTGTGTCATGTTACTCCCTCCAGTCCTGTTTGATTTAATTCTTACTACAAAGACGAGGTGTTTTCATAGAGGAAAGTTAGGCTACAGGTGAAAGGTAATGGAAGCTCATACTCTCTCTTTCTTCATTCTACACCCAAAGCTGTATCCTGAATTGATACCAGAGTCCCACTGTGTCTGGCCTTGCTTAACTTTCCCTGGGTTCTCATCAAGTTTGATTTTTCCTCTGGATTCTGCTCCATCTACCTTTGGGCAAATCTTGTTAACCTTTTGTTGCTCAATTTTGTCATCTGCAAAATGAACAGGACAAAACCCGCAGCTCTGGGCACCTGTTTTAACCCTCAGTAGTGGGTGGAGTGTGATGGGTTAAGATGGTTTGGAAGCAAGCAGCGGTGAAAAATGTCTCCTTCCAGCTTTTGAACTTTGAAGATTTCCCAACTGCCTTGACGGAGTATCTGGTGATTAGGGCAGTGGCTCAGTCACCACAGCTTCTTGAGGATGTGGAAGTCATGGGGAGTTACGTGAATCCCCTTTGCTGAGACACTGCAGATAGGTAGACCACCTCCTGATTTTCACCTTTGTGTGAAATAGTACGTGAGGTCGTTTGGCTTAGTTAAAAAGCCCTGGCAAAGGGAGGGCCCTGGACTGCACTGAGCAGCTTCGGTCTGAGATGAGAGCTGGCTGGCAGGAGTGACTCCCTCTGCGTAGCCGTGCCAGACTGGGAGCAGGAGGGAGGGACCTTACCAGAGATTTTGCAGCACTTTGGTCCTGCCAGGGTTTCTGTGGAGAAGACAGAGGATTGCTTCTAGGCCTGACTTTCAGCTGTTGACTCTTTCAGAAGATGTCCTTTCACTAATGCTTTTGTTTGGACAAAAGGTACATTCCTTAAAGAAAGACTGCCATTAATGAACCTGCGGTACCCATATGAAGAGCTCTGCTGAGGGAAAGCTGCAGAAGACTAGTCTGCAGGGAGAGCAGCCTGGAGGAGAAAGGTCGAAAGAAAGAAAGAAAGAGGAAGGAAAGTGCTTGCCTTAAGGAAACAGAGATTTCTAGTGCTAGACCTTAGGTGAGATTATCTTGAGTAGATCCTGAGGAATTTTAAGATACACGTAAACTACATACTTCAGTACTTGGATATTAAAGTGATGGGTCCTATCAAGGAGTGAACAAACATCAAGTTGTCTTGTTACTCTGTCTGTTGCAGGGGAAGCCATCTGCAGATTAATTGAGCAAAGAAAATTTTTTGAAGCTTGTGATCATATTTATGGTCTGGAGCATTCTGGAAACGATGGTGTGGGAAAATCTGAATCACTTTATATGCTACTGGCTGAACAAATGTGGACTGTGGTGGGAGAAGCACTCAGTGAAAGTGGTAGGATGTTCCTGGAGCCATTGCAGTCCGTGGGGGAATCGCTGAAGTGGGAGAAGCAGAAGGAAGCGGAGTGGCCTGGCAGCAGCCAAGAGACGGAGTCTGTTTCCGCCTGGAGTCCAAACTTCTGGAGGAAAGATCTGGAGGAAAAACTAATACAGTACATGACTGCCCAGATTCCCCCCTTTGGTTCCTCCAGTAACACAGATGAGACTGCACTAAAACAGCACCTGAGTCAGCTGGAAAAGACATTTCTGCCCAGCCTGGAACACAGAAGTGGTTTCTTCAAGGAAGCAGGACTGTTCGTCGCTTACACCCGCTGCTGTGATGCCTCTTTGTCTTCTCACATTTCCACCCTTACTGACAGTAGCCATTTCAGCTTCAGCCAATGTCTTTTAGTTTATGAGTGGGTCCTTAAAATGTACAAAAGGTATGTTTGAAGGACTTATTTTTCTCTACATTTTTCCTACATCTCTGTTCTTCAGTTCTGAGCACAATCCCTGCTTCCTGTTAGCGCAGAGATGCTCAGGACTCCTGCTGAGTTTAGACTTGCCCGCTGCCTGTTTTATTTTCTGTGCTCTCAGAATCAGAGCCTTTTTTCATTGCAGTACTGCCTCTGTCTAAATCCTTAGTACTGCACTCAGGAGCTTACCTGAGTTAGGCAGGTATTTCTCTGCTGGACTCCTGTTGGACATGCACAGTGTCTTGCTTTCCTGAACAATTTCTTTTCTCACATTAAGCCTTTTTTAGCAAGGTCCATAATGCTCTGATTACTCCAGAATAATTTTCTCTTGCCTTTATGTCAGCGTTATGCTCTGTGGACTTCTCTTGTCATCTCCTTGGTTCTCTTGCTGCTTGATCCGGCTTGTAGTTTGACCAGTTGTTTCCATATTTCCTGCAGTAGTGTTCAGATCACAGGAAAAACATATAGCAGATCATTAAATTCCTGCCGAAGTTGGGGAAAACAGATGTGGCTTTCCCCATGATCTGAAGAGCGACACGTCTGGGACCTGTCAGCCCAATGTGAATTCAAAGCCTGTGGTTGTCGTCAAAGCCTGAAGCTTTCTTGTGATTTCTTTATGTATGACAGTGGTAGATGAGGTGTTTGATTCTCTGTGTCCATGGTTACTTTGCTGCTTGACAGCTCCAATCTACTTGCATCCTAATAGTTTTCAGCCCTTTTGTGTTATCTAATTGCTTCCATCCAAGCCTAGAGCTTCTCTTGTATTACTTAGACTTATAAACCATTGATTAACTCATAAACTGTTCATGAGGTGGGCTCTTCCCCTTACCAGTTCCTGAAGGAGGGAGGCAGGGTAGTGGGTGCACACTGGTGCATGCTGTCCTCAGACACGTGGGAGACTTGTGGCCAGGATGCATCCTTTGTACTGCTGCTTTTATGGGTTTACAATGGTAAAAGTTCTGTTTTAGATAAGAGTAATGGATTGATGAAATATTGAAAACCTACATGCAATTGGAGGTGAATAATTATGTAATGAAAAGCTCAAAGATAGGAAAAAATGTGTTATGCAAATGCTGAATTCCTTCAAGGAAAGAAAAAAAGCAAGAGCAGCCTGTGACTCTATTAGGGTCGGAAGGCAGTGAAGAAGGTGGAAGTGAGAAGAGAGGAGATGTCAGACTTAACTATTTGGATTTTCCTCTTTGAATACAGTTACAACCTTAGTGACACCTCCTCTGCAGATGCAGTTGTCCTGGTATCTAGCTGCTTGTTAATCCATTCACAGAGAACATGTGACACTTGCAAAACTGTGCATCCATGGAAGTGTGCTTGGGTGACTCTGCCCAAGCCCAAGAAGGAATTCAGCAGCAGGGCTGAGGGGAGGGGAGAGGAAAATGGCCAGCAAAAAGTGTAATCTGGGCAGCAAATATAGGAAAAAGGAAAAGAAACAATGTGGAAGAACAGCTGGCAAAAGGGCATGATAAAGATCATCTGCCATGGTGTGGCTGTCCCAACACTTGCAGGGCACCCCGTTTGCTTTGTGTGAGGCCGTGGGGGTGCGGGCGGGCGAGGGGAAGCTGCGGGAAGCTGCCCCTCTGGCTGAGCTCTTGTTTCTATACGCAGTGGCAGCGAGACGTGTCTGAGAGCTGGGCAGAGCCCCCAGCACAGCCTTTCCCTTGGTGTACAGAGCCTTGTGTGGATTGCTTTGAAGACTGAGGAAAAGTTACTTGCAGTCGCCCAGGTAAGAACTCAGGAGTTTTACCCCAATCTGCCTGTTTTATTCCCACGGTTTTAAAATAAGGAATGCCCTTGTTAAATTAGCTGCTCCCAGATGTGCGTGAGCTCCAAGGTCTCCATCTTGGCCAGGTTTCATTGCAGAGCCCAGACATGCAGATTCATGACTGTCTTCTGCCAAAGGGGTGCTGCCCTGTCCTTGCTCCTTAACAAAGAGATGCTGGGATGTTTGCCAATCTCTCTTCATCCCATTGCTGCACCTTCACAGTGCTGCAGCCTACTCTGCTCAGAAGTCAATGTATCTGGAGGAAAGGGAGGCTATGGGTGAAATCCACTTCCTTACTGAGAGCCATTTTGAGTTGCTGTTCATCTTCACTCTGGCTGTTAATGAGCCCGTAGTGTGCAACAGTTGGGTTTTTTTATAGCCCCTTTGCCTCAGTTGTGCAGGACACTGAGGCCACTGGATTTGGCTGCGTGTGGACCCCTCACAGCCCTCTCCAGACTGCTGGACTGACGCTGCTGAGGTTATAGCAAAGATGATTTCCAGAGCCCAGCAGAAGAAATCATGCAGCACAGCCCTCCTGTAAGGTCGGAGCAGGGCATCCTGCCTTGCGATCCCCAAGGTGACCTCAGCTCCAGGGCTGCAGGATCTCTTTCTTTGCTCAGCAAAGCTCCCCCTTTGAAGGATGCTGTCGAGGCTTGTGGAATACAAACGAAGCAGGGAAGATGTGTTGTAGCAACGGGGAGCTCCAGAGGAAACCGTGCTATTTGGAAAACTCAGCGGGGCCTTTTAGATTCGGCTAAAGCCAAAATGCAGCAGCAGGAGTTACCACACTCATCTCTCTCGCTTTCCCTTTCCACCAGCCCCCGGGGAGCAGAGGAGGGGAAATTCCGTGGCAAATTGCTGAATCACCCCAGGGAAAGTACTCTAAATGGCAGAGATTTTCCTCAAGACCTGTTCCCTGAAGGAGAACACAAAGGTAGTCACAAACATGGGAGCAGAGGTGCCAGCCGGTGACAGTATGCTTGAAACCTACGGATTTCAGTGTTTAACATTAAGCATCTTTATGGACTGTTTCTGATCATTACCCTGGGGAAGACCACATGTTCTTAAGGTCTGTTTTTAGCACATATTTCAGTGAAGGAAATGACTTTACGCAGGGTAGTGCTGGTGAGGTTATCTTAGAGCATGTCACTGAGTCATTGACAAACCCTCACAGATGCTGACTAACAGTGACGGAGAATTTAACACTTTTTTTTTTTTTTTTTTTCTGTTCCCTCTAATGTAATGGCTGGAGAAAGCTTTTGTTTAACCATGGGCTTTCTGCTTTCCTAATACACCATGCACTGAGCAGGCTCACCGAGATCTGGCAGTGGTTATGAGCACTTGTGCCATGCTGCCCTGAGCTGGCTGTGCTTTTTTCATGCCACCTTGGATCTGGAAGCATGGCAGCTCTACGCGATGCTGCATTGTACACAGACAACAGAGCTGGAGTTGCTGGAGTGAGTAGTACAGCAGCATCCCAGCTCGCTTCAAACCTGGCCAGCTTAGGAACAGCTCCATGTTCAAGCTGCTGAGCTTAAGTGGACATGAGCTGACTCCGTATGGAAAAATTATGGATGTCTCTTCACTCAGCTCAGTGGCATAGCTTGTAAAACCTGCTTTATCCCTCTATTTCTTTTTTCCAGGATACCCCAGACCTTCATTATTCCAAATATACAGGAAGCTGCTATTGAGCAAATGTCCTCAGTTAGTTCTGAGCGATTGTAATATATAATTGTGACTGTAGATCACATGGTGCAGGTTTTGCCACTTCAGTGGATAACAATGTTCTCTAAATGAAAAGAGACTGACCAGAATAAAGCATGGTCTGCTTTGCCTACGAAAACCTGGATTGTCACTGGGAGTGCCAGCCTGATATCTGTGCAAACTAAAAGCACTTGAAACAGAAATGAGCGATGAGAACTGTGACCACATCTGAAGGTGCTGAGAGCTCAGACACCACGTGGGGTTCAAAACCACTTTCAAACACCACTGCGGGGAGCTCGGCCAGCTCTGCATGCAGGCAGCATTTCTCAGCCCAGACATGTCTGGGGCAAGGGGGCTTTGCGCCTTTTGAGGTTGCAGGGTTGGTGAACTGGAAATGACGGTGCCATCGACTGGGCTGTCGATGCGTCACCCCTGCCCTTGCTGTACTGGGGAATTTGACATGAGTGCAAGGCAAGCCTTCCAGCATGACACCAGGGTTCATTCTGATACTGAGAGATGGAAAATGAACTTTCCATCCCTGCTTCTACAGGCTCAGCTCAAAACTGGGTCCTTGACATGCACACCTGGACAAAAGCTTGAGGGTTTAGACTGACCTGCAAAGGTTCACTTGGTTCTGTGTCTTTTTCCCTCCCTCCCTCCCTCTATTTTTTTGAGTAGACAAAAGGAGAACTGAGAAGTTCATGTGCTTTGGAGAATCTGGGCCAAGGACCTGCTGCTGCCCAAACGAGTAAGGCTGGGCCGTTGTTCTGCCCACCTGCCTGCCGGTGTGTCAGCGGTGTGCTCCCACCCATGATGAGCCTCTTAGCCAATTTTGACCGCACTTGATAACGATGTTGAGGTCTCAAGGATGTTAAATTACTGCATGTTTTAAAACAGCAGCTGGACAGATGAGGGACCCAAATGATAGCTCAGCCCCTTGTATTTTCCAATGCTGGGCAGCCAGCACTAGCAGGGTGGGCATCCATGGATCTGAAGCTTTTACAGCATGGGGTACCATGTCTTGGTCAGACAAGGAGAGACAAGGAGGAAACTGGAGGTTATTTATGGGGCTGTTTGTAACAGCAGAAATTCTGGTCCTCTCCACACTGGAGCTGTGGTGCCTGTGGTGCTGGTGTCACCACAAGAGCTACAAATGGGCAAGCTCTTGTAATTCAGACACATCATCTGATCCAAAGCGTACTAATCTAACTACTCTGGCTCAACAAGTTATTGTCTTGCAGTTACTAACTAAATGCATACTTTGTCCCATTGGGGAGCAAGACCTTCGTGTTGGCTGAAGCTGACACATTTTACTGTGCAGCTGGGGCAGGCTAGAAGTGTTTGTGCAGCTCGGCTGGGATGTGTTATCTCAGCACATCATGTTCACACAATTGCTTACAGTCAGGTGATGGCACTCAGGAGGAAAGGAATTTTTTCTCGGGTTGTTTTCAACTGCTTATTTGTTTTTGATTAACACTTTTCAACGAGTATGGCAGAGCAGTTGTTTTGACTATACTTTTGACTAAATTCTTCAGTGACAGCCACAAATTTCCTAATTCATCAGCCAGAAAAGAACAAAGACAAAAATGGAAGATCAGACTTTACACGCTTTCTATTTCCTTGGAGGAAGATGCAGAAATGAAAAATAAATAAGCGAGCCAGGCTTTTGAGTTTAAAGCTTCTGTAAAGGTCAGATCGTGTTTTAGGCAGTGAGCCCTTTCTCTGTTAGTTTTGTTTTTACAGTCCATTCAAAATAACACAAGCCAGCCAAGTCTTAGGAAATTTCCCATCGCGCAGCCTCATGGGTCTCTTCTCTCTGTGACAGCAGCTCTAAACATGAACCCAACTCCTCTTTGCGCTCACAAGTCCCCAGCTCAAGTGAGGGAATGCTTTTAATTAGCACTGGCTGGTTTATGCGGGTGCTGGTTGGAGCTAGGAAGGGTGGGAAATCTCAGCTACAGTAGCTGGCAGCACAGTGTTGTGTCTAAGCCTTGTTTTGCTATGTGGGTGCCTTCATTTGAGCCAAGCTAACTAGGGAAGACTGTAGATAACCCAAACTGACACTGGGATGAAAGGAAGCTGCAAGTCATTTAAACTCAAACAAACAATGTAGAACAAAACAGAACAATGTTATTAGGTCAAGTGGAAAATAGCCAGGCTTTGGCTTAAATGAGATGGCCAAAAAAATAGAGGCAGAAACTCATCTAGTCCAAATGCATAATGAGAGGCTGGGAAACCTAACTCATTACGAATGCCATTGTATCTCAACTGTTCTTTTTTCTTTTCTTTTAATATTTAGAAAGAACTAGGGAAAGCCCTGAAAGAAGCCTTCGACATTGGGAAACCCCCTTGTGCAGATGCTGCAGTCACTCAGGTAAACCGGGGGGAACTGAAAAGCTCTCATATTTTGGGGCAGTTGTGTTTTGGCACACAAGTATGTAGGTATTTGGCAAGACCCAGTTTTGCACGTCTTGGGCTAAGCTCAATGTGTTTAAAGCTTGCAAGTTAGCTGTGGTACTTAAACTGCACCTGTTTGCTCCCAAACCTGTTTTTCTATTGTGCATATGTGAAGAAAACTAAACTAGCTGGAAAAGGATGAGCCTGAGATTAGCTGATTCATGCTGAAGATGCATTTTCATACATGCACCTGGATTTTCATATAACCTCTTGGAAAGTCATGGTGTGTGTTAACCGGTCTGCTCTGTATGAGTTCTGCAGAGCGCTTCTATAAGAGCAGCACGAGTTGCCAAACCATGGCAGGTCCCCAGATCTGGCAGTGTAAATGCAGGCAGCTTGCTCCCTGCTTATGTGCTGGGTACAGCTGCGGCTGCTGCCTCAACGAGTTAGGCAGCACAAAGGGCTGCTTCAGAGCACCGCGAAGCCAAGTGCTCAAAGGGCATTGCAGGAGCACACCCTGCTGATTTATGAGCAGTACATACCATGGCCAGAGGGTGTTTGGATCAAGACCGGCAGAAGGCTTAGCATAAATCCTGGGGTTTACATCTGGGCTCAAGTGATGCTAGAGATCAGGGGCAAGCTGTGGGCTGCCATGACTGTATCTTTCTTCTCCACCACCCCAGTGGCAGTCCTGTTTCAGGTCACAAGAGAGGGAAGTAGTCCCATGGTCTTCTGTGATGGCAGACAACCTCAGACACCCTGATGGAGACTGGTGGTAGGCACTGCTGGTCAGCAGCAGTTGGCCTTCCTTGTGAGGATATAGCTTTAGCTGGCAAAATCTGGCTTTTCTGGCCCAACTCAGACCCAGGCAGCAAGTGCAGAGCTCACGGAGGGGACTGCTCCCTCCTCGCCTTGCCCTGTGCCTGCTGGAGCAGTGGAGCAGTGATGTACTCCGTGATGTACCTGTGGCTTTTAGCTATCAAGCTGGCTTTTTTTTTTTCTTGCTTCTGGCTGACAGAGCAAAGGTTTCTAACAGGGACCATGTCAAAGCTGGGTTTGAATACTGTGGTCCTCGTATCTGCAACATCTGGCTATGCTTCAGCACGAGTGGTTTTGCTGTTGTGTATGTAACTGACAGCTTTGAATGCTCTGGGGTAGGTGATGGAAAAGCCTGGATAAACAGGCAAGCCTTATGAAATTACCGCCTCCTCAATTTTCTCAGGTTAACACTTAAAGATCAGATAGAAAATGAACAAGGTGTCATGGAAACTCATCAGCCATGGCTTCCTGACACTATGGGGTGGCATATTTTATCCTGTCCCTTTGGGTCGAACATTTACATCTGTTGTGAGCAGTGGAAAAACCCATTCATGACGTGAGTCACCCTTTGTCTCTAGCTGACTATTCCCTGAGCACTGGGAGAGCACAACGTATGAGTCCATCTGTCTCCTTTTATCCATCTGGCTCGCCTCCCCTTGCAAGCTTTTGTTTCCACAGAGCAACTAATGGGCAGCGTTAAGTTGCCACCTGCTCAAGCCTGCCCAATGTGGGGTGCCTTTCCAGCTGTCTGGCACAGCCCAACTCCTGCAGGCACCTGGGCCACCCAGCTGGGGTCAGTGGGGTGGGACAGGCGCCCTGGGGTTCAACACGCATTGCCATGTCAGGTGTGAGCAGTGGTGGCTGGGAAGATGCCACCCATCTTCTTCAGACATCCCTGGTAGAGACCCTGGCAGAGGCGCAGGGCATGCTGCTGGAGCTGCTGAACTTTTTTTTTAGCCCAGATTTATCTGCATGAGTCACGCAGAAGCCCAGGTGCTCCCACGGGGCATGAGCTGAGCTGCCAGGCTGGACATTGTTAGCAGAGAACATCTGTAGGGACAGGCTTTCCCCTGAGCGCAGGACTTGACTCCAGCCTGTTGACCGCAATGAAAGCAGCGGTAGCAGAGGTGCAGGATCTGGCATCAAGATCAGGCTCCTAAAAAACACTTTTATTTCCACAAGCACTCTCAAAACTGACACAGAAGTTATTGCCTAGAATGCAGAGGGGCTGGCAGCAAGGTGAGGGATGGGATATATTCCTTTCACTGCCACAAACGGCTTTGTCGTGCTCTCCTCTCATGCCTTGAAATCCACAGATACTAACAGAGAAGATGGAGGCTGCGTGGCGTGTCAGTGAGAGCCTGAGCGAGAAGGTGGAAGCTGTGTGCCTGGAGGAGTGCCTGAGGTTCCTGGAAAGGTAGGAGGATGCTGTTTCCCTCCTTGGCAATGTCCTCAGTGCTCAAAAGAGAGATATCCTAACAAAGTGACTGGTCATGCTGCGTTCACCCAGATCTACCGTTGCCCCTCTTTAGTCTGATGGCTGTTTCCCATCAAGCTGTTACTGGAATGACAGCGCTTCGCTTCTGTTTATGGGCTCAGCATTTGCTGTTGGACTAAAGCTGAGGGAACAAAGTGCACCTGGACTTGCCTGGACAAGTTAAAGCCTTGGGGGATGTTTATTCTGAAGAGGCTCAGACCTTAAAAACAACCAGAAAGAGGGGCGGCGGCGTGGCCGGTGCCCAGGCTTGGCCCTTCCTACCCTGGCTGTGCTTCCTAGGCATGTGATTTCTTCTGGCTCCCTGGGAGGGTGAGGAGCTCTGCTCTGTCCTGCTTCTCAGAGGAGAACGAATGTCTTCTTCTCATCTTCTGCCCTCTCACCACTTCTTCTGTGCTCCCTTTATCTGGTTTTTGTTCTTGGGCATCTCCCTTCCACTGTATCCCCTGCAGCAGAAAATGCCAGTACTGCTGGTTGCAGGTGACTGTTTCAGAAGGAGGTTTGATTTAGGATCCTTGGCCCTTCACATTATGAGAGGAAGGAAATTCCTGTAGAACAGAGTTGTCCAGGAGCCGTTTGTGTGACGGAGACTGCGACGAAGCAGGTGACAGCCTTTGTGGGTTATTCATACACGCTGAGGCTTTATTCTGCAGCTTTATCGGCAAAGCCCGAGTTGCTTCCCAGAAGGAAGTGTTGCAGCAACAGCAATGGTAAAACGAACCTCTTGCCTCTCGATCCCTAGCAGTGGCACCCAGCCAGCTTGAGGGCTCTCCCTGTGCCATTCCTGTGCTCTCCTTCCTCGCCAGCTGGGCAGGACAGAGACTGTCTTTGCCCCGCTGCGGATCCCACCTTGGGGAGTGAAGCTGTGCGTGCTGAAAAGACAAATAGTCACAGAATATTTCCCCCATTTGCTGCAGTGCTAACACTGTCAGATGCATTACAGAGCACGCCAGCTTAAAGATATGTCTTCCTGTTTTAACTTAGCTATGAAAACGAAGTAAGAAGCTTTCTCCAGCTTGGTGGCTGCCCGGGGATCTGCAGCAGCTTACGAATCCTGGAGAACTGCTGTATTCTCAGGTTAGAAACCAAACCCTGCTGACATGTGGAGAAAAATGATTTTTTCTGCTGTCTGATCTTCTTCTAACTCTGCCATGGGGTCAGCCTCGCCTCCAGCTGGATCTGGTTATCCAGCCCTATGCACACCAACCCTGACGCACGGAGGGAGCCAGCTGCGGTCAGCAAGACCCCTGGAGAGCTGTCCCACCTGCCCTGCAAGAGAGAGGAGGCCAGGACTACTGCATTGGCAGCGTGGTGCTGCTGCTTCCCACCTGCTCCCAGGCCCTGCAGGTGCAGGGGCCATAGCCTGTGGTCCACCATCTCGCTCCTCTTGGTGCCCACGACCCTGAGCAGAAAGCAGGCAGCAGTGCTGTGTTGCATGTGGGGACATTATCCTGGCCAACCCTGCCATGTGTTGGGATGTGGTTCCTCTCCCTGGCTTGGTTCTCCCTCATTAGGAAAGCCTATAAACGTTGCACTGAGATGGGTGTGCTAGCGCACTTCAAGGTAAGCCCAGGCTGAAGTACTTTGCTGAATGAAACCCAGTCAAGCATGCCAGGCTTTCCCCGGGGTTGCTAGGAAGGAGGGAAGCAATAAAGCACAGAAGGGTGGAGGAGGCTGTTTGCACCTACGAGCTAATTTCAGAAGTGCTTGCAGCAATGGAGAGAACAAGGTTGCTTCTCTTCTTCCTGTGTAGAATTATCTGGGGCTCTGGAGTCAGCAAAATGCCCCAAATCAGCATATGCACAGTGTTTACTTAACATTGGAGCCTTGTGTTGAGCCTAGGTAGCTGCTTTATTTGTTGTATTTGCATGCTGGTGATGCTGGATCCTAGACTGAATACTTATGAGGCTCTTTTATGTAATTCTTTACAGTGATACTGAGAATAAAGTTATACACTGAGTCTTTCCAGAAAGTAAAATGTCTGGTTTCAAGCTGGTGATAATTTTTACCATCAGACTTGAAGACCATTCTAATGGAAGATAATTATTGATCTTGTATTTGTAGGGTGTCAGAGGCATACAGGATGCTCACCCAGCCTCCAGTTTTCAAGGCCACTTCATGCCTACTTGTTTTAGAAAATACTAGAATTTTTACTTACCTAATCACGCTAGTGATGGGTGCAAGTGGCATTTGTGTGCATTGAGCTTTCGTGTCCTTGTGGCAGTATCTTAACGAGAGCTGTCCCAAAGATGGGTGCACATATGTGGGTCACTGAGCTAGCCCTGGACCTAAACATTTGTCCATTCAATTACCCAGGCAGTCATGTGGGTTATTGTAGGAAGAGTTTTGATCTGAGAGAATAGCCTGATTTAGTCTGATCAATACTTTCCATATCCCCTCCCTTTTTTTTTTTTTTTTTAACAGGACTGTCTGGCATAAGCTAACACACATTTGCAGTGCCAGCACTGGTCAGGATGTTAAGGTAAATGGATATCTAGACAGGATGGAAGATGAGATTACGGAGCATTTTCTGCAGACAGTCGCTTCTAAAGTCAAGGTATGGCGGACCCCTGTTAGCACTGAGTATTTGCAGACTGTAGGGCAGGCACTTCACTCTCGTGTCCTGATTTGGAAAGGGTGCAACCATAGTTTGATCTTCAGCCCAGTACCCTCCTCTGCCTTGTCTAAAGCTATATATTGACAGCTTTGTCTTTTCCGGTTTTGTGGATCCTAGTTCCACTGATTGTAGTGTTTGCTGTTGTGCTACAAATGGGTACTCCATGATGCCCCTGGGCACCCAGACCCCAGGAGTTGAACTTCACCTGGTACCTACTCATCCCCAGCAGCTGAGCATCTTCCTGGGGCAGCAAGAACTCAAAGAGCCCAGGGCTGTGATGGGCAGTCAGGTTGTAGAGAAGGCTGACCAGAAATTTATCCCTCACTTGGGAAAAGTTCCTCTCCCTTCACACTTTCTAATATGAGACTATTAGCCCAGACACCCACCTTCATATCCTGGACTCCAGGTCTAGATAACACAGTTTCAGGCTCCTAATAGTGTGTGGTGTTATGCGTTTCCTTCGTTAAGCCACGACACTGGGGAAGCTCCCCTGAGCATCTTGAGGCCCACTGCACGGGCTTCCTTGAGCATGCTGAAGGTAGCAAAAGAAAAACGACAAAACAAACTCTGGCCAAACTGCAGTTTTGGTCTCCAGAGCTCCTTGCCAGCCTGTCCCATGGGCACACACATTGAGATGGGAGCTGGGGGTGGTTCTGACAGAGCGTGGGCAGCCCTGGGAAGGAACAGGAAACCTGGGGGTCAGGTTTTCAGTCCTGCTCTTGATGTGTCAACATGGGCCAGAATCATGTAAGACAGAGTTTATCCCCTGCCTGCCTGCTAAATGATCCTTGTATTTTCTCATTAAATGAGAGGCAGTGGCCATCTATGCTGGGAGCAGGATGCCACAGCAGAAGGGCGCAGAACAGCTGGCTCTTCATACGCTCCCCATCCGTAGGGGCATGTTTTACATAGTCCCTGGATTTTCCCCATTTTTCATAGTTTTTGGTCTTCCAGGTTTGGGCTTAAGAACTTAATACATCCTTCCTGAGTTTGAATTGTTTCTTTCTTTCATGTTTTGTTTTTCTTTGAAATGAAGGCACAGGATGCTGCAGCTCATGGACGCGTCTGTTTCCGAGAGCAGAAGGAGCAAAATCACAATAATCTGTGTCTGCTGTCTGTGTGGTGTCTCTACATGTGCATCCTTTGACTCTGTCTGTCCCTTTTCCTCAGGGAACACTGAAGGAGCACTTCAAAAAGTGTGACAGTGGTTTTGACCACATCCTTGAATCCTTAAAGCAAAGCTTTTTGGCATTTGGGAAGAAAAAAACAGACATGTATGAGGTAAGAAAAAAATAAGCAAGTAAGAACATGATATTACTCAGGAAATCACTAAAACTAGTCCTTGATGGCACAGTATTTGAACATTAATCCAAACTACAATTTTGACTGTTGTTAAAAGGGCTTTTAAAGATCTAGCGGTCTCAGTCCAGTTCCTCTATCCAACAGAGCTGGGCATCTTCTTCACTGTGACAGCTAGGACCTTTCTGTCATCTCAGCAGAGAAACAAACAAGTGAAGAAATGTGGAAACTGAATGTACCTCCCAAATACAGAGGGGGAGCACTGGGCCATCTCTGATACTACCTTTGTCCCAATACCATTATACTGGAAATCTTCTCAGCTGCTAATGTGCTCCAGCCTTTGTAGTAAGGAATATTTATCCCTTTCATGGAGAGTGGACACAGGGAGAGGGGAAAAGTCCAGATCCCCAAAGGACATAGTATCTCAGGCAGAGTTAAATATGCCAGGGCTGGCAAAGAACAACCTCACAGAGTACCTAAGTTTTTTCACCTTTGCAGTAGCCCAAACAATTTGTCTAGGGTCTCATGACACCCTTGAGTCTGTCTCTTTGGCAGTGAGATCGGTACCCAGGGCACCCTCTTTTGCACGCAGGTTGGATTTGCTGCTGCTACCTGCGCCGCACATGTGCCCCTAAGCACTGGACTCCCTTTTTCTTACCCTCCCAAGTCTGCAGGCTCTTTGTCAGTGCTGATTTTAATTAGTATTTTGAAATGTGGAAAAAAGTAATGGAACAGAAAAAACTAAGAGCTATTCCGCTGTTGTTCAGAGCCTGCCACTGGACATTATGTCACATTAGTGCTGGGGCAAGCAGCAGCTCCGTGGTGGAGCGCTGTGCCGGAGCTGTTTGTCTCTTGCTTTGTCTGTTTTGGACGGGGCTGGGGATTTCCTGTACCTTTGGACTGCAGCCTAAAACTGCTCTTATTTCAATTGCTAATGGAAATGTGGTTTCTGTGCAGCAGCCCATCTACCCTTAGAGACACTCACTCTCCCTCCCTCTTTAGGCACTGCGTAGTCTCGGCACTGGGGTTTCTCACCAGGTAGTGGGTGGCTCAGAGTTGCCCTGGTGACCTCTCTGTGCCCAGCCACAACTGTGTGCCCGAGGACATGGACCTGGGACATGTCTAGTGGGGATGCTCCAGGAAGGCTGGATCTGACTTCGTCTCTAGTCCAAGCTGTCCCCAAGTGACGTATTTGTCAGCTTGGGGCTAAGTGTCACTGCTGCTCTGGAGCTTGAGTGACCTCTGGCTCAGGTAACTGGTCCCATTGCTTTTGGTTGGATGTCTCCATGCTCATGATCAATGTTTAAGTCATCCACATACAGCTTGGAGGTACTCCATGTGTTAGACCAGGCATTTTAAAGGGATACCTAAGCAGAGAAACGGGACACCAATCTGCATGGGCCCTATATCCCCTGTCTACACTGGTCCTAGTCCTGTAGGTATAGTCTGGTCCTTGCTCAGTACAGGGAAGTTAATTTGGTCTTCTTTGCTCTGGAACAGGCCCTCGTCAAGGCTGTCAACGTCATCATTATTACAGAGTATGTGCAGGCCCTCCTGACCACTTCCAGGAAACCGTCTTCTGTGCAGAGGAGGAGGATTGTCAGCCAGATGGAAGAAGATCATAGGATGCTGCAAACCGTCTTTAAAGAGTGCTTAGTAAGTCTTTGATATGGTTACTGTTTCGCTCTCTGTTATCAAGGACAGTACCAGCAGAGAAAAAGGCTCTGAAAGAAACAGAAAAGCTTAAGAGGTCTTACCACAGTGGTACCCAGCTTCACAGAAATGACAATCAAATGCACTGACGGCCCCTCTGATCTGCCAGAAGCTGTTAGTTTGTAGTTTTGAAATGTGTGACTCAAGGAGGCAAGATTCACACTCCTGCCACTGAAATAAGAATGAGGCGCGCTCCTCTGAGTTGGTAAGACAGCTCCAAAGCTGTCAGCTCCCCAGGCAAGCCTTTGGTATGTGG
Organism: Opisthocomus hoazin; assembly: GCF_030867145.1. Lineage (NCBI taxonomy): Eukaryota > Metazoa > Chordata > Aves > Opisthocomiformes > Opisthocomidae > Opisthocomus > Opisthocomus hoazin. The sequence goes on along the minus strand of NC_134420.1, from coordinate 62,986,872 downwards.
CAAGGGGGTGCAAAACAGGAAGGACTGTGTTCCTCCCCACTGCTTTCCCTTGAGCCTTTGGAGTGATGAACCAAATCAGCTTCTCCGCATCTTCACCTACTCTGTGGATTGCCTCGCACGCTGCTCCTTCCTGGACATGGGGTATGCATTGTTACCCCTCCGCCTGGCCTCCTCCCTCCCTGCAGGCCCTTCCCGGCCCCTCGGAACTGGGCTGATGGCTGCGTGAGCCATTTCCCTGTGCTGCAGCTTTTCCTCACGGGCAGAAACAAGCTGATGCTGTTGTGGTTGGTGACGGCTGCAGGGAGGAGCGAGTCTTCCTGCGGGGCTAAACACCTCACGCCATTAGGAGGCGAAGATGCATTGCAGAAGGGATAGATTGGGTGTAAAAGCAGAGCCACACCTTTGAAGAAAACTTGTGGAAAAATGCTAGGTCTGATTTGCTGAAGCAACTTCGGGAGCTTAAAAAAGCCTGTTTGCTCAATTAAAAATCTGGTGTAATTGGCAGTGCCGCACACGGCGTCTGCGGATGCCATCAGGCTGTCACATGGGTCCCTTAATTACACAAGGGCAAGGACTGCCAGGGCCAGCAGCAGCTCCTCCAGCAGCTGCTCCAGTCGGAGAATCGCTGCCATGCTACGGCCCTGGCACAGCTCTTCTGCAAATGCAGGCTGAGAGCGCTCAGGCATTGCCCTTCGTTAGAGGCTGGACAGCTGCAAAGGTGGGCTGGTAACGGGACTCCAATGGCACAGAGCAGATAAAAGGTCTCGGCTTTATTGGTTTTAATAATTTCACAAAATCTGAATCATTCCCATGACTTGCAAGTTTAAGTGCTAGGGACTGGCAATCTGTTTTTTCCTAGACGAGTTCCCCTGCAAGTCATTTCTCAGCAATTCTTACTTTGTCCGGAGAATAAAATGAAATCAAAGTGATGGTCCGTAGGCTCCTCTAAAGCCTCTCAAAGCCATTACAGTTAGTGCATCAGTTTTGTGGTGGAAAGCTGGGAGCTGGCAGTGCTTTTAGCTGAAGACCCACCTCTCCTGGAGTGATCAGTCATCACAGACAAGTCAATGCTTTGAGAAATTGAGCCACTGGGAGAAGCAGGACGATTCTCTAATTCCAACTGAATTTTACCAGTAATGCTGTGCTCAGCATCAGCTTTGGATGCAATGTGCAAGGAAAGCTGGTTTTATAGTGCAAAGGAGATACAGGAAATCTAATTATCTACTAAGCCCCTACATTCCGCTTGGGTGAAAAGAGTCCGCATCCAGTTAGCACTGTTTCCCTTGCGTCCTCCGTCTGTTCGCTTTCTGTTTGATGTGGGAGCACCAAAAACCTCGGGGAGGAAACGCGTAAGCAACTTGCAGGGGACAGCCCGATCCTCAGTCAGATGAGGTACATGGTTATGCATGCAAAACACGTACTCTGCTGCAGGCTGAATTTATCGGGCGGTTGCCGCACAGGCTGCACCTGCTCCCTGCCCTGCTCTGCCCTCTCTTCAGGCCCTTCCTTCCCCTCCGTCCTTAAAGCACATTAGGAAATACCTTGCTTCTCTCCTAAGAGAGAACGTGTCAAAGGCGCTTAAGCACTGCTGACAAGACACTTCTTTTTTGTCCTTTTACATTGCAGGCTGTTTACCTCCGACCTTGCCTGTCTGTACAGTGCTTAACTAGATCTGACACCTTCAAATTAATTAGCATTTTGTAATAGTGAGCTTGCCAAGTATGAAGACTTAAAGTATCAGTGCGTTTGGAGCCGAGTACAGCTTGTGTGTTGTGCAGAGCTAGACATGCTGCACGTCTGCAGTGTGGAGGAAGGGAGAGAAGGCTGTCTTCAAATATTACTATTATTTTTAATTTATGTTCAATACGGAGGTGAGCTGCACCGAGAATGCAGCCTACTGTTTCTAATGCCCTGTGGAGATCAGGAGAACCTGGGCTTCTCCTGCCCCGGTTTGGCAGCCCGTTCGCCAGGTTTGCTTTGTCACAGAGGCTTTGTTGACATGATGGCATCAATAATTCAGGGAAGCAATTTAACTGCATTACTGCATGGATGAAGGATGTGAGCAAGACCTGAAGCTCTCTTTTGGAAGTTCATCCGCATTCTGCTTCCTCTGGCTTTGCTAAAAATGCTGTGTGTTTCTGGATGAGGCTTTCTTCTTCTGTATGCTCTAGTTCAGAGGGACCTGACCATGGGCAGCATCTACCAGCCATGTCATATCCTGCACAGTGTCCACCCCGGCTTCCCATTTTTTCTGTTTTTCCATTAGAGGGTCTGTGTCCCCTCACCCCCTCCCCAAGGTCGCTTTGCTGTCCCTGGGCTTGCGCCAGGGCAGCCCAAATGCCATCAAGTCTGGCCAACAGAGCTTGTTTTCACGTGGGTACAGGGCTGTGCTTACCTCTGGAAGGAAACCACTTCCCAAAGGGCCAAATGGCCTCCAGAGGACAGGCAAGAGAGGGAAAACTGAAGTATATTTGCCCACTTTGCCAAAGGACATGCAGGAGGGGATTCTGCGCTGCTGAAGGTCGTCACCCAGACCCCCTGGAAGCAGTCTCTGGTTACACCCTCGTTTCTTTTCTGCTACCCTGGAGGGAAAACAGGCACAGACAGTCCCGCAAAGCTCCTAGCCCACACAGTGAGATCCCCAGTCTGACAGGAGTCCAGCTCTTGATGTTGTATGCTGCTTCCCTTGCCCTGAACACACCTTTGCTTCTCTTGCCAGGGTCCTGTGGCTGCTCCTCTTAAGGATCCTATAAAAGCAATTTTAGAACTTATTAAAACTTCTGATGGTGAGGGGATGAAAATAGCCCTTCTGCCCATTCTCAAAGAATTTCCTGATCTAAGGTAAGGTCTTTTATTGGTTTGACTTCTGTAGTTTCTTACATGATTACTTGTCACCAGCAGACCTACAGCAGTATTAGTCCTGCAATACTTTCTCTTTGCAGCATCCTGGGCCAGGCACAACGCTTACCTTTGAATGCACTTGATGCTGCCTATTCGCAGGTGCTGACTAACATAGTTTATAGCTTTGCCAGACATTAACCAGTGGAGTTGAGATGTCCTTCTGTGAAGGTGAAGGATGGATGAAATGGCTGTCAGGAATGTTGTGACACAATACTACCTGAATGGACAGTTTACAGGCACCTGTCTGGTGAATGTAGATTTCAAGAACATCCTTAGGCATTTCATAACTTCCAAGCACTTTGCTTTTGGCTTTAGCAATTCACCAATTCTTTTCTAGGTATAACTATTTCCAAAAAATCCTAGGTGTATTCAGCAAAATATACACTGCCATTTCTCACAGGAAGCTGTTAATAGAAATGAAACTCAACTTTTATTGGGAAGGTGAGATCTAAGCTAATGGCATTGATTCAAAAATCTGTGGTTTATTACATCCATCTTTTGTTCTGATGTCTTGTGCTAGTGACTGTATTTTTCCAAGTTAATATGATTACAGTGTAGAGCACTCTGTCACACGATGCTGTGAAGGCCAAAAGTCTGCATAGTTTCAAGTGGGGAGCAGACAATTTGTGGTAGATAATTGTTTCAGTGCCTATTCAGCATGGCAGTCATGATATAACCCCCAGCAAAGGAAGTCCCTGAACTGCAGACTGCCAGAAGCGGGAAAAAAAGAAAGACAAAGACAGATCATGTTATGCTTTGTCTGGTTGCTGTAGTCCTTTCCTAAGCATTTGCTACATTTGAAGATGCTATTGAGCTAAAAAGCTGCTTATCTGGTACAGCATAGCAATACTTATTCTCTTACTATGTATATATACACATACACATATATAAATAGTAAAATATATGTATAAAACTTCTATATATTTATGAATATATATATAGGAAGTGAGAATAGGAAGTACTCAGAAGGATATTATTTTGATCAGGGTCTCAGAGGAGGTCATCCTGGTGTGAGTAGGTGCATTGTTCTTGCTTTCAGCACATTCCCGTATGTTTAAAACTCTTTGGCTTGGATACATTTGCTCTGTTTGTTAATCAGACTAATATGTTGTGGCCCTGCTCAGCGAAGCAATGCTATGTAGAACAAAAATCCTATAGACTTCCAGATGAGCAAGAAGTAGCACCATACGAGGGAAGAAAAGATATCAAAGATGCTTCCAAATGGTCAAATGCAGAGATACTCCAGACCTATTATGGTGGATACAGACCTTTTTCTAGGAGAAATCTGAGGTGAAGATTTCTACAGTTTCATGGGGCTGCTATGTGCGCTGGGCTCGGGACCCATGAGCTCAGCCATATCCCACACCCCTTTGTGGTATGGCCTCCTCCTTGCTAGGTGGTCAGAGGGTGTCAAAAAGCAGCTCAGCAGCTTCCCATCTTTGGTCTGGTCCAGCAAAATGGAGTGATAGGAAGCAAACTTATCTCCTTGACTCTTTCACTGACCTACCCCTTTACCCTTTTGGAAAGGAAGGAACATCTGAGTGCAGTGCTGGACATCAAAGACTCGCTCCGCCGAGAAGACAGAGCTGCTCTCTTGAGGGCATTCAACGATAACTGCAGGGAATCAGAAACAGAAGCAAACTTGCTTTTTGCAGACATAGAAGTAAAACCTAGAAAATATGGACTCTGTGGCTGCCTCTGCTGTTAGCAAAGGTAGGTGCGTGTGTGAGCGTGCTGGTGTGCAGCATGCCTGCCTGCCCAGGCGCAGGCATTCCTGCTTTCAGGGAGGTGGAACAACTCTGGCTGCTGCATCACCTCCCCGAGGCCCTCGTTACCGTGTACGCTGGTTCTGCTTCCCTTCACCTGCAAATTTCCATGTCATGAAGCACGGTGTTGTAGGAAATGTGGGGCGCTGAATGCTTAGATGCGTGATTCGGGTTACTGCAGGGACAAAGGAGAAGACAGGGCTCTTCCTCCCCGTCCATGGCTGCTGTCTGTGTGTCCCCACAGCCTCCCCTCCCTCCCCACTCTCACCATGTGTGCGGGGACAGGGTCTCCCAGGCAAGCGCTGCTGCCTCTGGGCAGGACACGCTGAGGGATTTTCTCCTCCGTGGTCCCCCTGCTTTCCTGGTGCAGAGGGGAGGGCTACGTCAGCCCCACTGCTGCCCCTCTCCATGAGAGCCGTATGAATTAAACTGGGCTCAATACTGTCCTGGTGACCTTGCCCCCTCTGTGCCCGCAGCAGCAGCAGCCAGTGGCAGAAGGGAGGAGGGATAAAAGTCAGAGGGATGACTGTCACTGTAAGGTCTTAAATCCCCTGGCTCATCTGGAGCACCTGCAATCTCCTTTCAGTTTCCCAGGTGATTCCTTCGCAGTCACAAATCGGGGATTCTGGGGGGTAAGCTGCGGCAGATCTTGAACCCAAGCAGTTCCTCATGGTTTAAAAATACTTCTTAGTGGAGAACATGCAGCTGTTTGCTCGCTTTAAATAATCTGCAGCTTCTTTTTAGTCTGAATTTGTCCAGCTCTAGCTCAGAGCCAGAGAATTTTGTTTTATCTTTGCCAGGCCAGAGCCCTTGGCTATCAGAAATAGTCTCCCTCAGTTAATATTTACAGATTGTCATCAGCCACCTTCTGTTGGGTGAGCTGAGTAGACTGAGTGTCTCAGGTTGAGCAGCACAATCCCCTTCCACCTCTCCGCCGCTCTCCGGTGTCACCATTTATTTATAGTTCCCCACGTTAGCAGATGAGGGATGAGTTACACTGGGCTCTGACCTGGGGCCTCCAGGCACAAGCAGACAGCAGGCTACCCGGTTAGCAGGGAGAGAAAGCAATTAGAGAAACAATTAATAAGCACACAGATTTTCCCTTCCTAATGACAACTGATTCTGATATAATGAACTGGCTATCAGCTACCCAATTTTATACCCTCCTTCAAAGGAATTACCCATGGCGCTGCCTTCGCTTTAGATAAGATATTCAGGAACACGTTTTTAAAACGGCGTAAGTCACTTAATCTGTTTGCTGAGATCCTCTGGGTAAATAGGCTCCCGGGTCCCCAGAGACCTGGCTGAGTCTGCAGCGCAGGTCAGCAGCCTCGCCCGAGCCCAGGGGCAGCAGTGACGGTGAGATGGGTGGTGGGATGTGCTCCAAGGGAGGTCACCTTCCTCCTGCCTCCCGGCCCCCCGCGATTTTGCTGCCACGCACTGGGGCGTGACCTGCAGGTACACTGGGCACCACCTGCTTTCTCCCAGCCAGGAACGCAATAGTTCCACATATTTGTCCCTTCTGTAAGCAGCGGTAGGAGGACTTCACCACTACAGGCTTGGGGCGGACCTGCTGGAGAGCAGCTCCGTGGAGAGGGACCTGGGTGTGCTGGTGGACGACAGGTTAACCATGAGCCAGCAGTGTGCCCTGGCTGCCAAGAAGGCCAATGGCATCTTGGGGTGCATTAAGAAGAGTGTGGCCAGCAGGTCGAGAGAGGTTCTCCTTCCCCTCTACTCTGCCCTGGTGAGGCCTCATCTAGAGTACTCTGTCCAGTTCTGGGCTCCCCAGTTCAGAAAAGATGAGGAGCTACTGGAGAGAGTCCAGCGGAGGGCTATGAGGATGGTGAGGGGACTGGAGCATCTCTCCTATGAGGAAAGGCTGAGGGAGCTGGGCTTGTTCAGCCTGGAGAAGGCTGTGAGGGGACCTTAGAAATGCTTGTAAATATCTTAAGGGTGGGTATCAGGAGGATGGGGCCAGACTCTTTTCAGTGGTGCCCAGTGACAGGACAAGGGGCAATGGGCACAAACTGAAGCAGAGGAAGTTCCGTCTGAACATGAGGAAGAACTTCTTCCCTCTGAGGGTGACGGAGCCCTGGAACAGGCTGCCCAGGGAGGTTGTGGAGTCTCCTTCTCTGGAGATATTCAAGACCCGCCTGGACAAGGTCCTGTGCAGCCTGCTGCAGGTGACCCTGCTTTGGCAGGGGGGTTGGACTAGATGACCCACAGAGGTCCCTTCCAACCCCGAACATTCTGTGATTCTGTGACTTCAGAAAAGCGTTATCTTTGGCTGTTTCATGTTAATGTGAAATGACTTCCCGAACAGGAGTGAGTAGGGTTGGCTGGAGTGGGCAGGGAGCAGCAGGGGTGCTGCCCGCGGCTGCGGGCCCGTGGATTGCGTTAGCCAGAGTAGCCCAGGAACTGGACATTTTCAACAGGCAAATGCTGATACAGCTTTGTGCAAGAGTCTGTGCATGGAAGGGGTGGTTTTGCCGCTTGACTCTTGCACGTGTCCGAGGAGTGTTATTTAATTACCCAGATGTTTTCTTGCTTTCCCTCAGGTCTGCTGTGAGAAACAAGAGGTCTTGCTCCTGTGTGGCGACATCTGCAATCAGAGCGCCTTGACAGCTTCAGGGGCTCGTGCAGCCGGATGCACGGAGAAGCCTGACAGCTACAGAGGACACAATTCCTGCTCTTTTCCAGGAGAACCACGTGGCCCAAATTCTAATCTTCTACGCAAAGTCCAGGCAGAAGATGAATGGGATATGGCAGAAAGACATTCCTTCAGAATTGCCTAGAGATTGCTGCTTAGCTGAGTCCTGGTGGTTGTTCCCAGGATGCGGCATGGTGGTATGTGGAGGAGGAGGAAGGTTCCCCCTGGCCTAATTTCTCTGTTTCCAACCCTTGTTCCATGCGATCTCACTTGAAACCAGGGACTGCTGCCCCATACGGTGTCCTAGCAGGTGACATGGCATTGCAATCTCCTCCAGAGACCAGGACCCTCTGTTAGGGAATCCTGCCCAGCCCATGGTGCTGGTGGTGCCTGTGGGTTTGGGCACCCGGATCCACCCCCTAAGCCTGGCCTGGCACCTACCAGGAGGGGTGCAGAGAGCCACCCCTTCCCTCGGTCCCCACACATGAATGCTGTGACCCGCTTTGGGGGCAGCCTGCCATGGCACCGGCTGTGGGATGGGGGGCTTTTCCCTTGTGAGTTTTACAGCTGGCTCTGGAGCAGAGTCTTGCATTCATTTTTATACTTCCGTTACTGGAAATTTCCTCTTGGAGAGGGAGGGGAAAGCCTCATGGGAAGCAGGCAGTGAAAGGAGCCGTTTGTCCCAGCCTCCGGGCAAGGTCTGTGCTGTTTTCAGATGTAAATAGGCAATTCCACGGGAAAACACTGACGTTTCTTCCCAGTTATCTATGGACTGGTCACAACCTCCTAGCTGGATTTTGTTCAAGGCCCTCCTTTGCTATTGTGTTAATGTAGGCCATTACTGCTCCTCTCTGACCATGTAAACAAGCAAAAAAGGCTCTGCTACCTCAGACATGCCAGTGCTCTTCTGAGCGGCCATTCCTCCTCAAATCTGCTTCCCTAACAAGAAAAGGGGCAAATCTGTGTGTAACCCATCAGTGTGTGAAGCTGGGGACACGTCTGGTCCCAGGACCCCGGGGAAGCGCAGACCCAGACAGGTGCTGCCATGCTCCGCAGTGCTGTGCCCTCGCCCCAGGGACGCTGGCGTCCCAGCTCAGGGGCAGCTCGCCCTCCCAGGGCCCTGCCTGCAGACGTGGTCCTGTGAGCTTGACAGGAGCTGGGGCAGGTTTATGGTTGCCATGAGCTTTGCTTCTGGCACAACGCTGAGCGCGGAGTGAGTGGCAGAGAAGCGGGCAGGAACAGGCTTCTTCATCTTTAGTAGGCATGGTGGTGATGGGTTGACGGTTGGACTTGATGATCTTAGAGGTCTTTTCAAACCTTAATGATTTGTGATTCTATGATTCTGTGATCTCTCTATGAGGACAGGCTGAGAGAGTTGGGGCTGTTCAACCTGGAGAAGAGGAGGCTCCAGGGAGACCTTATAGCAGACTTCCAGTACTTGGAGGGGGCTTATAAGAAAGATGAGGACAGGCTTTTTATCAGGGCCTGTTGCAATAGGACAAGGGGTAATGGCTTTAAACTAAAAGAGGGTAGATATAGACTGGATATAAGGAAGACGTTCTTTACAGGGAGGGTGGTGAAACACTGGCACAGGTTGCCCAGAGAGATGGTCGATGCTCCATCCCTGGAAACATTCAAGGTCAGGCTGGACGGGGCTCTGAGCAACTTGATCGAGTTGAAGATGTCCCTGCTCACTGCAGAGGGGCTGGACTAGATGGCCTTTAGAGATCCCTTACAAACCAAACTATTCTATGATTCTATAATTCTATGGTCCTAAGATCTGCAGGGAGTCCTCTGTGGGCTTTCGGGTCACCATGAGATCTCGGCATCGTTACACTCCATCCCTTGCATCGTTAAAGGGCAGCGAGAGTGTCCCATGGCCTACCTGCCCTTTCTGCCCTCATGTCTGCTTCAAAGGCCCAGCTCCTGTGTCCCTTGCATTTCATAACTGTCCGTTGCATCTTCAGCGAGACCTTTCCCAGGCCATGTGAAAGCTGGGGGAACCCACGGAGCTGCAGCCTCAGAGGCCGGGCTGTGGGGCTGGGTGGACGCCTGCCCTCTGAAGGGTGCCAGCCTTGCCAGGCAATGCTGGGCCAGTCACCCTCCCCTCCCACCACGTTTTTTCCGAGGACGAGAAGGGTGTACAGACCCGACTGGGGCAGCAGGGTCAAAGTCAGCCTCTGCCGATGGGGATTTCGAGCAACGAGCCTTCCAGAGAAAATGAATAAAAACCCCTCTGACATTTTGATCATGGCCAGGCTAAAAATAATCCCGCAGCACGTGGATGGCTGCTGCCACGTACATGTCGATGGCTGTGTACGTCCCTGCCATTTGACATTCGCAGTCTGACGAGGGTACGCTCTGCTGGCCAGCAGCAGCTGGGAGCTGTGGGGGACGCCGGGCTCGCTGCTACCGGCCCTGTGGCTGAGGTGGCTGAGGACAAGCCCCGCACCATGGCGGCTGCTGCTGTGCCTGTCCTCGCTGGGTGGGCAGGGGACGGGCAGCACCTCTGCTCTCTGTGTGTCCATGGAGAAGCAGCACTTCCAAAGAGGTTTCTTAGAGGCAAGTTTCTCCACCTTGTGCAGAGCATCTGCTTGTGGACACAGCAAATAAAGACTTGAATTTGTCAATGAGGTTTAGTGCTGGTGGCATGTGTGAGGTTCTCCAGAGCTGGAGGGCCTGGGGACGTTGGCTGGGCCGGGGATGGGAAGGCGATGGGGAGAGGCCACCTGGCATGGAAATGGTGTGGGAGGGACGTCCTTGGCCACCCCAGTCACCTGGGGAGAGCAGATGGTGTGTGGGGAGGCTCCCAGAGGGTTGCTGGGAGCAGGGGGGGATGCTGGGTCGCTATCTGGGGCTATCTGAGGCAGTCAGGGAGGGGAGGAAAGGCTGTGGGGAAGAGGGATGAGGGATTTCCCTTCTTTGGAGGTGATTTCAGCCCGCTTTGCCATGTGCCTTGACCTTCCCAAGTGATCCAGCCTCCTGCTTTCTAGCCTTCACCCTAGGCCAGGGTTAAAGCGCTTGGGTGGGATTTGTGCTGTGCTCTCGGAGGGCCGGGTCACACTCAGGATCCTTCCACAGGATTATTTTGCACCCACAGGATGCGGGCGGGGGCAGGGTCACCATGGAGTCACAATGAGCATCTCCCACCTGCCCTCGTGCCTGGCGGCCCCCACAGCAGCTCCACAAAGACCCTCTCTTCACTCCCTCTGCACCCGGGGTTTGACAGGGATCTGCTTGGCGCCAGGGTCGTGCCACTGCCATGCTCACCCATCACCCGGACATGCCAGCCCCGGGGACATGGGCAGCAGGGAATGACATGCTACTTCTGGCTTTTCTGGGAGCTGTTCTCCACCCATCGCCTCTCCAGCTCTGCACCAGGCTGATGGGTGGTGTGGTGAGCAGTGATTTGTCACCCGTGTCCCCCGCATTGCTCAGGGCCAGGGTTTGGCTGGCCTCTTTGAAGTGCTTCGTGCCTGTGGCAGAGCCTCCCCAGCCACCGCAGTCATTTGAGCTCCTGTCTCCGAGGGTCACCTTCAGGGCTCGATGCTCCTTCAGGGCTCAGTGCCGAACACAGCAGAAAACAGACGCTCCTTAATCATGCTGCAAGGTCTGAGGAAAGACCTGACATTTGCTGAGGTGCCACCTGCGCTTCCCCAGTTTGCTTAGTGGCTTGGCCAAAGATGTGTGCTAGTGAAGGGAGGGCTTGATGGTGAAAAAACAGGTAATGCTGAGTATTTGGGACATGCTGAGCTCTCTTGGCTAGCAAATGTGTATGAGGAGAATCCATCTCTAAACTCATGAGACCCCAGAGAAGACAAGCCACTTGCTGATTGCAAAATGATGCAGAAAATCATGTTTGATTCCTTTTCCTCCTCCCTCCCAAGAGGAGCCTGTCGATGCTGAGGAACTCGTGCATCGATCCCAGTATTAACCGGAATACCTCGCACGCCCCGTTGAGGCTTTCATCTCCAGCCTGAGCTCTGCCCGCGCACGGCTGGGGAGCGGTGCCTGACCCACGGGTGGGGACGGGTGCGTGCGTGGGGTCGGCAGCACGACGAAAGCCACCACAGGGAATTCCCCCACGGGGAAACACCCCAGCACATCGCTGAAACCACTTGCCTTGATTTTAAGGCTGAAATGTCTGCCTTTAGCCCAGCACCCCGTGGTCCGTGGGGGAAGGAAAAGAAGGCACCGGTGTGGGCTGCAGCCTCTTGCTCTGCGCCAAGGGCTGGGCTGGGTCCCACCAGTTTCCCCCAGTGGCCCTGGGGACACCCCGGGCTGGAAAGGGTACACACCTGGTGCCATCTAGTGGCATCGGGACACAGAAAGGGCCGTGGATCTTTTATATTTATTATTTGTATTATTATTACTATGAGGTATTCGGGGGGTACTTGCCTGCGTGGCGTATCAGTTGTGTGGGCTGTGAGTGGTCCCTTACCGGGGTGTGAGACTTGCGGGAAAACAAGAAGTTGGGGATCCTGGTGTAAACTGGGATGCACAGAGCGTGTAGATATTTTTGCCAGCCAAATAACTGGCAGCTGGGGGGGAAGACTGTGACAGAGAGTGATGAACAGAATTGTCAGGATGCGTCCTGTGCTTCACAAAAACAGCTGAAGTTTGTGAGTGCACAGAGCAGAGGTCGAGAGACCGTGCTGCAGAGCCAGGACCAGATTTCTTCCCTCTCTGCAGCAGTCGGGGTTCCCGTAGTTGTCAGGGGCTTTAGTATATGGTTTTAGTTGGCTTAATCTGACCTAAGGCCATACTGGCACCAGAAGGCGGGTTCCTGGGCTCACCCCTGGCTGCCTGCCCACCATCTCCATCACATTGGCTCTAGGGGTTGGCTCCGCTTCTGGGACAGCAAATTAACAGCCAAAATAAATAGTTCTTCATGGGTTTGCCTCTCCTCTTTCCTTCTTAGGGGCTCTGGGGCAGCTACCGCTCCCCAAGCTCCAGCTGCCAGCTCCACACTGAACTCTTCTGACTCCTGCTGCCACCCCAAACCTTGCAGTTTTCAGCCCGTTCCCAGCCACCTTCCCCGAGCTGGCCCCTTGCCCATGCTGGACGAAGCTGCTGCTGCTGCCCGCAGCATCACCGAGAGCGTGGGGCTGCGGTGCTGCCTGTGCCGGCCTGTCCTGCCCGCCCTGGCTCCCGCAGCCCGCGCAGGGGCCACTGTACAATCCCAGATGGGCCCTTCGGAAAGGGGTGCCGGTCTGCCAGCAGTTCCCATGAACCAGCTGGGTTTGAAACAGCTGTTGGGAAAACGCCAGCGTTTCAGGGCTGGGAGAAAGTATTTGCATGGGGCCAGCGCAGTGAGGATGTCTGGAGCGGTTTGTTATATTGTGTACATATATATATATATTTGAGGTGGATTGAGAACTGGCTGACTGGCAGAGCTCAGAGGGTTGTCATCAGTGGAGTAGAGTCTAGTTGGAGGCCTGTAACTAGTGGTGTCCCTCAGGGGTCAGCACTCGGCCCAGTCTTATTCAGCTTTTTCATCAATGACCTGCATGAAGGGACAGAGTGTACCCTCAGCAAGTTTGATGATGACACAAAACTGGGAGAAGTGGTGGATGCACTAGCAGGCTGTGCTGCCATTCAGAGTGACCTGGACAGGCTGGAGAGCTGGGTGCAGAGGAACCTGATGAGGTTCAACACAGGCGAGTGCAGGGTCCTGCACCTAGGGAGGAACAACCCCAGGCAGCAGTACAGACGTGGGGTGGACCTGCTGCAGAGCAGCTCTGCGGAGAGGGACCTGGGTGTCCTGGTGGATGACAGGTTGACCATGAGCCAGCAGTGTGCCCTGGTTGCCAAGAAGGCCAATGGGATCCTGGGGTGCATTAAGAGGAGTGTGGCCAGCAGGTCAAGGGAGGTTCTCCTTCCCCTCTACTCTGCCCTAGTGAGGTCCCATCTGGAGTAATGTGCACAGTTCTGGGCTCCCCAGTTCAAGAAAGATGAGGAACTACTGGAGAGAGTCCAGCAGAGGGCTACGAGGATATGATGAGGGGACTGGAGCATCTCTCCTATGAGGAAAGGCTGAGGGAGCTGGGCTTGTTCAGCCTGAAGAATAGAAGGCTGCGAGGGGACCTTATAAATGCTTATAAATATCTGAAGGGTGGGTGTCAAGAGGTGGGGGCCAGACTCTTTTCAGAGGAGCCCAGCGACAGGACAAGGGGCAACGGGCACAAACTGAATCAGAGGACGTTCCGTCTGAACATGAGGAAGAACTTCTTCCCTCTGACGGAGCACTGGCACAGGCTGCCCAGGGAGGTTGTGGAGTCTCCTTCTCTGGAGATATTCAAGACCTACCTGGACGAGGTCCTGTGCAGCCTGCTATAGGTGACCCTGCTTCAGCAGGGGGTTGGACTAGATGACCCACAGAGGTCCCTTCCAACCCTGACCATTTTGTGGTTCTGTGATTCTGTATCCTTTCAGGGCTTCAGAAAAATTGTAAAGCAAATCTTAGTTCACAGGTGAGTATCAGATTTTTTCCTTCGCTGGAGTATGCCCTCCAAACTTCTCCACACTAATCTTTTGTGCCTAACAAAATGGGTTTGTGCTGTGCCAAACGATGTCATTTTATTCCCCTCCTGACTGCCCAGTGCTGACAAAGATTTGAGTCTCCATTCGCAGACACCAGCTGTGGCTCCGGCTGATGCTGCCGCATGGTCTGTGGCCCGTTTCGCTTGCCACTGGCCGGGATCTGCCAGTGTCTGCTGGGGTCTCATCCAGCACGAAACAAAGTCAGGAGGGAGAGCTGCATCTGGCCAGGGCAAGGATGAGCCCACGCTGAGGTGGGCAGCCCAGAAAGGAGCTGGGGGAGCCACTGGCTTCTCCAGAGTTAGAGCTCAGTGGAGGTAGGAGCACTTCTGTGCCCGGGCTGAGGGCTGCGCTCTGCCTGGTGTGAAGCACCCGTGTGAGGAACAGCGTGGAGGAAGCTTTGGCATTGCTCAAGCCTGTGTTTTGCAATGTTTTTGCACATACGTCAGTGGCCTCACCCTTGCTGCACGGGTGACAACGTACCGGGAGTGGCCTGGCGTGGGTGGCAGCACCCGTCAGTCCATGCAGCTCTGGGCCACGGCCGCCCCAGGGCACCCTCGGCCCCCCAGGTCTGAGCCGCTCGCTGCACCCGCGGGACCCCCTCTGCGGCTCCGTGCGGAGCTGTTGGCCGGGGGCAGGCGGGGGCTGGTTTGGAGCCGGTCTGTCGGTGGAGCCGCGACCCGCCGCTAGGTGACGCTGAAACCCGCGGGAACAGGCGCGGGACCAGGGGGAGGGGGCAGAGCTGCGGGGCGGGGGGGGGCTGCGCCCTGCCCCAACGCCCGGGGTGGGGTCCGGGGTGGGGTCCCCGTCCCCCGGCCCTCGGGGGGCTGCAGAGCCCCTGGCCGCCAGGGTCACCCCGCGCTCTCCTGCCAGGGTCGTGAGGAGCGGGGCCGAGCGCCGGGAACAGCTCTGCGCCGCCATGGAGGGGCCACCACGGATGGGCCAGTGCAGGGTCCTGCACCTGGGGAGGAACAACCCCATGCACCAGTACAGGCTTGTACTGTAGTGCAGCTCTGTGGAGAGGGACCTGGGAGTGCTAGGAGATGACAAGTTAACCATGAGCCAGCAGTGTGCCCTGGCTGCAAGAAGGCCAATGGGATCCTGGGGTGCATTAAGAGGAGTGTGGCCAGCAGGTCGAGGGAGGTTCTCCTCTCCCTTTACTCTGCCCTAGTGAGGCCTCATCTGGAGTACTGTGTCCAGTTCTGGGCTCCCCAGTTCAAGAAAGATGAGAAGCTACTGGAGAGAGTCCAGCGGAGAGCTACGAGGATGATGAGGGGACTGGAACATCTCCCCTACGAGGAGAGGTTGAGGGAACTGGGCTTGTTCAGCCTGAAGAAGAGAAGGCTGAGAGGGGACCTTATAAATGCTTACAAATATCTCAAGGGTGGTTGTCAGGAGGATGGGGCCAAGCTTTTTTCAGTGGTGCCCAGTGACAGGACAAGGGGCAATGGGCACAAACTGAAGCAGAGGAAGTTCCGTCTGAACATGAGGAAGAACTTCTTCCCTCTGACGGTGACGGAGCACTGGAACAGGCTGCCCAGGGAGGTTGTGGAGTCTCCCTCTCTGGAGATATTCAAGACCCACCTGGACAAGGTCCTGTGCAGCTTGCTGTAGGTGACCCTGCTTCGGCAGGAGGGTTGGACTAGATGACCCACAGAGGTCCCTTCCAACCCCTACTATTCTGTGTGATTCTGTGTGATTCTGTGTGATTCTGTGTCAGGAGGATGGGGCCAAACTCTTTTCAGTGGTGCCCAGCGACAGGACAAGGGGCAATGGGCACAAACTGAAGCATAGGAAGTTCCGTCTGAACATGAGGAAGAACTTCTTCCCTCTGACAGAGCACTGGCACAGGCTGCCCAGGGAGGTTGTGGAGTCTCCTTCTCTGGAGATATTTAAGACCCTCCTGGACAAGGTCCTGTGCAGCCTGCTGTAGGTGACCCTGCTTCGGCAGGGGGGTTGGACTAGATGACCCACAGAGGTCCCTTCCAACCCCGAACATTCTGTGATTCTGTGACTTCGCTCACCCGTCCCACTCACGCTTACGTCTCTCGTGAAACCCCTGCCAGCTCGCTCGTCTTTCCTCCCTGGAGCCTGAGCCATGGCAAAAGCGCTGTGCCAGCTCTGTCCCCATCCCGGCCCTGCCCCATGGCCAGATCTCACCTGATCCTAGTGGCTCCCCAGCTGGAGCCCGTTCCTCCCCTGCCCTGGGGAAAGCTCTGCAGCCAAGCTCCCCAGCCACGGTGGGGTTTGCTCATCCCAGGGCTCAGGCTGTCCTGGCTGGCCTTTGGCCCTGGCTCAGCCCTGTGCCCAGCACATGGGAGTTGCCGCTGGTGCTTCAGTCCTGGCAGGTGGTCCCGTAGCAGGAGTCTGTGCTGCAAGGGGAGAAACACCGAGTCCAAGCCCAAACCTGTGGTGTTTTCTTTATAGAGGCAGTCCCTGGCTGCTGGGGGTGTAACAGGGACCTTCCTACTCTGTTTTACGTCCCGCGCAGTTATTGATCGCCAACCCTGTCGTCAGCTCCTTCTTGGCTCCTTCTTAAACAAAACGGGCCCAGGCAGGCAGAGATCAGGCTACGACGTCATCATTAAAAATAGTCACGACCGAGATATTTTCCTCAGGACCGCCTGATAGCAACACGGCCTGGGATTAAGGTGCGGAAATGTCTCTGCGCATCAGACGCTTGTTGCGGGGAGAGAGGAGAGGTGACAGTGGCTGCAGGAGCCAAGCACCCATGTCCCGTGGGGCAGACGGGGGCCCGAGGGGCAGAGCCCTGGCACCATTTCCCCCATTGCCTGCCCCAAACCCAGGGCGCTGGAGGAGCATGGACCTGCCGGCAGACCTTGGGCATTCACAACGCACAAGGAGGCCTTGACCGAGTGGTTTGCTGAGAGTGGTCGGGGAGGAGCTGCCATCACGCGACCAAGGGCTTGGTATCAAACCCAGCATGGAGCTCAATTTCCCTGAAGACAGCCTCGCCTTGCCTTGCCTTCCCATCTCCCTATTGCATTTCTTTCTAGAAGCGTTTTTTACCTGCTTCAGGGCCAATATCTTGTCTATCCCTGCCGTCTTTCGTAAATTAAGCTATATGTTGGTTCCTTCAATGCTTTCCCAGACACCATGTTTCTGGACCATCAGTCATTCTGCCTCACCAGTGGGACACACAGTTTGTCAGCATGATCTTATTTCATTTATTTTTTGGCAGCATGATTGGTATAAGCAGCCCCCACTGCAAGTCTGTGTCCCATGTCCCCAGTCCCCGTCCCCGTCCCCGTCCCCGTGCCCCCCTCCCAGTGCTAGTGCTGCTCTCGGGGGCTGGGGAGGGGGCACCAGTGATGGGGGGGTGACAGAGGCTGCTACAGCCAAGGCTGCTGCTGGAGAAGATGCACATCCCAGCACTTGCAGTTGTGTTCCCCCGGTGCTTCTCATCCCTTGGTATGGGCGTCTGTGCTTCAGCTTTCCAGTTGCTCCCCAGAAAACTTGTTTTCTTTCTGTAATTCCTTCTTAAACTTCAGGGGATTAAAGAATTTATGATTCAGCTGAATTCCCATCATGCTGTACATCTTCCTTCTGCACTGGGAGATTTCTTCCTGCACTAAATATTATTTCCTAGGGAGCTGCCTGCTCCTCTGGATTCCACTTTCCCCTTAGACCGACCTGCCCCGGGGTCTCTCCTGTCGCATCTGCGTCTGCTGCAACCTGCCCCCACTGACTTCATTTTTCCAGTGCCTCCTGTCTTGAGGATCTGCGTCTCTCTGGTCTCCCCATCCCCTCAGCCCAGGGCTGGATCTCTTCTCCTACCCCACGAAGAAGGGGATCAGGAAAGCGGTGCTGAGCCCTGCATGCTCAGTGCAGGGGTGAGGAGCACTTCGCCAGGCATCCGTGGAGGCTCAGGCTCATGAGAGGCCATCCCTGGGGTGGAAGCAGGGCAGCCCACAGGTATGGCTAGGTCAACCCTCTCTGGAAGGGGGGGAGCAGCAGAGCAGGGGGCCCTGGAAGGAAAAGGGGGTCGCTCCAAAATAGCAGGCTAGGGGGTACAAGAGGTCTGAGAAGGAGAACAACGCAGGGGCTGAGGGCAGCCAGGCTGTTTCACACACGTGGCTGCCTCCAATGGTTCCAGCCTGTGGGGCGGCACAGGGCTGTTCTGGGAACAGGAACTACCCTGAGTGGGTGAACTCCAGATAAATCACTTCTGCAGCTGAGCTTCAGGCTGAAAATGCTTCAGGATGCCCAGGGAGACCTTGGCACATGGCCCTGGGAAGAGCTGCCAGACAGCAACACCGTGCCTCAGTCTTCATTTTAGAACTGCGGCACTGCTGCTACCTGTCCTGCCACGTTTTGTCACGAGTGTCCCAGCAGTAGGAAGGTGCAGGGGGTTTGTCTGTCATGTCTTGCTGCAAGGCTGTGGCAGGCAAACCCAAGCTGGTGTCTAGCTTGCATGTGTCCTGGTCTTCAGCAGAAGTTGAGCTGCCAAACCCTCCGGGGTTAGGCATGCATTTGGGACTTTCCCTCTCCTATCCCAGCAGAATGCTGGGGTTGTATTTACAGGCTGGCATAGCTGGAAGGATGCGGGAAAAGCAGTGATTCTGGGAAATCACATGTCTCCCCAGGCCTTTGGAAACCATCAAGGCTGCCAGGCATGACGCAAGCTCATACTTCTGCATGCTTTAAGGACTGTGTCAAAGCAAGGCTATAGCTACCAACGAAGGCAGAGCATGGCTTGAGTCATTTGGTTGGAAAAGCTGTGCTCTTCCCAGAGGAGCAGTTCCTCCATCCGTGGAGAAACGACAGAGCGCTGCCCCAAAAGAACAGCACTCTGGTTTTGCTTAGACACCATATGACTTCCATTTTCATAAATTCAGAGATGTTTATCTTAGCCTCAAATGTTTTTCACAACACTGGACTCCTATGGTTTCAGCACTGATGAAATTCCTCTTTCGCTTCAGATAGGATGCAGCTGGGTACCTCCCTCTTGGCCGTGAGGGCTGCGGACAGGTTTCTCTACCGACCGTGTTCTGCTGGGGCTGCCGGGCTCTGGCAGCATAGGCAGGGCAGCACTGCTGCCCACTGAGGTGCTGACACTAGATACCAACAGCAAAGGCTATCCTTGACCCTGGGCTGACACCTCCAGCATCTCCCCAGGGCTGTGCTGGGAGCCAGCATCAGGGGTCTTGGAGACAGGGGCAGCAGCCTGTCCTCTGACAGCCACTGGTTTTGGAAAACCACAGGTTTTGGCCACAGGGATCTCCACTGAAGTCCTCCATGTCTGAAAACATACACAGGAGAGAGTTGCTCCAGTAATGGATATGTTATCAGCGAGAAGGTCCAGCTGAGGGGTCTAGACGACATGGCCCATGAACAGCGGTTGCAGAAGCTGGGCTTGCTTAACCTGGCAAAGAGGAAGATAAAGGATAATTTGATAGCAACCTACAAGAATTGTGGTTACAATGGTGATGGAGTGGCCGCAGGTAGCAGTAGGTGATACACCGAGGGGAAATGGGCACAGGTTGTGGTTTGGAAAGTTCAGGTTCTACATCAGGGAAAAACTTCTTCCCTAGGAGGTGATGCAGCCCAGAGAGGGGGTGGACTCTCCACTTACAAGGCTTTTCAAGTCTTTGCTAGGCAAAACCATGGGCTGACCTGAGCTAGTATTGGTGATGGTCCTGCTTTGAGTGGAAAGATGGCCCTCAGACCCTCCCCTTCCAGCAGTGCCATCATTCTGTGAGACCTGTGTCCAGGCCAAGCTTACTTACAGCTTGTCTGAGTGCTTATGTGTAATGGATCATCACTACTTACCCACCTGAAAAGAAATAGGACGTGAAGGCTCTGTGGACTTTGAAGAATTGTTTTTCCAAGCATGGTGTAACGGGGAGATTGATGGAGCGGAGAACTGGGGTGAAGAACACTCTTCTGCTTCTGTAATTTTTAAACATTGACCTATTGTACTAATAGAAAGAGCAAAGAGAGGGAAAACATAATTAAGGATAGACTAGAGGGGTTTGCATCTCCTCAAAGTCAGGAGTCTGTTTTCTTCACCACATGCCACGCCAGGATGGGACCAGATGGGACAGACAAAGTCCCTGCCAGGGACCAGATAAGAGCAGAGTGGAAGGACGGGAATTTTCTTGTGCCACTGGATGGTGCTTCGCAGTCTGAAGCTTGTTGACATCGATGACCTACATTTTTGTGTCGCTTCCTGGGAAGCGAGGCCTCCCAAGAGCCTGTGGCAAGGGTGGAATTTCCCACAAGGCTTTGCTTTCTCAAGGCATCGAACCAAGAATTGATGCTTGCTCGGGATGTTTGTTCTTGTTGACATGCCTGGAGCACAAACACATGTCCTAGCTGCACACAGGGACAGGAGGCAGGGCTCCAGGCTCCCATGAAACCAGAACTCCACCATGAAAAGATTTGGAAGTTTCTGGTGAGATAAAGTTGACTTGAATTTATAAGTGCAGTTCCTCTCTTGTAAAGACATTTTCTGTATTTAACATAGTATCAGCCTTCTTTTGTTTTTGTGCTGGGTGACAAGAGGAAAGTGCACAGAAGATATTTTTGGGGAAGAACTAGGAGAAGGCCGATTTACCAATCTGACTTCCCAGACTGCTTTTGAGCTTGAAAATGAATGCAGCTGAGGTTTGGCAGAGTCTGAGGGTGACCTTTCATAAAGGCACTCGCTGCTTCTCCTGAACCTCTGGGCACTACACCAAAATTATTAAAATAAACACAAAATTCAGATAGTATGAAGCCAGATGGCACAACCCATGAGCCTCAAACAGCTGGGGAATCTGTGAGCGGGTGCAGGATAGCTGCCTGGGTAAAAAACCTCTCCAGCGCGGTGTCCGCTCCCTGACAGTGGCCAGAATAGATGCCCAGGGAAAGCAGAAGGGATGGGAGAAGCATGATCCACCCCGATGTATTCTCCCAGACATGAGCATTTTGCAGCTTACACATTTTCCAAGCCAGAGCGGTGTCTATGTTTAAAAGCCTTTGATGTCATTTTGTTCCTCTTGCCCTCTCTCCATCACTGTCTGGCTGCTTTCTACATACAGCTTAGCTTTTAGCAACCACAGCATCCTGCAGCAGGAGCTGCTGCAGCCTAATTACACTCTGCGTGAAAAAAGCTTCAGTCTTCTGGTTTTGGGTCTTGCACCTACTACCTTCATCTGATACCTCTTGTGTAGGAAGAAGTGGTTTTCCTCTTTCTATTCTCTCTAGTCCACTGTTATTTTGCAGACCTACAGGCTCAGTTGTCCCATTTCCAGCCTGGAGGATCTTGTCCTGCTCACCCAGAAGCTCTGCCATGACTCTGCTAACTCCACACCTCTGCTCTGGACCTTCTGCATTTCTGCTGGCACATCTTTGAGGTGAAGAGACCCAAACTGTGCACAGTCGTTGAGCTGGGCTGCCATGACTTTGTGTTATGGCATAATTTCTTCTTCCTGATCTGCTCACTTTTTCCTCTCTTAGTAACTCCTAGCATTCAGTTCGAGATTCCTGCTCACTTCCTTGCATTAGGTGACATTTCCAGAGCGCTGTCTGCTCAGGGTCACATTTGGCTCCCCCATTTTTGAGGTAAAACAAGGATTTTGCATCCCTTTGCATAGATCTCCTCTGCCACTTGAACACCTGCTTGCTCAGCCTCATAAGGTCACCTATACTGCCATTTGCAAATGTTGTGGTCACCTGCCTGTCCACCCTGCCCAGGTTCCTGCAGATACCCCAGCATGACTCTGCATGGAAGGACACCCCTCCAATATGAAAATTTCTCCTTATCTCCCATCTCTGCTCTGTTACTTGTCCCTGTGAGGACCTTCTCGCTCATCCTATTGCTTCCCAGTTTCTCTCTGAGCCTTTGGCAACAGCTTGTCAAATGCCTTTTGGGAATCTCAGTGGGTTACAGCAGGCACACCTCCTCTGCACTGCCTTGCTCACCGCCTCCAAGAACACCAGTGGGTTTGCGAGTTGCTGTTTCTCCTTGCCGAGCAGGGCTGGCTCTTCCCTAGTGTATCACCATGAGGATGGTGAGAAAGGCTGCTGCCAGGCACCAGTGCCACCTGACGGGAGGGGGCCAGGTGCTGGGGGTGTCTTCCAGGTTATTTGGAAACATCCAAGGACTGCCCTTCACAGAATCACAGAATCACACAGAATGTTCAGGGTTGGAAGGGACCTCAGTGGGTCATCTAGTCCAACCCCCCTGCCAAAGCAGGGTCACCTACAGCAGGCTGCACAGGACCTTGTCCAGGTGGGTCTTGAATATCTCCAGAGAGGGAGACTCCACAACCTCTCTGGGCAGCCTGTTCCAGTGCTCCGTCACCCTCAGAGGGAAGAAGTTCTTCCTCATGTTCAGACGGAACTTCTTATGCTTCAGTTTGTGCCCGTTGCCCCTTGTCATGTCGCTGGGCACCACTGAAAAGAGTCTGGCCCCATCCTCCTGACAACCACCCTTAAGATACTTGTAAGCATTTATTAGGTCCTGTCTCAGCCTTCTCTTCTTCAGGCTGAACAAGCCCAGCTCCCTCAGCCTTTCCTCATGGGAGAGATGCTCCAGTCCCCTCATCATCCTCGTAGCCCTCTGCTGGACTCTCTCCAGTAGCTCCTCATCTTTCCTGAACTGGGGAGCCCAGCCTGCTGCCATGCAGACCCTGAGCCGGAGGGAGCCTGCCTGCCCCTGCCCTGGTGAGGAGCTCTCCTTGGGCATGGGGCCGCGGGGCAAAGTGGGTACAGCTGCTTTATGCTTTTCCAAGGCTCACCCAACAGTTTTGCATCCTTCCCACTTGAATCTGCTGCAGAAAGAGGCAGATCTGCCAGGTTTCCTATGGCTTTTACATGTGTCTGTCCAAGTGTACCACACACCTCTCCTTTCTCCATCCCCACAGATCATTAGAGCTTGGTACCTCAGGTCACAGGGGTGCCTCCTTGTTGTTCCCAAGGTTTTGAGTTTTGTTTAATAAGAACTGCAGAGAGCCAGATGGGGACATGCTGGTGAGGCTGCTGCCTTACACCAGGGATGTCCAAACCGTGGTCTGGAGGGGAGCCCATGGAGAGAGCCTGCTGCAGCCGTGATGATGGCCTTCACTTCCTTCTGATAACCCTGGAGACTGTTCACTCAGTTTCGAACCAACAGGATTGGATGCTAAAGCTGGAAGCACAGAGAGGGGTTCCTAGCAGGCCGACCCTGTTGGGAGATGCTTTTTTTTTAAATTGAGAGGTCAATATCTGAGGGAGATCGTGTGGCAGGCAGGAAGGGTGTCTGTGGAAGAGACACAGAGGTGACGACTGAGGAAAAAACTCAGACACTCTTCTGGGGTTACTTAATGGTAAAAGCTGTTGGTTTAGTCGCGATGGGGAAATGACCCAGTTGTGAGTGGGAGGGAGTGCACATGTTTGGGGATGCTGTTCATGTGACAGTCATCCTCTCCCGGAGTGCCCCACGTGGGGCTGGCCTCTGGCTGCTGCTGGCTTACAGCAGTGCAAAGCCCTTGGGTCCAAGGGAGGCTCTCCAGAGCAAGATGCGGGCAAATTTGGATCCAGGGAAGTGATTTAAATTGTCAGATTTCTAGGAGCCCCCAGAAACAAAATTGCCCCAAAGCTGTAGAGTTCCTTCAGGTGGGTTCTGGGGGTCCAGGGAGGTGGGCAGCTGCCCTGGGGCATGGGGTGCAGTTTGGGTTATTCCCTCCACGTGTTGTGCAGCCTGGCTTGGCTGGTGCGTTCTGCTTGGCCAAGGACACGGTGACTTTTTCTCTGTCCCTGCTGTCCCTTTCCATGGGGTAGTTAGAAGCTTGCATGTTCCAGACTGCAAAAGATAATTTACAAATGAAGTAAAACCTGTCAGGCTGTGATAGCCAGCCCTCAGCCAAACCTACCCCTTGCTGGAACACACCAAAGTGTTCCAGGAAGAAAATTCTGCCCCAAAACATACTAGCTGGCAGGAGCTAACCTTTTAAGGGAAAAGACTGTGTTTCAAGACCCAATGGCCTTCCACACCCTGGCCCTTTCCTGGCACACAGAGCTCGAGCGTGTTTCCTGGCCCGTGTGGCCAATTAACCCGTGTTGATTGCATTGGTGGTTCAGCTTGTCTCCGGCAGCGCTGGGGATGCCGCAGCCATCCTGGCTCAACGTGAAGAGACACAGTCAGGGAAAACAGAAAACTTGCTGTTAAGTCCTATGGTATTAGTTCGCGGGCTTTGCCTGACATCAGAGGTCAGAGGCTTTCAAATAAAGAAATGAAAAAAGTGAAATCGGTCAAGGCAACAAACAGGGAAACTCAGTGACACAGGGAAAGTACAGGGGAAGTAAGCTGTTGTGACAGAGCTATGGGCTCATTGCGATAACGGGAGGTTGCAAGACCTTTACACGCTCTCTGGTTCCTGTGTCCCTCATTTCTCTTATTCCCCAGATATGACTGTTTTTAAGGGTGAAGACTGGCCCTTTGGGAGGCCTCAGGCACGCAACATGGGGGTATAGGTCAGCAGGGGGGTGTAGGGCAGCAAGCGTAGAAGGAAATTATTATATCTGGGTCCTTCTGCAAGGGTGGTGGGGTGTAGTTAACCACGCTGGAGTGAGAACTGCTCTTTCAGGTTGGTTCTCTACTTCGCTCTCCACCATGCATCTGGTCACAGATGATGATAGAGGTGCTGGGAGGACAGGAGATGAACAGGGATGGTGGCAATGTATGGTAACAGCGTCATCTGATGGAAGTCCTGGAATGACCATGGTCCAATACAACTAAAATCATCCATGTAGTGTGCGGTGAAGCTGGTTTATGTTATTCATGGGGTGTCCATTCCTCATGCACACTGCTATCCTTGCCACGTAAGCTTTGCAGCTGTTAAAGAAGAAAGCAAACCACCACTGCAAGCAAAAACCAGCCATTAGCAGTGGCCAGGGAAGGAATGTAAGAACCAGACATGTTCACAGGATGCTCTCTGCCACATCCATCTCCCAGCAGCATCCAACACAGGGACTTCCCGAGCCACAGCTTGCGTCTTCTTGCTGGCGCCTTTTGCATCGCAGTGCCATCAGTGTTGCGTAATAGATGTCAGAAGGGAGGATGGCAGGAGACTCTTCTTCATTTCTGAACCCCCTGCCTTAGCTGAATTAAAAATCTAAGCTGGTCTGGTGGCTGAAGGGTGCATGGGGACCTTTGGGCCTGGACTCCAGTCTGTCTCCTGCTGCAAGCTCACGACATGTGTCCAAGGGAAGGTCACATCTGTGTTTCATCTCCTGGTCTGTAAAACGCAGCACAGCTCTTTTCCCTGGCGTACAGAGAGAATAAAAACTCGCTCTGGGCTGTGATCCTGGGCACAAGGGGCCAGCTAAATAGATGGCTGTTCCAAGGAGGAGCAAGGCCAAATACCTCTTCCCCCCATGAAACAGCAGTGTGGTTCGAGTCAGCCGGAGCATAATGTGGTTTCTGCAGGATTATTGCTACACATCTGCCCTGAGAGAAGCGCAGTCCCTTGCTTTAAGAACTTTTTGGCTTGGCTCGATTCCATTTACATTGCGAACTGAAGCATGTGTCAATGGCAGCAGGCAAGTGCATTGCACTGGAGATGGAAAGCAGAGAGCACGCTGTAGTAAAGGCTACAGTCCTGTCCCGCTTGTCTACATGCTTAAATCTCTGCAGAAACACGACTCAGTATCACTTGTGTTGTTAAAACTAAGTATAGGTGTAGCTATATGGACTCTATTACATTAACTCAACTTGCAGGTTTTTGACTGAACTATGCAGGCTGTTTGGGTTTGATTTCTCCCGGCCATTGTTAACTTTGCAAGGCTTGAGATTGCGCAAAGTTCCCTTGCCAATGCTTTCCTGTAATGAGGGATGAATTAAAGCAAACAAACCCAAAGCAAAGCAAACAATTCAACTGCATGGAGGAAAGCCAATAAAAATAAAGCCTGATGTCCTCATTTTTTTGCTTGATGCAGGCTGACCTTGGGGACACACATTGTGGCTGTGTCAGCTGGACTGGGTCACGGTGAAATCTGTGCACACTGCTCTGTCGGGGATGCTTGACAGCTCCACTTACATTTGAAAAGCAGTTTTGGCTAGGCACCAAGCCAGCCTCACACATGATAGCTTCTTCCCCAGAGAGCTACAGGCTAAAGTGTGAGTTGGACAAGAGAGAAAAGTGAAAGAGCAGAGGGCAGAGGAAACATGAGACCGAGGACTTGCAGGGCATGTGCATTCCTGGGCTGATGAAATGGCCATCTGTCTTGCTTCTGCACAGGGTAAACTCAGCGCCCACGGTCCCATGACGGAGGCTGGAGGGAGGCTGAGGAAAGCACTTGCCCAGCTGCTGCTCTGATGGATGCTCAGCCACCGTGGGCTCCATGCGTGCCTCTGTGCTCTGTTTGCCCATGATGACCTCTCCAGGTAGCTCTTGGAAGGAGCAGTTTTTAGCCAAAGGTGTAACTGCTACCCAGGGTAAGACTGCAAAGGTTTCCTCCTCCTCACAGCCGAGCAGCCATTCCATTTCAACAGGTTGCACACTGCTGGTGAGTTACCAGTCTTCTCCATGTGAGAAGTGAGAAGGACCAATTTGCTTTCCAGAGCTCCCAGGTCCCCTCTGAGACCGACACCGCGTGTCCCTTGCACCTGGCTTCAGGAGGCAGC
Source organism: Opisthocomus hoazin (assembly GCF_030867145.1). Taxonomy (NCBI): domain Eukaryota; kingdom Metazoa; phylum Chordata; class Aves; order Opisthocomiformes; family Opisthocomidae; genus Opisthocomus; species Opisthocomus hoazin. The sequence goes on along the minus strand of NC_134420.1, from coordinate 62,960,402 downwards.
TTGGTGTGCACGTCATCTTCTTCCAGCGAGGCCACAATCTTTGCCCTAGACCTTTGCAGGCTGCACTCTGAGCTCCCCATGCAGCACAAACACAGCTCATCCCTAGGTTTCCTTTCCCTGTGAGCTTAGGTGGGCTGCTGTCAGATGTGAGGTGACGGCATCTGTCAGGGCTGGGTGGGGTGGAGGTGGCTGATCACCGCTCCACAGCCGGTGCTGCACGTGGCCGGTGGCCAGCGGAGCTGCCGGAGCAGAATCAGCAGGATCAGGGCCCCAGCAGACACAGCTCAGCATATTTCTGGCTTGGTGTGAGTCAGGGGCTCTTCTGTCCCATGGCTCCAGCATTGTGCAATGCATGTGAATGCACTCTTATTCTGCAGTCACCTCCTGCTCCTTCCTGCTCCCCCCTCAGCTGATCTGCATAATGTGTAGCATTTAGACATTTTGGTCTGGCTATAAGAGATGATAAGTGACACCTGATGACCTTCATTAATGACATCATTACTTGAATTCAGCTGGATGAAGGACAGGTGATGATGGGAGAGCAGACACATGCTGAGCAACACACTCCTCTCCCATCAAGAAAATGCCTTGATCTGGGCAGAGGGCAGCTAAAATTGGGGCTAGGAAAGAGCTCTGGCCAAGCAGCTCAGGAAGGACCTCTGTTTTCTGGAAGCGGCAGCTGAAGGCAGGGTTGAGTTTAGGACAAGCTGCTGCTGTTTGTGGGACTGGTCGCTTACAGGCTGGTGGAGGAAGATGTATCTGCAGGGCTGTGGTTCCTGTGGCAGCAGGGCAGCAGAGGGAAGGGCAGGGCAGGGCACTCCCTCCTCCTGGTTGCTGCTGCTGTTTAGCTAAATTTCGGCTCCGCACACACTGCTGCCTGAAACTTCACCCTGGAGAGCATTTTGGGCTCAAATTTGCTTCTGTGTGCAGCAGAGCTGTGGCTGACAGCACCGAAGCTTTGGAGATTGACAAAGAAATCCTGGCTGGGAAAGGAAACCTCTGCCTCAGGTTGTGGAAATACCACACCATTTCCTGGCATGCTTGATACAATATAGCAGGAGGGAAATAATCCATTCTCTGCTTGTTTTTTCCCAAGAGAAGTGAAACTGCATGAAGAACTGTTGGCCATGCCGAAACACAGCAGAGTCAGACAGTCTGAACCTCGACAACGTACCATCTGTCACTGACGGTGCTCATGTTACCTTTGGCGACGGTTGCCCTGCCTACAGATCAATGGAAGATGAGTATTTGCTTTTAGCTAGTTGCGTCACTGCCAAATATAGACCCACACATCCTAAGCTGGTGATCGTCTGACCTTGAAGGCTGTGTCTCTCTGGCTTTCAGTCACAGCTGTGACGTCCCTCGCGTGGCTCTGCCCATGTCCAGGCACTTGCCCCCAGCTCGTGCTGTGTACCAGAGAGCCATCAGGCCCCCAGGAGATGCCTTTGCTGCCCTCACATGCCATGCCTGTGGCTAGGAGTATTTGGAGGAGCTGGAGAACTGTGTTGTGGTGTTTCAGCCCCTGGTTGTGGGTTTGCTGTGTCTTTGGAGGAGGAGTGCCATGGCCTGCCAGGATAACCCGTTGCTACTCAGTCACCTCACGCTGCAGTCACCCAGACCAGGTTAAAGCAAGAGCACGAGCACAGCCAGGTGTTCATAATTTGTTCTTCCACCTGAGAACACTACTGCAAATGAAGACATGAAAGATGTGGAAGGCCCCTGCCTCTTCCCGCTCCTGTACTCTGGCTCGTGCCTGTTGGGAGCCTCTAACAGAGGCTCTCAGAAACGAGCAGTAGTTAAAGAGCTTTGCTCAGAGACCAGCTCTGGATCTGCCTTTGTGGTGCTGGTGTCAGATCACCCCCCTCTCCCACAGCACAACCATCCTCCTCTGACATCTTCCCAGGACATCCAGGCAGGCGTCACCTCCCTCCTTGGAACTCTTCCTGTTCCCTCCTTGTCCAGGAGACAGACAACCACTTGATTACAGCAATGGTCATTTCCCACCCTGGCATACGTAGGGATTTCTCTCCCACGGCGGCTGTCCGACAAGGGGTGACACTGCCCCTGGGCCCTGGGTGACCTCTCAGCCTGTCCTAGAGAGGAACACCACCTTCACCAGACTTCACAGGCTGCCCCAATGACACACCGGTGAAACACCTACACAGAACAACCAGGTAGCTTGTCCCTGGCTCCCGAGACAGGTCACATCAGCCTCTGAGGGCTGATGCCCACACTGGTCCTTTTGGGCATACCCTGCATGTATTTGTCTACCAAAAGCTTCAGAATCAGAGAATTCAGAATTTCACGACTGCCAATTTGTCAGTCCTGAGTACTGGAAAGAGAGGTAAGAGTGTAAGATGGTAACATGTTTTCTGGTTATTAAATTATTTTGTACATTAGGTGGGAATTGCGTGACCAAAATACTGAGGCTCTTAATGGCTCACAAACCTGGAGCAGACAGAGAAGTCCTCTGCACATTATTTGTATTTCTTTCATAATATGTCAAAGCTCCTACAACACTGTGAACTTTCATGGCCTGAATTTTCTATGTTTTCCTTGAAAAGAAAGTCACCAGAAGGAATAATGACCAAAACCCACACTAGGACTCATCTAAGCATACACTGGCAGAGTATGGGAAGAAAAAAGGGGTTTCACACATCAGCACGACCAGCTCTCAGGTCCCAGACTTCGTGGTTTGAGTTTGCCAAACAAAACACCCTGATTTGGCCACTCTCTGTGGAGAAAAATGTTGAATTTCCAGAAATCAGTGTTCTTTGAAGGGCTGAAACTGGGCAAAGGGCTGGAGCCAGACTGTCTGTAAGAAAAGCCGTTGTTATGGTAGTAGCATCTGTGTGGGGGCACTGTGTGCATGTGTGATGCTGGAGTCTTAGACTAAGAAATGATCTCAGTATCCATTACACTTCCAGGTATTAGCTCTCAAAACCCTATAGATTTTATTGCCTCCATTTCTGACTTGAAAACACCCCTATGAATAATTTTTTCTGTATATAGAGAGGTAAACAAATTGCAGAAATCTGCTGTGTGTTGATTCTCTTAATGATAATTTGCGCATTAACATGGAAGCATTGCTCATATACTACTGAAAGCACAAATTTGTTTTTCAAGTCAAGCTACATTGAAATGTATGAAAATGGGTAATTATTGTAATTTTGAATAATAAACTAAGCTTGTGGTATAGAGTTGTTCATATGAGATAGTAGAAACTTACACTGGAAAGAAGAACATCCTACCTGGATAGGAATAGTGTTATTTTGTACAGAAATAGTTTTTGGTACAGAAATAGTGTTACATGGAGAGATGGGCTTTTGCCCCTCGCCCACAGGGGACATGGAGGGTGAGGTTTTGAGGTAGGTGGAAGGAAAGTGGAACCTTTCCATTTTCTTAACCGTGGCTTCTACCCAAGAAAAGTTGTCTTAAAAGGTTTTTCTGGACAATGGATGAATCTGGTCTTTCGTCAAAAGCTGCTATTGATTTCATGCTGTACGTGCTGATCTGACAAAATGTTCCCCCAGTAAATGCAATCTGAGCTTCTTGAGAGAGACTTCGCAGAGAAATCAAATCAAACAGAAATGGGAGCTTGGGCAGTTCATGCATTCCACAGTAATACTTTAGTCTTTGTGATATTTTAATGGATCAGAAGGGGATGCTGAGCTGGACAGTTAAACAAAGACCAACAAAAGACTTTTGAGCACAGCCAGAGGCATGGCAGGTACTTGAAGGCTGCTCTCCCACCTCCTCAGTCTCTACTTCTGCAGCCTTGTTTCTCTAGGGCACCTCCTATGTTTCTCTTACTGATATACAGGGGAGGTTATCTGGATTACTGCTCGCGCTGTGTTTTGCCAGCTCCGGGCTTAACAGTGTTCCATGTGAGATCTTCGCAAGCTGCCAAGGTTCCTCCAGGAGCAGGTCCAGCCCACCCAGCATGTACAAGAGTTACCCTGGTTCGGTTTGTCCCCCCTTTTTCAGTAACTCTTATGGGTCTCTGCCCCATGAGCTCACAGGACTGGTCCGTGGGTCCTGCCTGACTCTCTTGAGTTACCCCAAGCCCTGTGATCCCTTGGAAGTGTAATGGGATGCCCCTTCCCAAGCATCCTGGGGGAGGGACACAGGGCTGCTCAGAGCTGCTTTCTGCAAACCACCCGTGCCTAGGCAGGACAGCAATGACACCTCGGAATGAAGTGTGGCCTCTGCAGATGACATTCCCTTCACATTTGCTTGTTGACCAAGGGACCTCCTTGGTCCAGGAGTGTCTGCACAAGCTTGTCACAAGCGGGTGGCTGCCAGGATTCTGCTGGGTCGAATGCCTCTCTTGGGCCATTGGAAATCCCTCTGTCAGTCCCCACAGGTTAAAGAGAGGGAGTGGGTAGCTTCAACCAACCTTTTTGGGTCTGCATAGCGCCACGAAGATTGCGAAGTGGCTGTGTCACAATGTGTGAAGCTGGGGTTGGGACCTTGCCAAAGACAAGGGGTCTGCTGTGCAGGAGCGTGAAGATGACAGTCCCTGCCCCACAGCTCAGATGGCTGTCACAACTTCTTGCAGCTTTGGTGTAGGGTAGAGGGGACTGCAGCGAAACAAAAGAGCAGAAACAACTCTCCGTTAACTAGGACATAGCACTGTGAACTTTATTCTGATATTTTATCTAACCTGTACTCTTGGCTTAGCTCTCAGGCTGCACTGCTCTTGCCAGTGGGACTTGGGGGTTGGCCTCCAGCCTTTGGGATAGGGCTTCAGCCTGTGGGATAAAGCTCAAAAGCTCTTGAGGACTCCAGAACCAATATTGTTCTATCCGAGAGTTTGTTATAATCTCCTTCCTTTCAGAGCTATTCTCTCTGCATCACAGCCATTCCAACATTAATGAGTACTTTTGAGAGCTCAGCTTTTCTGCTAAATTGTAAGTTTTCCTCTTTTATTAGTCCATTAGGGGAGTTATTACAGCTCAAGTGCTCTGTCCTATTTGGATGAAAACTACTTAGATAAACAGCAGTGAATTTCTTGTCCTCAGATGATGGTCTCTCTGGGTGCTGGTACACGACATGCCCTGGTGTGTCCCATCTGCTGAATGAAGGGTGAGAGGATTAGGAGAACACAACCCAAGGGCACTACTGGGTAGTGTTGGGAGGAGAGCTGGAACGAACATCTAAGACTTGTGAAGAGGTGAAAGAAGCAACTGTACCCTCCGAGGGCACAAGCACCACAGAAGAGATGAAAAATGGGTTTGCAGGGAAGCCTCCGATCTGGTCAGTTCAAAAGAATTTTTTAAAATCTGATTTCTAGAGGAGAAGGCCCTGGGTAGCAAGGAGAAACAGTATCCAGCAGGTGCAAACATTTACTTCACAGTAGCCTTGCAAACTTCACATTTCTTTAAAGAAATGCAATTAACCTTCCTCCAGTAATGTGCACCTGAACAGCCTGATGTGTGCGTCTGCTCCATCGCATTTCTTCTGGTTTTCCCAGGAGGTGAGATTCGCCTCCCTCCTCAGCAGTGTGGAGTTGCACCTTTGCTAAGGAGGAAATCTGTGGCTGCTGCACTGATGAGCAATTCTTGAACTCCCCTGACACTAGCTGCCATCTCTATTATTATGGCTACAGAAGAGGGATTTTGTATTTCAAGGCTATCAGTGTGGGTGGTGTGGCCACATCCTCTTTTAAGTCATGCAGGAAGGCAGCAATTAAGTCTCATGGGTTTCAATCTACAGCATGGCAAAGCACGATTTTCCTAGTGTCACACCCAAGCTTACTGGCCTCTAGCCCGTTCCCAAAATACCCTACCTCCCCAGCACTCAGCGATGTTGACTCCTGCCCCTTTGGTCCTCAGCACTGGCTTTTGACCCAAGCTGTGCAAAGCGGAGGCAGGTGATGGGGCAGCCCGTGAAGTTGTGCTGGGAGATGTGGGACCCGCAGCCTGTGAACCCTAATTCCCTAACCCCGGGGAAGGAGGCTTTGCCGTCCCCGGTCACTGCAGGCCCACCTTTCCTTTGGGATGCTCCATGTATTGCCAGGCTTCACGGTCTCTTCCGGTTGGATTGGGGTTTCCAGGTTTTCTCCTAGTAAAGTTCATAGAGCTAAACTAAATAAAAAATTTGCAAATGGAGGTCATCAAATTGCTGCCCCACCCTTTGTGAAGGTGTAATTGCACGTATTCTTCCTGATTTAAATCGAGTAGTAGGTGAGGAACAGTGTCACCTGTGCATGTCGCTGTGCACATCAGTGAAGCCAGCACTGTCCACCCAGAGACGCGGGCTGAATTCAGAAAGGCCCTATTACCAAAACACTTTGGTCTAGTGTGTCTCTCTTAAAATCTGCACACCAATAAATCCTATAGCCTTTAGTCCAGTGCTGTCATCTCTCAGGGGGTCCTGGTGAGACGATCCAGCCTCAAAGGGGAGGCACTGCAGGCATCCCGGTTTCTTAGCTCTTCATTTCCAGATCTGGAGACCCCGAAGTTTCTCAGCAGGCTCAAGCAGAAGGTCTCTGCTTTTTTTCATCATGTCCACCCTTGGGAGGAGCCCAGGAGCTCTCCAGCTGTTTTTGGCCTCCCCTGCAGCAGGCGCAGAGGTTCCCCAGGTGCCATCGGGGACTTGGCGTGCAGCAGACGGAGCGGAGGAGGCGAGTAATGCCTCAGGTGTGTTGTGCTTTGCTGCCCTGCGTCTTCTCCACTGCACATCACCGGTCTAATGCCGAATGACGGAAGTGCCTGGTGGGGTGGATGGGTGGGGAGCAGGGAGTGTGCGTGCCTGCGTGTGTGAGCTCAGTCCGTGTGGCTGGTGCAGGCTGATGTCCTGGTGGCACTGATGACAGCCAGCTTGGTGAGCTCGCAATGCCACAGTGCCTGTGCCCAGCAGCCAGCTTTCTCAACTGTTTCATAAAGCTGATTTTACTTTTTCGTCTTGGCTCTCTGCTCTCCAAGGACGGGCAGACAGCAACATCAGCAGAGGTTATGTGACAAAGAAAATCCAGGCACACTGACCTCAGAAAATTTTATTTGGTTAGTTTATGGCAGTGCTATTCGTCAGTATTCGTATAACACTGTTATCAGAAGACATTCGGGCAACCTCTTGAAAGTACCTGGCTATGTACAATATGCCACACACAAATAAAGGCCATTGTGAATGTTGAGTCATACAGGAAGATAAATAAATTAGTTTTCTGGGCTCATTAGAGCTGAAAGCTGGGCTTTTATAGCAGGATGAAGAGAATTGCACAATGCGGTTCCATATGGCTTATGAAATGTGTATGAAAACCATTTTCTCCTACCCATCCTAATTATGAGATCTAAGTAGATACGCTATTTTCCCTCGAGCACTTACTTAGCTGGAAATTTTGTTTTTTAAAAGACCAGCGTAATCACTTGTATGATGCATTTCTGTACGCCCTTAACAGATGTCTATATCAAAATGCAATTATTTATAGCAATAACATGGCCTTTCACTAATTAGGAACGAAAATGTTGCACAATAGGTGACAGTTGTCATGAGTGCTCAGCACTGTCAGAAGTCATTCTAGCATTTGGCTTTAAATTGTAGCTGCAATAAGTGTTTAAATAATGTGTAATACGTTTTTAAATTATGTGTATATATGTGAAGTTTTGTGGGAGTGTGAGTGTGCTTACGAAAGGAGAGGGAGGTTCGTGCTACCCGTGGCCAGGCAGCAGACTGAAACCAAAGTGCTGTTTTTTGCCAGTGCACAATTTTGTCACGCAACCTGCTGGCAGAGGAGTCCTTCTGCATCTGTCTCGCCACGGACAGCAGCAAAGCCATGGGTTTAATAGGAGCTGCTAGGAGGGTAAACGGGGGCCAGCACGGCCACCTGGCTCAGATTCTGGTGGGCTGCATCTGCTAAAGGCTCGTATGAACAGGAGGAGACAACATATATTCCTTTTTATTATTCAACATTGAGACTGCAGTAGTGCTTAGAGGCTGGTGTTCTGGACCGTGTTACACCATATATCACAAACACGGAGCACACGACAGTCCTTGCTCCAGAAAGCAAGGAAAGATGGGCTCTGTGACCCATACATAGCACAAACAGAGGGTGCCTCTGCTTTTCCAGCTTGTCTGTAGTCCAGGAAACCCTCCCTGCCTGGAACCAGTGGGTGACATTCATGGAAGAAGGCTGGGAGGAGTGGAAGAATTGGCCCTTTGAAGGAGTACGTAGGACTACATGTGGCAACGCAGTAAACAACAGGCAGAGACAGAATAAATGAGTCACTTTTCTAGCATATTTGAATACTGTTTAAATATAAACATTGCAAATGAATATCTCTGAGAAAAAATAAAATTGGATGCAAAAATACCAATGGTATACTGCATATGTATATAGATATATTACGTGGTTTGCACAGTCATTGTGCGTCTTCCTTCCGGACTGACTTTCTACAGCCTGATACAGAAGTTGAAACAGAGAAAAACAGAAGGGAAAGGTCTTTAACCAAACACCTTGTTGTTTTGGCAAGCGATTCACTTCCCAAAAAACTGGGCTGTAGAGCAAAATATAGTTTCACAACAGACCCATTTGTGTTTTCACATCATGTCTACCTCAGAGCAAGAGGGGAAAGAGCGAGCAGCGGAACGGTGATGCATACAGGGTGCTCCATATGTTTTAATGACATCTGAGACCAGTTCCACCACCCATGCAAAGCCTATGACATTAACGGGGTCTGGAAAAGCCGTTGCCTCAACAGGGAGGGCATAAGCAACATCCAAAGTGCTTTACTAGATGCTGGCGCTTAGCCCACACAGTCTGTTCCAACAGGCAGCTTGCTCCTAACCCTCCGTTAGCAGGGTGCTACTCTGATGCCAAGTCACGGGACAGAGCCACTGTGGAGGGGCTGCTGGCTGCCAGGGTCGGGTGCTCCCACCTCACGGAGGTGAAGGAGGCACAGGCTGCCCCGGCTGGGCTCTCTGGGGCTGCTCTGGGGACCCCGATGGCGCCGGGCAACGCTGCTGCATGAGGCAGAGCGTGCAGCCGGGGACACTCCCAGCCCCATGTCTGGGGGTGCAGGGGGATAGCAGGAGTCCTGCCGTGGCCGAGCGACATCCTCTCCTGACCCGAAACCCAGTGCCTCTCCCATCAGCCAGTGCAGCCGCCCCTGCCCGGCTCAGAGGAAGGCAGATGGCGTCCAAGCATACTCACATGGGACTTTTCCAACATCTCTAAATTTTGGCTTCAGTTTTTGTCTCCCTCCGTTTCCTTAGATGACAAAAAGCTACATGGGAGGTGCCTGCTCGGTCTGGGCTAGCTGGGGAGTCAGCGACGTGGCCTTCGTGGCACCCGGTGAGGTAGACGGAGGTCAGAGCACCAGGGCAGCGTCCAGGCAGAGAACGTAGTGGCACCAAGGAGACCTTGGAGGGAGTCTGTGACTGCAGCGAGGAGCAGCCCCAGTCCTTGCAAGTGCTGCTCCTCTCACGGCTGCCCCCTTCTCCTGGCTGTACACGGAGGACAGTGATTCCCACAGAGATGCTGAGTACCGGATTAGGACAAAGTACTTTCCATAGGGAAAGACGGCAGTGTGTGCTGTGTATCGCCCCAGGGGACGGTCTCCATCCCTGGCTTAGCCCACAGTCCGGCACAAGGCAGGTGCCAAGGGGTGCCTTGGCCTAGGACACGTTGATGTTGGAGAAGAGCGGGGTCCCGGGCAGTGTGGATGCCGTGCTATCTGCCAAGTAGCCCAGGATACTTTTCAGTTCGCTGCGTGACAAATTGGCTTTGATGTGCAGGAACGCTTCCAGGTGCCTTTTGCTGTGCAAAAGAAAGGGGCAGATGTTATCTCCCCCTGCAGATCTCCGTGTGCTGGGTCCCTTGTGCCAGGATGCGGCCCCCTCCCCATGGCGTAATGGAGGTCTCCGGCGGATGCCAGCTCAGCATCTGGCAATCCTACGCGGGACCCAGCACCGCCCCGGGAGGCGTGGGGTAAGGTAGGGAACCTCCAAGGCAAAGGAGAAAATCCAACCAGAATTTGGAATATATAAACTGGCCTTTTTTAACAGTTTATTTTGTTGCCCGATGGCGCTGGGATTGCCACAGCCTGGCAGGCAGCCCCCACCTGTTTTTACAGACTCAGGCTAAATGAGCATCACCTATACTCATGTCTGACTGTTTCCTGGCTCAACTAAAAGTCCATATTAGTATTTGCAAATCTGCTTCAGCATCTCTTACCGGATGTCGGGGTATGTCGTGGCGAGTGTTGCAACCTCAATTTTAATAGCACCCAAATCCTGAAGTCGGATTATTTCAGCCAGTTTGGGGAGCGCAGAATTCAGCCACGTAGCTTGAGAGCCCTGCCAGAAGAGAAAGCGGTCAGCAGGGCATCGTGGAGGTGCCAACCTCTGCCCAGCCCAGGAGCTGTGTTTCACGGGGGATGCCGCCGAGCCAGCTCCTGAGGCTGTTTCCTGGTGATGGGGAAGGCAGCAATTTTAGGTGCCTCAGTGTTTTCAGTGATGTTTCTAGCCTGTGTCAGCCTTGAAGAAATTGAATTTGTTTTGTGGTGGTTTTTAATCCTCTTAGACAAGAGGTGTAGGGTCTGCCATAAGACTGAGGTTTCTGCATCCACCTCGACAGACTCTCTCTGCTCTTCCCTCCCATCATGTTTTCCTTTCCTTGGGTTTCTACGCTGCCCGGTGTGCGTACGAGGACTGATGGGCAAGGTAACACGCTGCCATGTGCTGCTGTCTCCCAGCTCTGCACACAACTCTGCCCTCAGCATCTCCAGGACTTGCCAAAGTCCTCTCCCTGCCCATTCAGGTAAAAGCGCCAGCTGGACCTGTTTTCTGGCTGCTGGACGTCTCAAGGCGCTGGTGCCTGACCTCCTGCCCACGTCGAGTGATGCTCAGGCTTGTTCCTTCTCAAGTCAAGCGTGCATGGGGTGGTGGAGGACAGGGCTTGGCTTAGCTTTTGTGCAGGCAAATTTAGAGGCATGAAAGGAGGGAGGAAGGTGATTTCAGAGCACAGTGAGGGGTGTTTCAGCCATACAGAAAAAGCAAGGGGCTGTGGTGGAGGAAACCCTTGTGTACCAGACACCCCGCGCTGCCCATTCCAGCCCCTGCCCAACCTAAAAGCAGCAGAGTGAGGGAGATCAAGGGCGAGGGGGAAGAGCAAAAACCCAGACTTCACGCAGGTTGTACTGACACCAGAGCAGTGCAGTGCTTAGCTAAATCTTCTGACCCTATTAATATAAAACTTCAAAAGGAATCCACTGCCGACGGGACAAAGGAGGATGAAATAATCACTCTCCAGCCGGGGCAGGGCAGGCTGGTGGCAGGGGAGCCTTCCTGCCCGCAGGCACTTGGAGACCTCTTTCTGCCTAACGTCCTGCCTTCCAGGAAACAAAGCTGAGATGGCAAGGTTAACAAGAGGCCCCAGAAAAAATTATTTTCCTGTTTTTTCACTGTGCCCATGCTGCTGTGGATGGAGCAAGCACTCACGTACATTGCTGGTGCAGAAGGCTTCCAGCTCGGCAGCGTTCTTGGAGACATTTTGGGCCAGGTTTTGCTGTTGCGCTGGCGTTTTCAGGCTGACTTTTCTCTTCAGCAGCCTCACGATGTACTCTTTAACCAAACGAGCATGGATCTTCTCGACAATAGCCTGTTGGGAAGGAGAGGGGCGGTTATCCACCTGTCTTTTGCTGGGGGACAAAACAAACCCTGTCTGTGGATGGAGGACAAAAACGTTTTGGGTGTTGTAAAACATGGCCCACCAAATGCCTGAATGAGCCTGGTTAACTACCTCCCCATGACTGATTACGCAACATCCTAGATGCCGAGAATTTCTTCATAATCAGACTAATGAAGTGTGGGAATTTCCAGATGTTTCCTTCTGGGAAGAGCTGAAGGCATAGAAGAGATCTAACGTGTTAGAGAAGAAGTAGCAGTACTCCATAGAAACAGGAATTCATACTGCTCTTCCTTTTCCTCTCTCTGATACACAAAACATCATAATTTTGTTTTAGCTACTAAAAAGACAAAGGCAGGAAATCAAAGATTTTTTTCTATGGTGATATTTCATATATACTCCAGCACCACTGAAAATGTGGTTGTGGCTCAATTATCTGGGATTTGTTCCAGTTGCATCCATCTCCTGCAGTCCTTAGGGCAATCGAAGGAGCCACGAGACAGAGCCATGCTATTGTATCTGTGTTTCAAGGTTGCTAAACCAAACCCACACATAAACAAAGCCATGTTCTGGGTGATCCCGAGAGCACTTTCTCTACAGCAAGGGTGGTTTTCTCTGCAAAAAGCACAGCAGAGCTGCAGGGGTCTGCTTCTGCAGGAGAAGAGTAAGATTTACAGGGCTAATCTAGGTAAACTGCATGCTGATGGAAATCCTGCCTGAGAGGGCTCTCCGACGCCAGGCCAGCTCACCAGCTTGACATGGGCAACTCCAGCATCAGAGGATCAGAGCTGATAACACAGCCTAGGCATTCCAGAATCCCTCCGGCATTTCTCTTTGACTTACCTGGTAGAAAGGGTCCTTTAGGGTCCGGAAGTCTGAAATATGTTTGCTGGTGGTTTTAATAATCTCATTCATAATTTCATTGCTGGAGTCCCACTTATTTTCTGTAAACTTTTTATAAATTGGCTGAAAAAAGGAAAATCTGCTCAGTTCCCTCAAAACAAATTCTAGGCACGCATATATTTAGCATTTCTCCATGTACAGTATCCTACACAGTGACAGTGTGGTGTGCAGGGACGTGTGACAATGACTTACAGGAGCAGGGGAAGGGTGGCCTGTATTGGGTTTGTGCTGCCTTCCTGATTCCTCATGATGAAGACAACTGAGGGCTTGAAAGGTTCATATAGAAGATGCTTTTTTTATTTCCACATTTTTAATGTTTTGTCTAAATCATATTGTCTGATTAGAGAAATATGGAACTACAAGGGAAAAAAATTAATCATTATGAGATGTTCTCAATCACAATTTCTCTTGGCCAGAGTAAAGAAATATGAAAATAAAAAAAGCACCCCTGCTCTGTCAGATGCCTTCCAAAGGGCCCTACAGAGAAAGGAAGAGAGATTGAGGCTGAACATTCCTGACTCCTATGCCTTCCCCTTCACCTCACTTGCTTAACTTAAAAACCTTGTGTTATATATTGAAAAAAAAAAAAGAAAAAAAAAGAAAGAAACCAAAAGTGCCTTTCAGGCCACCTTTATGAAGAAGCGAAAAGTAGCATAATTGCAGTTCATGTGATTTGGGATTGCGTCCTACAGTTTGGAGTGTAAACACTTGCAGGTTGAGACTCTCCCTCCTGCAGCAGTTATCTTAGATGTGATCAGCACATTTGATGTTCCTGTGCACAGTCATGCCTATGTCGCTGCGCCCGTTTTGCCTGCAGGCTTGGGGACCAGCTCAAGGAGAGGTGAGTCAGAGCTTCCTGACTGATGCTGAGACCTGCCCCACAGCCCTTCTGAACTTTGCTGCATTTGAAGCAGAGACCTGGGCAACCAACAGAACGGCAGTAGAACGTGGCCGACACCGGCACAGGCTGAGCCGTGGGGCAGAAGGGTGTGGGGCATGTGTACGGTACCTTCAGCTGGGCAAAGAGCTGCTGGAGCAGCACGTCAAAGCCGCTGTTTTCAATGTCGCCAAGGGTGCTGAGGATATTGGCTTTGTTGTCATCCTTTTCTGCCATGTTTTTATCTGCGTAGTCTCTGCAAGGAAATACCATCAAGGTCAGAATAACTTATGCTCAAAAGAATCATAGAATCATTAAGGTTGGAAAAGACCTCTAAGATCATCAAGTCCAACCGTCAACCCAACACCACCATGCCTGCTAAACCATGTCCTGAAGTGCAATACCTACACGTTTTTTGAACACCTCCAGGGATGGTGACTCCACCACTTCCCTGGGATAGACAGAGCAAAATTCAGAGGTCTCCAAACCTTCCTCTGCAGGCAGATAGACCTTCCTCTGCCCACTCTGGAGTACCTCCCCTCTATCACACTATTGTCTGTTGCCTGCCGGGGAAGGAGCAAAGCCTTTTCTTTTGCATGCTTACCTAAAATTCCAGCAGTTGTTAATATTTGCAATCAGTATAGGCTTGTAGTATCTGTGCTTCTTGCTTTTCTCCTTAAAGTCTTCAAAAGCATCCTTGTAGCTGTAGGGGAGAAGGGAAGAGGAGAATTGGATGAGTGCCTGCCCAGCGTGGCCCCGACAGCCCTGCTGCCCGCCGCTGCCTTGCCGCACCTTTTCAGGAAGGCCGGCAGCTCCGTCGACAGGCGATGCGACAGCTCCTCGCCCACTGCTGCGCTGATGTCCCTGGCTCGCTTCTGGCCGCTGTAGATACTCTAACAAATGAAGAAAAAAGATCAATTTTAAATGCTGCCTGCTCCAAAGAGGCCAGGTTCTCTGGTTAAACGGGCTACAGATCCGTAACTGCGCCCAGCCCTCTGCGTCCCTCCCTGTGACTGAGCCAGGGACCATGCAGAGCAGCTACACTTACTTGGTGTGCTCAAGCCAGTTTGGACTCCATTTTCAAATAGGGAGAGAGGTGAAGAAGCAAGAAGCATTAAAGAATGTCTATAAAATAGCTGAGAAAGTGGGGAAAGCAACACTTGGGTTCCTTTGCTTTTTTTGCTGAATATGATTGCATCAAAAAAAACAATCTAAGCACAACAACTTCAGTATATGAAGGGTTTATTTTTTAAAAATAAACTCTACTAATCTTCTTCAGCTGAGGGAGGGAGAGGGCTGAGCATGGGGAAAGGACGTGAGCACTTGGAGCAGCTCTGCCCGGGACAGTCTCCCCGGGAGCAAGCAGGGCAACAGCACTGCGCTGCTTCCTCGCTCAGCTAAACCTGTCTCCCGTCTCTCTGCCGCTCCGTTATCCAGTGCCTGATGGCTTGGCTTCGGCTGGGGGTGCAGGAGAGGCCGCACAGAGTGAAATGAAGGCATCTTTCCTGCTTGTTTCGCTTAGAGGAGTTTGTCTCCGTCACGTGCCAGACCAGGACCACGCCAGACGATGGGTTTGGGCTCCCCTGTACCTCCCACCTCTACTCCCGCCCTATGCAAGCGACTTCGCCTTTCACCTTCCTGAACTGACTATAGTTAGTCTCAAATCCTAAACACAGGCAGGATGCAATTGTTTATTTTTAATATATATCTGTATTACCTGGATAACAAATATTGCTAGTAGTTCACTCTGAAAATGTCCATTTAGTTTCTCTGGTTCTTTGTCTTCTTTCCATCTTTGGATTTCCTTGTCTAAACATTTGCTCAGTGAATTTTTGATAGTAACCTTTAGGGAACAGAGAACAACAGCATTTACCACAAAGTGGATGTAACGGCTCCTGCCTTATGCCGGTTTTGCTCACCCACCCACCCACCATTTATCTGTCTGAGCAGATTTCTTCCTCAGCCCTGGTTGAGAAACAAAGGCTCTTTGTCAGGGGACGCCTTACCCACTGCTTCACGGCAGCAAGGGCAACCCCCTCGCAGTATCCGTCTACCCAACAGCGAGTTGATTATTTCAGAGTAGGAATGAAGATCAAGATCTACGTCCCTGCCCGCGACGTCAGTGGTGATCTCGAGGGCAAGGGAGGGGAGAGGTGGGTGGCAAGGTCGCAGGCAGCTACACGTGCCAGAGCCCGCATTCCCCCAGCCGCACGGTGCCTGTGTGTAATGCTCAGTGCTACCCTCTGGGCCTGGTTTTGCAATCCCTTTTCGTGAGCGCTCCTGACGTCTTATGAGCACTGGAGAGTGAAACAAAATGTTCTCAGCTTTTCCCTGCTCCGACGCCGCTTGCGTCCGCGCTGTGCAGCAAGGCTTTTGAAATGGCTGGCATATATCTCTGATCACCGAGTGCCTCGTTCGTGCGCTTCGCAGCCCTCACATCCACCCCTCCCATCTGCAAACCATGACGGGCTACAGCTAAACCTGGAACTTATCTTCTCATTTTCTGGGAATTCCAGCTCAAAATGCCAAAAGCACTAAGCTATGGGAGTACTGTAAAAGTTGCTTCTTGTTTCCATTAAGGCAAGAGTGATCCAAAAACTGGAGAAACTGTTATTTACTGCGGACCAGGCGATTCTCCATCAGAGACAGATTTTTCAAGCCCAGACCTGCATGCTTTGCGCTCACCCAAGGTCTGGCACAGCTGCAGAGACCAGAAGTAATTCTGAATCCATCATCTGCGAAAGGGAGCATAAATCCCTCTGAGGATTTAACAGACAACGGCAAAGTTACCCATGAAGACTTGTAGCTGGATTTTTTCCCACCTTCCTACCAGAAGGTTTGCAAGAACAGCGAAGTTCTTTTCTGATGGCTCCCAGGGCAGAAAGCTGAGCTACCCAGAAGTTTGCTCTGCAAGTCCCATCCAGCAGAAAGCTGACCTCTCCCCCAAAAAGAAACAAAAGCACTCTTGCTTTTGCTCCTCTCTGGAAGGGTGTGTGGCTCACAGAGAAGTGCGCGTGCAGGACAAGTCAGAGCTGCTCCGAGGAGTCATGTAGGAGCAGTAAAGGGAAGAGAAGGGACTGAATGGATTCTCACCTCTTCACCGTCAAGGTATTTCTTTTCAAGCTCTTTGCTCAGACTTGATGGCAAAAGGCTTCCAAGCTTAACTTTTTCCAACTCCTCAGCTAAAACGTGATCTTTTCTCATATCTCTGGAATGAAAAGGCCAAACAATCACATTTTCCAAGGGAAGTATAATTCAAGACAGCTGTTGATGCAAATCACTACCACTTTTTGAGGATATCAGTGAAAAAACAGACGGAAATGTATATTATCCTTAGTCCAGGCAGGACCTGAAGGAGATGAATCTGTGCCAGGGGTGGAACCTGTGAGGGTGGGACCCCAAGCAAGCCTAGGGAATGGAGCTGTGTTCTGCTGACCTCCTGAGCACCGGCCACCACGTTGGGTAAGGGGGACCCAGAGCAGCAGGAGGGAATAGTCCCAGGACACAGCCTCTCTCCGTCAGTACAGGGAGGTGATCAGATGAAAAGCTGGCGTTTTGTGCCTAGCTGGGAACAGAGCGGACAGTTTCATATCCCGCTGTCATGTCCCCAGTGCATGCTGGCCGAGCCGGGTGCTCCTGAGCAGCCTCGAAGGAAGTCATGGTGGGACTGGTTTGGAAGCAGCCTCTCCCTCTGGAGCTGCAGAGAAAAACCCTGAGCATCACCTGAGTCCCGTGTTTGCACATTACCCAGCTCCAGTGGGGTACCCTGCCGTGTTTCCCATACACGGGCTGCTCTGATATGATAGTGGGAGCTGGGGCCAGGCTGCTGTGCAACCCTCCTCCTCCTCGCTGCTCCCTCCACTGCTGGCCATGGAGAGAGGTGGTCTGTGAGCAGGCACCTGGCCCTGGCCACTGGGAACACACCACAAAGCAGCCGCTGCCCTGGCCAGCACCGTCCCCAGCACTGGGCTGCGCTTCTCTGGCCGAGCCCTGCTCCTCGCAGCTACTGATTTCCAAACACTTGCTGGGTCAGGCCTGAATATGCTGACCTAGAGCACAGCACTTGCGCTGGAAAACTTCCAGGTTCAACACTGACTCATTATACTCCGTCAGTGAAGCATGAGAAGGGAAAAGTGGAGGTGAAGGTTGAACAGCTTTAGAACAGTGGAAAAAACACTGCTGGCATATTTACTGGTTTTCACCTAAGAAACTAGAGCCTTCGATTCTCCATTCGGTACTATAAGCCACAACAAGGAGTATTTTCAGTTCTATAACATACAGGGCTTGTGAGGCTGAAGGGCGACCCTTGGGTGATGATGTCCTCTCACAGGGGTCACCCTTTGGTCTCCTACCCTGGAGGAGAACACAGACTGTGGGTGATGCCTGAGCAACATCTTCCATGCCCAGGATAACCGCATCTCACCTTGTTCTATTTATTGGCTGCACTCTGGTCTAGAGGGCTGACATTTCCAAATTTTCCAAGAATGAGTTCAGGTCTGCAACTGGAATAGAGATAAGGGCAACGAACCTGCCCAATTTACCCCACAAGTGAAGCCCTAAACATCTGTGTGCATGTCTCTTGCCCAGAAGCCTGAATGGTGGGGGGGGTGAGCACTTGGTTTACAGACTAGAAGCCTTGAGCGTGTCCCTAGCCACATACCAGACTGCATCGCAGTGATACCGATTAATAAACCAAGCAAATGTCTGGTTCTGCAGCCAGTGAACCTGTGTCGATCACCAGGGATAAACGTGTAAAAGCCTCACTTACTTTGGATAAATGTTGTGCACCCATGAGAGGAGAAGGTAGATATCCTTGTCTTCGAGAGGAGACTCTGCACTTTTCTTCGCCTGGGAGGCAAAATAATTGTGGTAGAGTTCTGCATATGTGCTGAACATGTTAAACTCAGGAGGATAAAGCTGTTTAATGTACTTTACAACTACTGTCAAGTCTTCTTTCATTGTCTTCCCCATGTGCAGGAGGTTTTGGCCAACTGTAGAGAGGTTCTCAGTTCTAGGAGTATGACTCGTGTCTTTCATTCGAGTCTCTACCGACTCCTTTACTGTAGCCAGCCAAAGCTCTTTCCATTTTCTAGGTCTAAATTGCATGTTTTGGTCAGGTGGATTCTCTGACATGTAGTTCTGATCTTCTTTCTCCTGCTCTTTCAGTGCCTCTACTGCCTGCTGCAGCAGTTCTGGGTTTGTTTTTGCTAGCAGTACGGAGTCTTTCAAGATGCTGAAGACTTTGTGCTTCAGAACTTCGTAGACAGACTCGACATCTTGCTGGCTGGTGTTCAGTCCCTCCTCACTTTTGCTAGACAGGCTCTTCTCCAGGATAATCAGATGCTGGGCAGCGTCACAAAACTTTTGCTCTTCAAGGAGATCCATGATTTGTTTGACTAGTGGAAAAAGAACAGCCTTTTTTTACCCAATAGTGAAGATTTAAATTTCTATTTTATATAAAATGATGGCTCTGAAATACTTCTAAAAAATTGTTTATATTTCTGTAGTGCCATATCTTAGGTTCCTTCACCAAACAGAAAATCTTTCTGTTTGTTTAAATATCAGATAATTCCTAGCCTCGGTCTAACTGGGGCAATGGAAATTTGAATGCCCACCACCAGTTTGTTACGTACGGACAGATATTCGTGTTCTACCCATATTTTCTTCCCCAATATTTAGATTTGTGGGTTTTTTTAACTAATTTATTTCTTATCCCACTTCCCATTAAAATGACCTCAAGTAAGAAGCACGGCTTTAGAAAAAAATGGAGATGGAAAGATGTATCTAAATAAGATGTGCTAGAGGAAATACCACATGGGTTTTCCAGAAATAGGTTGGCACAATCTGACCTGCGAAATTTTTTTGGAGGACACATTCAGCATGCAAGATAGATACAATTGAACTATCCTATCTGAACTGCAGCCAGTTACTTGATACGGTGCAGTCTGGGAAATTATTAGTTAAACTGGAGAAGTTATATCCCAGAAGAAGTTTTTTTTAGGTGTGTGAAGTTTGTATGGAAAACCCTGGGTGGAGAAAGCTTACATTATTCATGAAACTCATCTTACTTCATATCCTCCCGCAGCACAAAAGCTGGGAGTGCCCTACTGGCATCTGCTGATTACACAAAGTTCAGACACATTATCGAAACTGAGTGCTTGGTGTGTTATGCAGGAACAACAGGATAACTTGAACAGTAAATGGGCTGAAATGTAATAGCATGAATTATAAGATACAAATCCAATAGAACAAAAGTAACTTAGCAACAAATAGGATTTTCTGCTGCAAGCTGGATGTGAATCAGCTTGAGATGGAGGAGGAAGAGAGATGCCTGGAGAATTAGTAAATCGTAAATCACTACTGCAAGACGATGGTGAAAATGTCGGATGTGACCCCAGGATGTATCCAGAGAGGAACGTCCAGCCAAGATAGGAAAATGGTAACATCATACCAGGCACTGAGGCTATCGCATCTGGAATATTTTCTGCAATTCTGGTTGCTTTATTTAAAAAAAAGACATGGGGAATGGGGCAATGCAGCAGTACGAACAAAGGCATGAAGGACCTGTTTTCAGTAGACTTGGTTCATTCAGCTGAGCAAATTCAAGGCCGAGAAGAAAAACCACCAGTTAGGGAAAACATTTCACACATGGAGAAAGATAAGCCAATTAGCCTGGTAAAGGCTTGCTTGGAAGTGAGATAATTTGTACTAAAACAGTGAGACTTTGGAAGAGCCCCCCAGTAAAGGAGGTAGGACTAAGAAATGAACTTATTTTAAGGTACAGCTTGCTAAGTTTATGAACCAGGTAATGCAATGTATCACCTGAGGTGGCAGGTGAGCCTGGGAAATGTCAAGGGGCACTTTCCTCTCCAGTTCTGGGTTTCTCTGAGCAGGCATTTTTCTACCTCTCTAGGCACCCTGCAGGGACAGTGCCTGTGACTGGAGGAGCTGTGTGTTCAGATATCAGCCCCGGGAAAGACCTACGCGTGCTGCTCGCTGCTGTCCCTGGGGGAAGAGGAGATCTCACTGGGTGGTGGTTTCATGGAGGAACAGAGCAGAGGCATGCCTTGGTCTCTTGCCCTCCCACAGATCTCTATGTCCTGATGAGAGGCAGAAATAAGTCTCCTTTTTGACAGAAAACCAGCAAACTGTCAGTTCCTCAAGGAGTGTGCCCTTGGTACCAAATGACTGGGGCTTGAGGTCATGTTCCCCTCAGCCCATGTTTCCCCAGGCTCCTTGGCCAAGTCACTTTAACCTGCCAGTACCCTTGTTGCTCAAGGGGACAATTCTCCACCTTGTGCAGCCCCTCTAGAGCTAACTGTGGCCTCTGAGGAGGTACAACGAGGTTGGAGGAGCACTTACCACTGGGTGGCTTGACCTTTTTCATCTTCTTAAGTGCACTTGTAAAGATTCCCTTTATTCCCTTCTTCCCCTTTTCAGGGCTGTCTCCAGCAGAGGTGCAGCTCCCATTGCTCGTGATGGAAGATGCACGTGAGGGTCTGCAGGCTGTCTCTGGCCTTTCACTCATCTTCTCCTGGTCCCTGGACCAGATGTCGTCTACAGAAGGTTCAGGACAGGCAGGGACTTTCTCAGCTACTGGTGTCGAAGGGTTTTCAAGCTGCCTGTTTTCACCAATGCAACCCTCTGATCCATTGCGTATTCCAATAGGGCCACTTTGGAAAAAAGGTAACATTTTCATCATTTTCCTTCTAGCCTGTAAATTTCAGAAAGAACTGGTCAGATTATAACAGTTTGCATAAAAACTACCATGGCACAATGTGGCAAGGTGTATTCCCATTAAAAAACAATATTTCTGGAATGAGTTGTCCCTGTGTGGGTGGTGTGGGGAGCGTTACACTTCTCTGGCATAAGCACAGCTCTGCAGGAGAGCTCCTCAGCTACGTCACCTCAGGTAACTGAGACGATGGAAGCAGCTCTCTGGTCTAATAAATAACTTAGAGAAAATTGGTGAGTGATTTTAAGGGTGATTCAGGAGGCCTGATTTGAGAAGTCGAGCTTGTCTGGGTACAGACATGGACACTGCACACGAATGATGTCGGTGGGTGGGACAAGCATCTTGTGCTTATTGAAAGTAACCACAAAACTCCTGTGCTTTTATATGGCATTGGGATCAACTCCCACCTTCCTCAGGATCTGGTTTTGCTGATCTCTGGCTGCAGATCTGTTTGTGGAAGCACCCACCCAGCTTATTGAATGCTGAGTTTGCAAATACACTGTGAAAATGAGATGAACCTACCAAGCCAGGTATGCGTCAGTCTTTGCTGAGTAACAGTCCTGCTGATTTAACTGTGTTCCTGTTTAAGTCAGTAATAAAATTCCTAGTTTTATTGAGGAGAGCTCCCAGAGAAGGTGGCTGAGAGTTCAGAAACATCAGGGGTGTGAAAAACATGGTCAAAAGAATGGGAGTGTGGGAAGCACAGCAGCATCTCCTGACAGGAGCATCACAAGGCTTATCACTTTAGGTCCAAAATCCCGGCCAGAAGCATGGCTTCAATGATCTACGTGCTGCCCACATCCATACAGTGGCAGACACAAGCTCAGGGATGCATTCAGACCCTTCAAACCCACTCACAGTCTACGTGATCTCATTTTCAAAACGGTCCCAGGGTGACTACGGCATCCCACAACAAGGCAACTTCAGCGCAGCTTGTTGCAACTTCAGTGTCACTTGCTGGGCGTTTTCAAATACCTGAGAGCAATTATTGTGATCCTGTTCATGCTGAAATGCAGGGCTGCAGTGCAGGACGTGGCTTGTGCAGAAAGAAATGCTAGTGAGGTGGGGTGGTGGAAGAGGCAAGGTTCTGACAGCAGGGACTAACCAGACTGGACTTCTCCCAAATCTGCTAAATGAAACCAGTGAAACAGGAACAAGGTACAAGGATCGGGGTGGTTTAGCCTTGTTTGAACAGACAGAATCCTGCCACAGTCCTGTGCCACCACCCAGACTCCCGCGTGCTTCTGCACTACAAATAATTAACGATACAAAGTTGTTATTGTAACAACATCTTTTTGGAATGCAGATTTAGCATTATTTATTTACATGTATCATTTAATATATTGCTATAGATTTATTTGCATAATTATATTTGTTTCTATAATTATTATCATCGTATAATTATTGTAAATAAAGTGGCTCATTGTTTCCAATCCTTGTTCTAACAATGGGGTTTTTTTAGTGACTTTCTGGGAGACCAGCGCACTTCTGTATGATGATATGTGAGCCAAATTTTGGATTACTCTTACTGCGTAAGGAGAGAGGAATTAGGCTGTAAATAAAGGAAGAATTTGGCTTCAGCTATAAAACCACAATGTGGTGATCTTCAAATACTCTCATTAAGTTTACACTGTTGATATGCTGATACAAACTGTGATACTTCTTTCTGGACAAACTAGTTGGAAGACTGTGGCTTTTCGTTTTAATTGTGATTCCTCCTGCTGGCTCCGGCAGCTTGGAGAGCTTTGAAGCATCACATTAGTGGTAGTAGCCGGGTGGTACAGAGAGCAGTTAGAGCCTGGCGTCGCTGCAAAGCTTCCTTCCCTGAGTTTTGGCTGCCAGGTCACGTTCAGGGTTAGTAATGCTATTGCTTTTAAAACCCAACGCAGACGAAAGCTCCTTCAGGAAGGGGAGAAGGGCTGTGGGTGTGCACGATCTGGCTGGATCTCAGCTAAACTGGTGGTCTGTGACCTAGGGCAAAGTGCGAAGCTAAACCTCAGGTGCTGCCATGGCTGAGGGGGCCGGCAGGGGCTGCCAGGGCCCGTGGGTCGCTGCCTCGGGTCACTGCTCAGCAGAGACCCCATGCCCAGGGCTGCGGGGCCCCTCGCGTGGGCGAGCCAAGGGGCCCGAGCACCAGAGCTGCCCAGCGGCAGGGAGCCACAGCAGGAGCTGCACACCCACCTCTTCCCCCAGCACAGGCACTGGGAAAAATCCCTGCTGTTCACTCTGGCTGCTCTAGTCAGGATGCCCCACCAGAATCCAAAAAACAGTAGAAAATAGCTCCTTTTTGTCACACTTCCATTACAAAAACAATATCATGGTAACAGGGATTCTCTATGAGTGCTTGGGACTTTCCTAATTTTTGTGGGGCTGTTTCCTAGCCTCATTTCCCAACATGATGCTGTGTTTAGATTCATTCTGCCAAATCCCTTCCTTCCTGTTTGTTCAAGCACAGACTCAGCCGAGTCCCTTCTCTCTCTCTCCTCTTATTCCAAACAAAGCATTTATTATTCTTTTGGTTTTTGGTCTCTAAGCAAAGAAAGTACCTTTCCCTTTCCTACAGCTAAAGGTGACTTTCGGGGTCTTTTGCTTTGGTGAATGGTGATCAGAAAGGTGGATTTCAAAACAATTTTGCTTCTCCTTCAAGATGTCATCTTTGAAAACCATTGAAATCACACTACACATAAAAGAATTAGTGAGGGAAAGTTTAAGCTGGTTAAAAGCTTATTTTTAATGGCTGGCAGAACTTTGTCCTGGTAATGCTCTGTAAGGGCCAGGCGCAGGGGCTGGCGATGCCCGGGAGCTGGGTGCGTGTTGCAGGGGGCTGCAGCCTGGGCAAGCCCCTGCGGTCCCTCCACAGTGTGCACCGAGCCACCGTCTGCAGTGTGTCCCCGCACACCAACCTGCCTAAACAGGTCCCACACCCAAATTAGAAGAAAGAAAATCACCTCCAGCATTTTGGCCTGGGGCTGCACATCAGCAGCATGAGAACTGTTGGTAATATTGGCATGTCAGGGTGTGCTTTTTCATCTTGAACTAATAAACACCGAATGAGTTCAACGTCTGAGTAAGGCTGTCGATGCAATAGCTGCCACCTCCACTCACATTTGGCCAGCCTGCACACTCACCCAGCATTTATCAGTTTGCCGCTGCTGGTTTGCATATGTTTCTATCCACAGCAGGAAATACCAGTAAACCCCAGCTCCCAGTTCTGCCTTGAAATGCAGCCTCAGTCGCTTATGGTAAGTGACTCCCCCTCCATCTCTTTATCGCTAAATGGCCAAACACTTGCTGTAAGAAACACCTATAAGAAACTTCCTATAGGAAACTTCCTTACAGAAATAAGCCCGCTTTCTACAAGAAGCACTCAGCTAAGAGGAGGTGGCACTGGTTCCCTCGGGAGGCTGTGGGCAGGAGACGCTGTGCAGGCGCTGCTCCCCGTGCCCCATAGCATCCGCTCCTGCTGCTGCAGCAGACGGGACATGCCAGGAGCTTGGATCTGGCTCGGATGGCCACCGGCTGCTCCCGTGCGCCCGTGCTCTGCTCACAAATCAAAGCTTGTTAAAACTCCAGCAGGCTCCTAATTGTTTTACCAGTTAACACTTTGGGAAGTGCTGAATCATTTCCCACAAACAGAGCCCAAATTCAAGTCTTGGGAAATTTAATGATTTAAGGTCAAGACTTGACATAGATCCCAGCTCTTTATTATTATTAATTTACTGTTCATTTACTGGTATTATCCTCCTCCTCCTCCTTGTTATTATTCTGTGGCACTGCAGTTTGTGGTGGGCGAGTCTTCAGCTCCAATTATTTTTGATATAGTACATCAGCTTACGGTTTCCAACCAGAAGATCCGCACAGCTCGCACAGCATCCTCTGCTGCCCTGCACAGAGGCCCTGTACCATTAGGACAGCAGTGCTGTTGACTGCCGGCGTGGCCAGAGAGGCACCCAGGGGTGCAGAGCTGCTGGCTCTACAGGTGAGCTCACCGCACGGTGCTGATCACGGCTCGCAGCCCTGGGTTAGAGCCTTTTCAGGGTGGCCAGGAAGGGTGAGAGAAACACCTGGAGCAGAACCATGACACGGAAGGACACAACCTGGACTCCGGGCACAGTAGCTTCCCATTTTCTCATTTTGCTCCTCGAAGGAAACAGCTTTCATGCCGCACGCTTAGGAATGAGCTCATTCAACAGAGAGCACTTAGGGGAAGAGATTTATTGATTATTCCTATTCTGAATTTTTTGTTGATTTTTTTTCTTGCCTTCTTTTTCCTGAGCTTCTGCCAGTATTAACAAGCATTTGTTTGGATTTTTAGTCCTCTCCAGCCTGCTGATATCCTAGGTCACAAGGATTTATGTCTCGTTTTAGCGGAAATCCCCCACTCTCCCACAGTATTTCAGAAATCCAGTTATTTGGCAAAGTTTGTTCTCCACACTTGCATCAGCCTTTTCCTCCCTTCCTCACTCCCTCTGGAACTGGGGTCACCCCTGACCACACGAGAAAAATCGTGCCGGGTCAAACCATCTCTTGAAGCAGTAAAGCAGTGCAGCCAGTCTGAGTTTAGTGTACTTCGGACTACGGGTTGACACCTAAATAAGCTGCTAATCAATCAAAGCCAAGAGTCTATGGAGATGCCAACCTCAATCTTTGCAAGCTGGGAAGCCCTCCTAGGCGGGCTTTTCCCTACCAATTTTCGTTAGCTGGACTGGGTACTGAATGTTGACACCTTGAAGGTGAGGGCTCCGACTTGGCTCTGCCCGGGAAATCACAGTCTGTAGATGAGCTGGGCCACCACCACCCCACCACCCCCCTCGAAGTTTTACTGTGCAGCTCAAATCCATGCTGCTGTCTGCAAACCCCTATGGGAGACCCACCACCCCACATGGTCCAGCACTGTCCTGATGGTGGTCAAGCTCTGCTCCTAATGGGCTCAAAAGCTGTGGGGAAACAAAAGCTATGTCTCCAGTAAAGAAGTCAAGGCAGGAGCAGAGCATCCCCAGAGGACCTGACCCATATGCCTTAGCAGTGCTGGACACCCCCCTGGGGCTGGGGGTGATGGGGGACCCGAGGGACCTTGGGGAACGGCAGTGGCAGACCAGGCAGAGGATCCCAGAGCACCTCACCTGGCGTGAGATGCTTGAAACCAGCATTAAACCATGTGATCACCTGTCTGGGGAACAGCATAGACAGAGCTACACAGTGCCTCTGTCATTTTTAAATGAGAATTTGGCTTCCCTAAATTACTGAAGCACAACTGAAAACGGTCCTGTAAACCAGCATCTCCTGTTGTTAGTAAAAACTTTTCAAACAGCGAAAGAGGAGAGGAAATTACACATATATATTGTTATTGGGAAAAAGCAGAGAAAATGCAGCGTAATATGCTCCTTTTTCTTCTCGCTTCAAATCTGGGCAGTATCATTTTAAACTGCTGCTGCTGAAACAGAAACCAGCTGCTGCTGTCTAGGATTTTGGTTTGCTATTACTATTCCCAAAGCCAAATCCTGCATTCAGGCTTGGAGTTTGCAAAGTTCACTGCTAGATCTAACAGTGACTGAGAAGATGCACAGCATCCCCGGAGCCAGACCTAGAGCTCCCGGAGTGCTCGCCTCTGCCAGCATTTTCAGACTCTTTGGTTTTCCAGGCCTCTTTTTACAGAGAAGGTGGCTGAAGCAAACCCAAATCTGAGTTTTCCAAAGCTCTCTGCTCCCATTTGATCAGCTCTATCGGAACTGGCAAGCCTCAAATCCCTCGGCTGGGGCAGGCAGTTGAATGCTTTGGAGAATGGCTATTTCTTCAGGTTTTCTGCTCTGAACTTGGGCGTGATGGCAAGGGACCGTGACTTATAGATCAAGAATATGCTCCAGTCACAGAAAGTCTCTTCCTTACTCTGGAGCAGCCTCAAGAAGAAATCTTACTTTAAACACACCGAGGATCCTAACCCTGAGGTTGAACCCTTCGATTAGCACCTGAGGAGCTGATGCAGTGGATGTGGGGCAGCTGCCCAAGGATAGGAGCGAATTTCAACAGGCTCTTCAGTGTCCTGGGAAAAGGCAGGTCCCAGGGGCAGTGAGAGTTCCCTGACTGGGAAAAAAATAGTCACAAAATGGCGAGCATGGCAATGCAGAAGTTCACCAGGTCAGCACAGTGACCCGGCAAGGTGCAGGGTACAGAGGCTGCCTGGGACCTTCTGGGATCCAGGCACTGAACTGGTGGTTTTCCAGTGCAGCTGGGCTGAATGAATTATCATCCTATTATTTTCCTGCCATTTAGGAGAAAACCACTTCCTTCTGAACAGAGACAAAGAGAAGGGGGTGGGAAGCGCCATGCTGAATCTGGATCCCCGTGCCTGATCTGGGTTTAGGATGCTTTGGTGCCCACCAAAGACCTACATCCGGATTCTGGGGAAGGGGTTGCCTGGGGAGGGAGGTGGGTAACAGGGGTCACCGCTCGCAGCCTGTGCTCATGCCCTGAAATCTGGGGGATAAGCAACAGAAATCAGACCCAGCTGTGGTAGAGCAAGTGCCAGACACGTATCCTCGCGGTCCCCAGCCCCAGGATGTGCCTGGAGCTGCTGTCCTCGCAGCAGTTCGGTTCATTCTCTATTCTGCTAATGACGAGGTGGGGCTGAAACCGGTCTCTTTGCCCGGGAATCCATCCTTCCGCACCTGCCACTCGCTGCCCCCCTCTCTCAGACGCGACGGAGACCCCGGCGCTCGCTAGCCTGGCCGCAAGCGGGGAGGGAGGGAGGGAAGCGGGGGAAAGCGGGAGAGACCCCGGCCTCGGGGGGAAGGGGGAAGCCACGGCCCCGCAGCAGGGACAGCCGGGCGGGCGGCTGGAAGCACTTACGGTGCGGCGGCTCCCGGGCGGGCTGGCGGGCGGCGCTGGCTGCCGGGCCCCGGGGCAGCCCGGCTATAAGGGGAGGGCGCGGAGGCGGGACCCGGCCGCGCAGGGAGCCCGGCGGCTGGAAACTCCGGCTGCGCCTCCCCCCCACCCACCCCGCCACCCCGAGGATGGACCCCGGCCAAGGGGAAGCGAGAAATCCCCCGCCGACGAGGGGGAGGCAGTCGGGGGGTCGGCTGGCCCCGGCGGCGGTGGTGGTGGCATCACGGAGCGATGGAGCACGGACGGGGCACTCCGGCCTCCAGCCCCGGGGGTTGGTACCGGCGGGGGGTCTGTCCCCCGCTGCAGGCTTGGAAACCCGCTGTTGGGGACGGAGCGGCCTCCAGAAGCGGAGCGGAGCGTTCCCACGGGCGGGCTGGCAGAGGGACGAGGCGAGCGCTCGAAAGCCCGACCTGCCGTATCGTGGTCCTGCATCACGCCCAAGGCGAAGCGCCTTGGCCGCTGTGCTCCCAGGAGACACAAACATCATCAAGTACCTTCGGTGTAGTGGGCTGAGTCCCTGCCCAGGGACTGGGAGACGCAGGTGTCATTCCCTCACCCCTTCCTCACCTCCCCTCTGAACCTTGCAGGAGGAATGTTTCTCTTTGATTTCCCAGGCACCCACATCCCTGGCCGTGGAGCTGTGGTGAGCTTGTTCCACTGGGGAAGCGTGTGTGCTGCCACGGCAGAGGTGGCTGTAGGATGGCCAGGGGATAGGCAGGGTGACAGCAACGGCTGTGGGGGGCTATTGCAGAGGGTCCGTGAAGGCTGCCAGGGCTGTGCTGTCCCCTGCCTAGATGGACTTAATGTGGAGCATCTTCTGCGTCCATGTGGGTGAGACAGGGGCTGGAACAGCTGCCCTGCAGACAGAAAATCAAAATATAGTGGTCTTGCAGAGCCTGACATCCTCCCTCCTTTCCTGAGAAGCTCCTGTGGGGCAGAGAGGGGTCTGCCAGCAGGTCCCAGTGCCTGGTTGCTGTGCTGAGGATGATTTTTCTTTTATATCTGATAGCTGTGATCTAATACAAAATGCAAAAAAATGGTCCAGAATCTTCAAGCTGAGTGTGAACCGTGAGCTTTCGTGGTGCTCCTGATGCCCATGCTCACCGCCAGTGTGGCTGCACAACTTTCGGGGGGGCCATGCAGGCCCAGCATGGGGGAATCCCCCAGCAGCAGACATGGTCTGGGGTGTTTGTGCTGGAAGGAGGCGCCTGGCTGAGTGGGCATGGTGCCGGAGAGCAGATGCTTCTCCCGGTCTGTGCCTTTCAGCAGACATCCTGCCCGCCAGGGCTGCTGCTTTCCCCTCTGGGACTCTCTAACCCAAAAAGACTATGGTAGCAGGGGAAAAAGCCCCGACAAAGTCTGCCAAAACAGGAAGCAGAAGCAGAGGGGCCGCCCCGATGGGCAAACCCATGATCTCCGGTCTCTGGAAAACACTGATTCATCTCAGGCCACTCTGCAGCTGAGCTGGGCGGAGGGTCCCCCTCTGGGATTGCCCTGGGGCTGGGTCCCCTCGCTGTTTGGCAGCCACTGGCCAGGAACAACCACCGTCACAGGACAGAAATATCGGGTGCCACGCCAGTCTGAAAATCATAGGAAACGTGAAACAGTGTGAGGTCTGGCCCTGAAGTGCAGTAACTTTCTCTGTGCTTCGTCGCCTCCTCCAATGGCAACGTGAAGAGGAGAGGCAAGGTTTGCCATCTGCAGTTACAGCTGGTTTTGGGACAGCACAGTGCAGCTGGAGGTGAGCTTGGCGCTGCATCCAATGACCCTTTTGTGCAGGAGGCAAAGGGATGTTGTCCCCGGGAGGCACCGGGGCGGCTGGTGTGGCCTGGGGGTTACACACACACGTAGCTGTGGGCACGGCTGGGTGCAGCGTTCCCGGCTGTCTGAAAGCAGAGGATGTTCTTCTGGATGCAGGGAGGGCCCTGGGGCTGGCTTGCTTCTCACGTCCTCGGTCGTGTGATCTTTGCAGGACGCAGGGGTGTCCATCCCCAGGTGCGCTGTGAATCTGCAGGGGTAAGCGACTCCGTGACACGTGTCTCAGCCTGCCTGAAACGTCTCTTTAAACATTCAGGGGGTCCTTGCATTTGTCTCAGCAGCAGAGGTACTGGTTTATGAGACCAGTGTCTCATCCCCAGCTGAACACAGGAGGCTCTGACTGTAGGAGGCTCCTGCAGCGAGCAAGATGGGAAAGCCTAAGGGAGTCTGATACTCAGCTGGTGTTAGCAAATGTAGCTGCAAATCTACAGGTATCCTTGGTTGTTTTCTTGGATAAATGTCTGTGCAGAATGATTTATGTGGGATCCAAAGCAGATTCACACAGTGGGATCTGTTTCTGGGCCTTGTCTTTAGCTGCTGTAAGTTAACTTCAGTGGGGTCAGGGCGATTCTGACAGCAGACAGGGCAACAAGAAGCATCTTGTAGTTGGGCCTTAAATTAAAAGCCTAGAGCTTAGAGCAGAGCCCTTATTTACCCAAAATAAACCTATCACTACACTTTGACCTCCTGCTGATACGCTATCATGACATTGCTTGTCTGTAGCCCGGTTTCCGAGGCAGGCATCCTGTATTTACCTATAGAATACAGGGTAGTGGCTAACCAAGTTATACCAGGCTGCACATCTTCTAGTGCTGCACGGGAATTTTTCTGTGCTCTGTAACTACTCAGAGTGTATTGCACAGGGTTACACTGATATTCTGTGTTTATGGTCTATGTCATCTTAGAAGCTATCTGAAGTCTGTGATTCGGAGAAGGCTGGGGGTTTGCACTTAACTTCCACAATATACATGATATATTTTTAGCTGCAACCTACGCTTAAAAGCAAGATGTATTTCAGAGATTTGAAACTTAATTTTGCAGATGCTTCCTTAAATATGAACGGCAAACTCGCATGGGATGGTTCACCTCTTCTATGCTGAGCATCGAAAACTTTCTCACTAGCAGACCTAATATCCAAATTTACCTGGGCAGGAGCCTACAGAAGGGATGTGTCTGTACTGAAAAAAAAATGTTGTGTATCCTTTGTACTAGACAATGAGAGATTTGTCTTACCTGTGAAAATGAAGAGGCTACAAACAAGGAGATTATTTCTGAAGCGAGGTTCTCGTTTCCCCCTTCAGCATGCTGGAGAGATGTATCCTTTGTTGCCAGCTAAAGGTGTGTCAAGGAACAAATTGTTATGAGGGTAAAGGTTTTCTTCCTGGAATCCCTTAATTCAATATGCTTATTCATTGAGCAGTATTTCAGATTTTTGTCTGAGCTTGTTTTAGTTACCTGTATTACCAGACAGAGGAACTATCAGTTTTCCTGTGGGATTTTCCGTGAGCTTAAAACTCATTTGTCCTAAGAGATTCCAGCTGTGCATGTTTCAGTGCTGGGAAAGCAGCAGGTCTGGCTGCAGGTGGCTGGCTATGAGTCGTCTTCTGCTGGGGATTCGGCAACTGTCTCCTGGAGCTGGTGGAGAACCCGAGGAGGTTGGCTCAGGTAGAGCTGCCTGAAGTAGAACTGAAGAGAGTCAGAAAATGCTCTCAGCATGGGGTTGGACTGGAAAGCCCGGGCCAGGTAATGTCCAACAGCTTTTCCGCATGGGATGGGGGATGGAGTGTGTGGCAGCCTGGGGAGGGGGACAGGGAAGGATGCCATCGTGCTGGCTGACCTCCCTGCAGTGCTGGGGGAGGCACATGAAGGAGCATGTGATGGGGACTGCGTCTGCTGCACCCTGAGCTACTCATAGCTGGTTGCTTAACTGCTCCTGTGCACAGAAATACCTCTTGTATTTCTGCTCACTGTGGGATAGTGGGATATCTTGATAGAAGTCGGGGCACGTGCAAGCAGGGGTAATGGAGGAGAATTTGGGGTCCTCATTAAACTCTGGGGTAAAAGACTAAGAGGTCAAACCAGCCATACTTATCCATCTCTCTCCAGAAGTTTATAAAGTTTGGGGTCAGCGAAAGGGCTGAAAGTTTGAATTCTGAAGACTGACTCAGATCTGCAGGCCCAAGCAAAGACAGCTAGGTCCTGGGGGGCCTCGGCTCCTCTCCCTGAGTGGAGGGACATGGCAGGTTAGTAAGCTGTGGAGGAACTTGCTGGCTCAGAAGGCACTGTCACTGCTCAGCAGCTGAGGCAAAGCAGCTGGTAACTGGTGGGAGGTCTAGTGGAGATGAATCCAGCTCTCAAGATTGTTATGAATTTTAACTCAGACCACTCAGGTCAGAAATGGATTGCTTGGGTGATGTGGTCACCAAAATATGTTACTTCTGATTGCTTGGGGTGTCTTCCTCTCCAGTATGCATGATGACTGCAAGTAACAGAAACGAGAGCTCTTTTTCTCCATCATCAACCAGTCTCAGAAGAGCTGTGATGATATACTGAAATATTGACCTTATAGCATATAAGGTAGTTGTGAGTGACAGGAACAGAGCATGGGAAATGGGGGTTGAGGGGACTGGAGTTCTCCGTGCAGACTGTGTCACACGTTACTAACCACTGTTGGACGAGTTCCCATGACAGGCGATGACTGCTTCATGTAAGAGACATAAATGTGTAGTGTTGAGAAAAGGTGGAAGACCCAGGACTTCTCCTCCCAGACAATACCCAAAATCACTAGGATGAAGTTTTGCTTCCTCTTGCAGTTTCTTTATGTGTCAATGAACCAAGAACCTCCTAGGCTGCAGCTAACTGGACTTCTCCTAGATATCCTAGGGCCCAGCTTCAAAGAGTGAGTGGAGAGTACCTCGTGGTGAGGAGAGTCCTGCTGGGACACAAGTCTGAAACCTTTCAGGCTGACGAGACTGTTGTTTCTAGCCAGTCCAGGTCATAGTCTGACCAGGGGACCTGTGGAAACAGGGAGGCACAGCGAGCAGAAATTAGTGTGTCAACTTCAAAAGAGTCAAGTAGTTAGCAAGTTCACCACAGTATTTAGAGAAACATCTAGTTTTTTGATTGGGTTCATGTGTGAGATGACAGGATGCAACCTCTTGCATTTCATCTTATGTCATCAACTACTTCCCTGCCCTGACTTTGTTTTCGTTTGGGCCCTGCAACACTCGAAAATTATGTATTTGCAATGATTTTTTTCTCTGTAGGCACCTGTTAAGATATATGGTTATAAGTGCAATATCCCTTGTCTTTCAAAATGATCAGAGAAGCACACCAAGGGACAGACTTCTGCTGTTCTCTTCCCCCTGCAAAATCCTTTGTCCTTTCCAACACGGGCTCTGTGGCTCCAGGCAAAAGCCTGCCCTCGTGCTGAGAAGATTGATCTGCCCAGGCTTTGCTGAATCTAGACATGAAAGCCAGGCAGGACAGTGCTCAACAGCCATGTTCAGTAGCAACGGCCACTGTGGCAGTGTATTTTCATCCTGCTGTCATAGTTCTGACTCCCTTCTTTTCCTCCCCAAATGGTGAACAGGCATGTTTCTACCCAGTTCTGTTCGAGGGAGGTTGATGTTGGAGGTTTGACCTGTAGCAAAGCTGTGATTTGGTAGCTTTGAAAGTGTGGACCCCTTTTGACAACTTTGCTACCAGCGGTGCAGACCTCACATGGTGATGCTTTTGCCCACTCCAGCCACATCTGAACCCAACTAACCACACTGAGTTTTCCTAATTTTGGTGTCTGCTGGCATCAAAAATCCTACATGTCTGAGTAAGGAACTAGGAATTCAAATCTGACAGGAATGTCCTAGATCTTCATCAAAAGAAGGGCTTGAATGCAAGTGTGGTCTGCATCCCCACCTTGATATTTCTGCCTGAGGAGTGGTCCATAGCTGAGGTTGATGACACCTTCGCCATGATATTTCTGGTGGAGGAGGCATCTGTCTCTGAGCCTGCTCTGGCACCCTCCCCCTGATATTTGTGCAAGGGAGGTGTGCATTTTTGAGGTTGCTCTGCCACTCTCCACCCGACATGGAGACTGGAGGAGGGGTCCATATCAGAGGTTTTGGGCTGGGTCCAGCTGTCCCAGACATGTTCACAGCGGGCAGGCGACACCATGTGCTGGAAGTGAGGTCCGCTTGTGCTGACAGCTCTGGCAGCCGAACATTCCCGGTTCGCTATTGTTGGACCTTTGGCTGAGCGGCTTTGTAGCCTGGGACAAATCATCCTCCCCCATGAAATGGTGGTAGTGACACTGTCACTGTGTTTGGAGCTGCTTGCAGACTGGTGGGCATCCTCAAAATGAAGCTGAACGCAGCGATCGGAGCGGATCTGTAAGAACTCTGGGCTGGGGCAGTCATGGAGCCGGGGGGAGACCACATCTGTGTGTACCAGAGATGTTTTGGGAAACACTGCTGCTTCAGAGAAGCCTCAGAGATCCGTTGACAGAAAAGCACTGTTGTTTTTATCGCCCTATTTTTAAGATACTCCAACACTTGCTACCCCATAGTACTTCTTTATTTTTCCCAGCTTACTCTTGCTTCTTTATATAACACTGCTTCTCTGTTTACAGCTTCCTAATGCCCTTGAGGGTGGGGGTGGTGGTGGCAGGGACACACAGGACTAACTCTCTCTAAAGCTAGGCAAGCGTGTGTGTGTGTGTGCTTGCAAGACGCACACTGTTTTTCTCTCAGTGCTCCTGCATTAAAAAGGGGTCACTGAGATGGGGCCACTTTTGACTCTCATGCCCTCAGAGGTCAGCACAGCCAGGGGCTGAGGGAAGGTGAATGGGAACTGCCTCACCAGTTAAGCTACAAGAAATAGTGCAAGAAGCCGCATCTTGGGCAGCATCGGACACCCGTGCCCTCTGCGATGCGGCTCGGTGCTCCCAGATGTGATAGCACAGCTGTGCTGCGCAGCGCAGGGCTGGGCTGCCCGTCTCCTGGTCCCGACGCTCCTGCTCTGCAGCGTCAGGTCTCGAATACAAAACCAAGCTTGAGACTAACGCTTGCACCGGGCTGCCTGTACGTCAAGTGATCCTCAACAGCCGCTGCAAAACAAACCTTGCCAGCTGGACCCTGGCACTGCCCAAACCTCCATGCAGCAGCCAGAGCTGCTTCAGCGGTGTCAGAGGAGCTGCTGGAATACCTGCTGCCCACGGGCGCGGGAGGAATGTGCCCATCTGTGTGTAAAAGCGGGGCTGGGGCATGCCTGTCCTCACCGGCGCTCAGCTCGTGGGTCCTCCCCGGCCGCCGGCGGCTGTGCTCGGGCTGCCAGGCAGCTTCTGCGCCGGGGGCCAGAGGCCTAATTTTAGATCAGGGAATGAAACAGCGATCCCAAAGGTCACTGGATGGGACCACATCCCAGCTGGCCCTTATGATGGTAGCAGCATTGGGTTTAGACCTGGCGGGACGAATCAGGACGTCTTTTCACTGCGGTTGTTTTCCCCCCAGCCCAGGCACCTTCCCTGCCCCAGGACTTGCTGCCATGGGGCATCTCTTTTTGCCCAGCCCAAAATGCTGCTGATAAACTCCCCATCACCATGCAGTGGACAGTACTGGGGGAGAATACCTGGGGAAACTGCAAACGCAGTGCTTCTTTTTGAGGTCCTGAAAGCAAGACATCAAGAAGTTCTTCTGTTTTGAACTTCCTTTTTGGTCCTCAAAGTTTGCCCTTTGCTGTTCCTGAGCTCTCCCCTGCTGGGTTATCCTCGTGTGTCCAAACAAATTCAGGCTTGGTGAGTGGCACAGAGGGAAGTTTCCAGGGGAAATCCAAGTAGCTGGGAGGACTCAATAGCCTGTGTTTCAAATGCTCTGACTCAGTAGGAGCTCATCGCTTATCCTGCACTGTTGAAATCAACAGAGTTTTTGCTATCAAATTTACTGGCAATAGAGAGAGGCTCTTCATCTCTTCTTAAGTAGCGGCATATTCCTGAATGAGGTTTACAGTTCTCCTGAGGAATGAAATTCCCACTGACCTTGCAATAAAATATTCCTCTTTCCTCAACAAACATCTGAGGAATCCTGCTGGCTCTTCAGGACGATAACCTTTTTCTTTGCTCCCCCTGCTCCCTGGCAGAGCCTGCACCGCTGGGCTGGGTAAGGTGCTTCGTACATATTTGCTCTCCTGGAATTTGTCCCAGTAGCACAGCGGCCAGACACAGATCCTACCTAAACCACTCCGGCATCTGATGAGGTGGCTGTACCCCTACACAGGACAGAGGAAAGGCTCTAAAATTAGTAAAGATAGGTGATGGATAGGAAAACCAATATTGCAATGCCTATGTAAAGGCAATATTTTGGATGCAGTATTTAAAGGTAACCCCTGTCTGTGCACTTTTAGCTTCTTCAGGCTTCTATCTGCCTTCATTAGGAAAAGCAGCTTCACTCATAAGAGGCTGTAAGGGCTGTTACATGTAGTCTTAAAGTATTTTTTTTTTTAACTGTGGAAAAGTATGTTCCTTTGAGGATTCTGTTCAGTACACCCAAAGCATTTTCCCAGAAATAGAGCTGTAACAGCAACAATGCAATTAATTTTTCGTGTCGTGACTAAAACAATGGCATCTAAATCCACTCACCAAGGCCCAAGGTTAACTGATTGTGGAGAAATATCGGTTGTTGTTTGCAGTGGATTATTAATAACTCTGGGAGATTGAACAATATTGCTGCGAGTTTTGCTGTCTGTATGTAGGCAGTTTTGTTAACTCAAGATTTGCTCCTGCTCTGGATGTTTAACAGGGTAAAACTAGGCATCCATTCAAGCCGTCCTGCCCTATAGGATCCTTTTTCTTTTCTTTTTTTTTTTTTTTTAATTAATTCACTCAGGAGAGACAATCTTGAGCTGTTTCAGTATTTAATCGCATGCAAAAGACATTTTGATGGAAATGAGAAATCCCAGACCCAAGGGCCGGGGCCAAAAGCGGAGAAAATGGTGTGTTGAGGTTCAGCCCACTCCCCTTGGGCAGCACTGAAACATCATGTGTGGGAACCCTGGGAAGGGCTCTCTTGCCGTACGCAGCCTTCGCCCCAACGCCGAGTGCCGCCCCACCAAGGGCATGCCCAGCCTGGCAGGGTGCTGCAGCTGCTCCGAGATCCCACTGCAAGGGCAGGGTCTTCTTACGGGTGGCTTTTTACCTTGCACAGAATAATTGGGTTGAGACTTAGGCCACAACTTGGTACAATCCCACAGATCTCTTTTTTTTTTTTTCTTATGCTGTGGCTGAATTTGGCTTTGTGCTGTTGAGTAGTGAAGAAATGAGCAAAAGTCATATGGTTAACAAAAATGGGAAAAAGAGTTGATTTTTCAGATAAAATAGAGTTGCAGAGGCATTTCATGCGTGATGCCGCAAGGCTGCACATCTGCTCTCAGGGCCAGAGGCACTCCTGAGACAAGCGGGGATGCAGGAGTAGAGCTGTGTGGGTGCCTCCTTCTCCGTCATCTTTCCCAGGGCCATCACCTCCTGCTGGGCAGAGGCAGGTGGAGGGCTGGGCTGCAGGCTAAGCTGGGAGCAGGAGATGTATGAGATGGGCAGCACAAACCACTTCTCGGTGCCTCCCTTCCCTGCACCCCACCGTCTCCCCTTTGCCCAACTCCATCAGGACCAGTTCACCAGATCCAGAAGAAGGTCTCCTGAGTCAGCGCGGTATCTCATCCATCCTCCAGCAGACGCAGGTAATCATGCTTCCAATTCACAGCTCCTCCTTGAGATTGCTGGGAGACCTTATCACAGGCAAATTGAGCCTGGCCCTTTGGGCTGTTATTTCTCTCCATGCGTCTCCTTGAAGACAGCACATGCGTCATCCCGGGGAATGGTCTTTGTTTCGGAGGGTGACTAAGAGCTGCTTAGCAAGAACACCAGCCAGGTGGATTCATCCTTGAGATCGCCAAGGGAAAGAGGCACTGTGGGCTTTCGTTAGTGCTGTGGAGGGCTCAAGGCCCATTCGCTTAAAGGGCTCTCAAGATGAAAGCATGTGTACGCATTCTTGTGCCATATTCAGGGCTGCGAGGGGAGGATGGTGGTCCACGTGTGCAAGCAATGTGCTTTCGGAGACAAAAGCCACCAGCTTTTTTGGCCTTGCTCCTCCTAATGAATCCCTGATGATTAATTCCATGATTGCCTCTTATCTACTCAATGAGCTTCTGTTCATAACACAGGTACTTCAGGAAATATTTTTTCCTGAGTTTTGGATAAAGTGTTGTAAAGTTGTGTGTTCCCTCACTCAGGAAATGATCCCCAGCATTTTGTGCCTTGCTCGGGATGCCAGACTTTTATGATCATTTTGATTTTCTTTAATTTCAGTTCACGATGAGTGCCAGCAGAAAGTGCTGTTGGGTACATGCATGTGAAAGCAAGAGGAACTCCCCAGGTCTGCTCTTGCTGCTGGCACCGTGGGCCACGGAGGAGGCAGCTCCTCGTTGTCAGTCAGCATCTGAAAGTATGGGCTGCTTACAGCCCCATGGTCCCTCACGTCAGTACAGCCCTAGAGAGTCACAGCATCAGTGTCATCACGTGTGAGCAGCCCGGTGGCTCATGTCACCGACATGCTCCTGCTCTCGTGCCTGCAGGGACACGCAGTGCTGCTGAATGGGACCCAGCACGCCTGTCCCCATCGCAGAGCAGGACCAGCCATGCTGGCACATCTCTTTCAGGCATCTGCCCGGCTTGCTGCTAAAGGCCACTGAGGGTACGGACTCCACTCTGTCCTCAGCATTTCAGCCCCATCACCGCTTGTGGAGGTTTTCCTGCATCTAACTTGCTTCTGCTACAGCAAGTGAATGCTTGTTTCTCTGTGCCTGACCCCCACCAAAAATGGAGAGGAACTTCTTCCTTCTCTTTTGCAACAATTTTATAACTGACTGTAAGGAGATTATTGTGTCTGTGCTTAGTGCCTTCAATGGAAGTGCATTTTTAGTCCATAGACAGGAAAACATTGAAGGCCACTGCTCTGCACTGACAGATGTTAAGCAGACGTCTGCTTCTCTGTAGATGTGGTTTGCGAGCTCGTTCCTATTTTCTAGACTTTGTTCTGATTATCAGCCTCTTTCTCCCAGCTTTAGTTCGCCAGCATCTTTCCAGGGCTGTGTGCAGCTGGGGGATGGCTTGGCAAGTTGTGTAAACACCTCTTACTGCCTTCTGGATTGATTTGCCTTTTCCGCACTTGTGCAACACTGCTCATACGAAAGCAGTTCTGCCTCACCTGATGCCAGTCTCCCCGCAGTCCTGGGAACCAAGGCATAATCCTGCATCCCGTAACAAAGCCCACGGCAGCTCCCCAGCACCACTCTCGTTGCAGAGCTCAGGCTACAGACCTACTCATGCTGCCAGGCACAACTTCATGCATGGCCAAACATGAGCTGTGCCTGGTCAGACGTCTGGGGACCTAGGTTCTCATCTTCACTCTGCCATTCACTTCTGCACCATTTAGCAAAAGGTAGAATCTCTGTGCAGCTAACAGAGAAAGCTGTACACAGGCATTTTGAGACTCTCACTTAGGCGGTATCAAGATGGCAAAAATATTACAACAGCCTTTTCCTGGAGATTTCTCTGCTTTACATGATACTTGTTTTCTGGGATAAAGCATTTGAATGACTTGGTGTGAATTTACAAATGTAAATGGAGAGTGCTGCATTGGAAGAGTATTAGAAGCTATTTGCAGTGCTCTGTGTGACAGGGAGGAGTACAGGGTGCCAAAGTTCACATTTGGTCAGTGTCCTCCAGCAAATAGTTACTTATGTGGCTGTGGAATGAGAGGAAGTTCTTGTAGTTCTTTGGCAGTTAATCTTCATCCACTTTTGCCACACATTACTTTACATCAGTCTTTAGCTTTTCCTTCTGTCACTGTTGTAATACTTTCTTATTACTGTCTTATTATTGTAATGGTAATAGTAAATAATTTAAACATGCTATATCCAATAAATGCTCCGGCAACCTGACTGATCTCTTGCATGGGTTTTATGGGAGCCTGGGCCAATCCCAGTGCTAACGTTATGTCGTCATTACCAGCGTTACATGAAGATGTCCTTAAGGGATGGAAGCGCACAGTGATGCTGAGCAGAGCACTCCTGCATCTGCCCAGTGCCCGGGGAACCGAAATGACTGGCTTTGGGGCAGTAAATGCAACCAGAGCAAGATCTCCTGGAGAAATATGCAAAATACAGAAGATAAATGTTTTCTAAACACTGGTGCTTTGGAGAACTGTGATATGTAATTACAGAAGTAGTTAAGTCTAAAACTAATACAGCTTTACTTCTCAGCCACCCCTGAGACAACAGCGTCCTGGCTGCCCTTTTTTTCCCAGCTGTGTTTGCTGGGTGGTGCCAGGCCACATTGCCCAGCTCGTAAAGTGGATGTAATATTGCAGTCCACTTCTCACTGGACATCCTTAATATTTTAACCCAATTGAGACATCTCTTCTGAAAGATATCGCATGGCAGGGTTCTGAACATTATAGTGCTGCTGCACGAAAAGGCTTTTTCTGGAATATTTTGACTGATCAGTTAGGATCCTCAGCTCTCAGGGACAGCCTTCTGTGCTTTTACTGCAATGTCCTGGTATTGGGCATTTTTTGCTTGGAGTGAGCCTGTTTTCCGTATCTTAATGCAGCTTAGTTCTTCTTTGTCCTTGCAAAATCATTGACGATTAGGTGTAAAGGGCAAATTATGTGCCTGAAACCTAAATTCTGCCTAACCCGGTATCTGCACGACAGACAGAGCATCTCTACTTGTGGCAGGGCATGGGCTGAAGCAAGCGGTGACTGCCAGCCTGGCTCCTGCTTTCCCTCTTGCAGCCAGAGCTGATGCCTGCAGCGAGTGCTCCCACACAGGCACCGGCACCGGCAGAGCCTGGGAGAGGGGCCGGGACCCATGGACGGCTGCTGCCCGTCTCCACTGGTGCTTCCCAGCCCTTCCCCGCGGAGTGGTCGCTTCAGGCTGGTGATGCTCTGAGGGGCGGTTTGGAGCTTTTCCAGCTACTGGTGGTGAGTGATGGAGTGGTGCTCTTCTTCCACAAAAAGACAATTTCACCAAATTGCTGAAAAGATGGCACCCGAAGGCCAGGCTCAGATGGCAGACCGCAGCCCGTGGGCTGCCCTGGCCACAGACGCTGTTCTCTTGGACAGAGAGTACTGGAACCACTCCTTTTCACCCCAAACCAGAAACAAACAGTATTGTGAAACAACAGAGACCTCTGAAAAAACAAAAATGTTTGTCACCACCCACACAGTGATGTGAGCTCTGCCAGATCTCCCCCTGAAATGCAGTGTTCACCCCTGAGAAGCTAAATCCGGAGAGAGTTTGGCTCTTTCATTTAGTTGGATACTTCTGAGAAAGCCTTATTCGCCAGAGGATATGTCTACACTTGGTAGCTTGGGCCCTCCAGGGTAAGGGCGAGCTGTGTCTCCTGGCGGTGAATGTAGCTGTGTGCTGGGGCAGGAACAGGGCTGATGGCAGAAACCACAGGGAAACAGCAAACAGAGGGAGCAAAAAGGGTAATAAGTGAGCTCCGTGGCACTTCCCTACAAGAGCAACATATTTCACAATAAAAGCCTTGGGAAGCCTTTGTTCTCTTTTATTGGAATGTGAAATATTGTCCTAATGAACACCGGGTGTTTCACAGAAGGCAGCTGGACGGCAGCAGCTCATTTCGGAAAGCACAGCCCTTCCTCTCTCCTTACTCCCTTGTCTCTGGGAGCTGCTCTCGCAGCCCAGACCAAGCATCCCCCCAACTAGGGGGGATCCCCACTCCCCGGCCCTGGATCTCCCTCTCTGCTTGCATGGCTACTGGGGCAGGACAGGGACCGAACCGTAGTCTCTCCTTAATGGGTTTAGCCTTAAACGGGTTTGCTCAAGACCAAGCAGCTCCCGGAGGAAGCAGGCTGTGCTCCTGCCACTGGCTCACAGGATGCCAGGCTGCGGGATCCGAGTGTCCCAGGAGAGGCTGTGACAAAAGGCAGGCCATCGTGCCCAGCTTTCCTCCCAGACTTCAGGGCAGCAACTTGCTTTTATTAGAAAACGGAAGCCGAGCGCCTTATCTAATCCCAGGGCCAGGCGGCTGGACCCTGAGGAAAGGCAGCTGCTTTGTGGAGAGGCTGCCACTAAAATAACAATAGAGAACCCAGTATACACTTAATGCACTTGGGAAGATTTCTGCGCTGCAGATGCCTTGCGTGAGGTGCTTGGATCAGAGATCCATACAGGGCAGAGGGAAATTTCTGATGCGCAAATACTCCTGCTGAGGCTTTAGTGCCTCAAACTCTACACTTCTATGAAGACCCAGTCTTAGATGTCTCAGACTGAGGATGCAAAAGTTGAAATCCTGCTTTTATCTCCCCCGCTTAGTCAATGCTTTTGACATTAAATGTAAATATCCCAGTGCTGATGCCTTTCCCTCTGCTGGGATGGGGGATGCAGCTCACACTTACACAGAGGGGGTATAATCCAGGGCAGCCTGCTTGCACCAGGTCCCCAGGACAGAGAAGAGGAGCTCCAAAGTGTTCCTGAGCTCTGCACACCTAACGCGAGATACAGATTGTATTCTGCTTCTCCTCCAGAGCAAATACAGAGAGTCACCAAGCCAAGGATTTGCAGGAATTGTCATGAGCTACACTGAAGAATGATGCAGGGCAGAAAATTCTTCCGCTGCCCAAGGCTCTCAGTTTATACCTGATTTTTCATAGCCATCTTTAGAAAAACACCTCATCCTGATTGTGGAGGTAGCAAGTCTATCTCAGAAAATTTTTCATATGATGTTTGCAAATTAAAGGTGCACTCTGTATTTCTTATTCATCAGAGCAGCTCCCTTGGCCTGTCACCTGCTGCTCACATGGGCTGAAATTTATACTGGTGCAAACTGGAGCAAAGGAAACGGAAGAGGCTTACTACTGATGCTCTAAGCTCTGCAGCAGACAAATTAGCGTTCAAAGCTATGCCATGTCCACATCTATCACGTTAATTGATAGATCGTAAACATGACTCTGTGCAGTCTTGGATTAATTCCTGTGGAGAGCAACCTAAAGGATAAATTGGATTAAATAAAATCAGATTTGTACAGCCGTAGGCTGCTGGATGTCTCTGTTAGTCTGCCCTGCAGATGCTGGATGTAACGCTTTGGATCCCTCACGGAGTTCAACTGGTGGTGTTTCACGCCCGTCAAAGGGTGATGCTGGTTTGCACCAGATGAGCATCCAATCTGCAGCACTATGCCTGTCCACCTCACATTAGGCTTCATACTGCGGTCAGATTGTACCAGAGTTGTTAAAATACTTTTGAACGTACAAGAAAATGGGCTAGGGACATGGTGGCCCTTTTTCCCGGGACAAGGAGGGCTCAGAGCCTCCCTCTGCATGGCACATCTGATCCAGATATGTCTGCCCATACAGAGGGGGTGTGATGGCATGGTCTTCAGTCCAATACAAGTTTTGCAAGGCAGACCATGAGTGAGGAAAATCTGCTGAAACACCAGAAGGGCCACGGGGTCCATCCTGGAGTGCAGAGTGGTCCATGTGCTGCTTGCCCCAGCTGTGGGGTTTGGTTACCCTCCAAGGTTTTCCTCCTCAGGCAGGTAGTGGTCTGTGGCATCAGGTCATGACGTCACCGACCTTCTGTCATGGCAGCTTGGCCAGCTGGTTCATGGGGGAGGAAACAAGACGTCAGTGCTACCACACGCCTGCCCAAACTCTGCTCCTTGGTTGCTCAGGGACACTAATTATGAAGGAGGCTCTTGCTCTGCTGCTGTATAATTATGCAACGCGCAGACCAGTCCTTAATATAGCTCTGAGTGAACTCCATTTGGTTTTCTCCTGTTCTCTGAAAAGAGATTCAGTCTTGGAACAAACAACACAGCAGCCTCCAGGCAATAAAGCTGTATTTCAAGTGCAGGATGGACGCAGTGCCTGGGCTGGAGCTGCTGCCCAGGGCCTCTTGCAGGAGGTCAGTGTCTTGGCACGTCCTTTGCATTTGGCTTCTGAACTTGAGATAGCAACTTCAGGAAAGTACTCCTTTTCCCACAACAGTCAAAAAGTTGTGTTTGCAGAGGAGCGAGGCGAGGTGGCAGATCATGCTGCAGAGGCAGGGTAAGAGGAGGGAGGATGCTGACTGCTGGCTTGGTTTTGCTTTAGAAGCAGCCCATGACCGGCGGGGCATCAATTTCAGCGAAGAGTGTGCTGTCCTGCCCACCATCGGGGCTCTCCAGCGCATGGTAGCCTTGACGAAAAATTGCCGCTTTCCTGGTGCGCCCCAGCCCCCGGACCGCGAGGACTGCCAGGATGTGCTCCTTCCTGCAGAAACCAAACAAGACCTCGCTCAGTCCTGGCGAGCAAAACCAGCCCAGAGGTACCCAACCAACAACAGCGACGGAGATGGAGAGAGGCCGTGACAAAGCGCCGGGGAACATCCCCTCACTGCGCTGGAGGAGCCACCAGGACAGGGGTGTGCAGCCTCCGGAGGTACCGAGCCAGCAAGTACCAGCTCCCAGCATCTTGCGCTGGTGGGACGCCCTCCTGCTGCTGG
Source organism: Opisthocomus hoazin (assembly GCF_030867145.1). Classification (NCBI taxonomy): domain Eukaryota; kingdom Metazoa; phylum Chordata; class Aves; order Opisthocomiformes; family Opisthocomidae; genus Opisthocomus; species Opisthocomus hoazin. The sequence continues at coordinate 62,915,999 of NC_134420.1, read as the reverse complement.
TGCTTCGGGGAATTTCCTCCTCCATCTCCACATACACGTGAGGTCTCTTGAAAGTTTTCCTGAGAGGCTGCAGACCTGTTATTTAATGATTATTTTGAGTTGAGTAATGGAAGTGCTAATATTTAGGAAGCTGACAGGCACTAATTAGATTAGAGCTCAGAAAGCCAACTCGGAAACATGCCCTGTTCCAGTAATCTCGGTGTATACAAACTCAGCAACGTCTCCAAGAGCTCAGGGGAAGAATTAACAGAGACCCGAACAGGAAGGAATGCAGGTCCAGCAGGTTCCGCCTCGTTTTCCAAACTTAATTATTAAAAAAAGTATTAATAGTGGGAAACCAGGAAATAATCGATCAATCAAACCTTAAAACCTTGCTTTGGTCTAAAGCTAATGATGAAGAAGTACCACAAATCACAGCCTTGTAAATAGCTTTTCTGCCTGGAAATTTTTTTTCAAATAGCTGAGCCTGACTGGCCACCATTTACCTTCCCTATCCTTCCCAGAACAGTCACTGCCTCCTTCCTCAGCTTAGTCTGGCCATGGGGATGAAGGGGGGTTTTTTGTAGGATAGGTGTGTTCACCTAGGAAATTACTCAGGAACAATTAGTCTTTTTCAAGTCCACATCTTAAATTTCCACACACAGATGTGCCTGAAATATATCTGACCCACTCAAGTTAAATACACTTCTGAAAAATTTTGAGCCTCCCTTTTGAGGAGAGGAAAACATATTTAATGTCATTTTTTTCTGAGTATTTGAGGGTCCACTTCAGTGTTCTGGGCAAGCTGATAAATTTATGGTTTATTTTGATTGTATAAATGTTATCCAGCATGAACTGTGTAATGCAGTGCAAAAGCCTTTGGTCTTTTTCTGAAATGGCTCTGATGAAACTGAGTTTTTTGCAAGCTGTACCAGTGATATTCCCTCTCAATATTTGGTAGAAGAGCTGTAGCAGAGGAGGTAACTTCTGATATGCAGCTGCTTAGCCGTCCACAGAGCTAGTCACTTTGTTTACTTTTCCAGTAGCCTTAAATTTTGCAGATGCTGCTTTGGAACAGCAAACGGAAAGTGAAAAAGAAAGAATTCGTGGTTTATTCCAAAATTTAATGGCTGTGTTAAGGCCCTTTCAGAAACTGCAGCTGAACTCTGTTAATCTCTGCTGCACTTTGAGGTCTGAGCCTGGGAACAGGAGACAAACTATTTGCTCCAAAGCTGAAGCCTGCAAATTGGCAAGCTGGACTAATGCTGGTGATGCACTGAAAAGCAACCTGGAGCTTTACAGTAAAGCAAGGCTCCCTTCCAGTAATAAAATGGTATCCAGTGGCAGCACAAAGGAATGGTTCAGAGCTGCATCAGAGGAGATTTAGACTTGATGTTAGGAAGCATTTCTTTGCCGAGAGGGTGGTCAAACACTGGAAACAGGCTTCCTGGAGAGGTGGTCGATGCCCCAAGCCTGTCAGTGTTAAAGACGCATTTGGACAATGCCCTTAATAACATCATTGAACTTTTGGTCAGCCCTGAAGTAGCTAGCCAGTTGGACTAGATGATAGTTGTAGGCCTTTTCCAACTAAAATACTATTCTATTCTATTCTATTCTATTCTATTCTATTCTATTCTATTCTATTCTATTCTATTTTAAAATGAAGAGACTTTTGAGGTAACATGTGCATTATCAGATTCAGCAGATCTGTGTGCATTGTCGGATCCAGAGGAAAAAAAGAGAAGGGATATAGTCATAAAGGAAGAAAAAAAAAGACGGGATTCCCTTGTTACTGGCACCTTGATCTCTGACGTGTGGCTACCAGCAGAGAAGAGAAGCTGAAGAGCTTGGCCAAGGCAAGGGGCGAGCTGGCACTGTTTGGGGTGGACCCCAGCAGTTCTGGTGTCTGCCTTTTCAAGTACCTGATATCTGGATAATCCTGACACAGCTCCTTGACATACTCCTTGATCTTGTCTTTTTTCTTCTCCCCAACGATATTGGCAATGTGGTGTATGGCGGGAAGCAGCCAGCTGGAGTCAGAGCCCTGTGAACAAGGAGGGACACGGGGATGTCAGCGGGGAGCGCAGCACCTGCAAAATGCGCTTTTACCTGCAGTGCAAAGCACGGTGGCTTTCACTGGTGTAAGACAGTACTGCTGCAGGCAGGACAGGCTGTCCTTGAGTGGGTAGCATGCTGCTTGGGGGCAACAGGGTGCTGGCCGAGGCAGCACTGGGTGGTGATGGCACGGCACCCCGAGAGCCCCGCCGGGGCCCAACTCTGCACTCCCCAATGCTCACGAGCACCCTAGGGAGCCAGACCCTGAGCAGGGTGTTGTGGCTGTGGTCCGGCATGGCAGTGGATGCCAGAGACTTCACCTCCTGCTGCCTGATAATTTCATGTGCCTCATCTTTGAGAAGGATCTGCCTTACTGGATTTAGTGCCCCAGACACCTGACTTTCTGCAAAATCCAATGAATTCAACTTTGGCTTCCCTGAAAATCCCAGACTGATGTTGCCTAGCCACAAAACATGCAAAAATGCTGCAATTTTCTCTCCATTACCCTCTTGTATGCAGACTGTGCACCTGGATGGACCCTCTCACTGGAGTCATCTCCATGAGTGGTACCTAGGGCAGGAATTCTTTGGCAATAAGGTGTGTTCCATGGCCCAAGGGAACAGACCCAGGAGGAAGTTGCCACGGGGTGAGTGTGATCCTACAACACATGAACCACCCTACGCAAAGTGCCTGTGCACCTTGGAGTGTGATAAAACACCGAGTGTTGCATTCAGAGAGCCACCAGCTGAGCACGCACAAGCCACTACTGCAGAGTAGCCACAGGGCTGGAAGTCCATGCCATGAACCTGCAGTAACCACCTCGCTTGTTCTCCTTTAAGCACTTCTAGGTTTCTTGAGGCTTGCCATCCAAGAGAGCTTGCCGCCTTGGTCCCAGGGAAGCCAAGCCGAGACATTGCACGTCTGGGAACAGGGCAGCCAGGGGATGCCAGGAGGGAACTCACATACCTGATCAATGAGCGTATTGTTAAGGATTCTGGCTTCCTCATGCATCTTTTGGCTCACTTGCTGCCGCGTCTCTCCATTCATTTTCCGTCGGGGTTTGATGACCTGCCTGATGTATTCCCTCACCACGTACTTATGAATGTCACGTAGAAGTTCCTGGTTAAAAAAAAGCAAACCTCATGGTTTCTCTGTGGTTCCCATGCAAGGCCACGGCAGTGAGAGAGAGCAGGGGAAGCCCTTGGGTCTTGGTCTTTTGGAAAGAGGGGCAGGCCACTTGGGAAGAGTACAGAAACGTGGTGAGAGCATGCAGGGATGCGACGAGGAAGGCCAAGGCCCACCTGGAATTGAAGCTGGCAAGGGATGTCAAAAACAACAAGAAGGGCTTCTTCAACTACATCAGCAGCAAAAGGAAGGCTAGGGACAACGTGGGGCCACTGCTGAATGAGGCGGGTGTCCTGGTGACGGAGGATGCGGAGAAGGCAGAGCTACTGAATGCCTTCTTTGCTTCAGTCTTCAGTGCTAAGACTGGCCCTCAGGAATCCCAGGCCCCGGAGGTAAGAGAAGAAGCCTACAGAGAGGACGACTTTCCCTTGGTCGAGGAGGATTGTGTGAGGGATCGCTTAAGTGATCTGGATGTCCACAAATCCATGGGCCCCGATGGAATGCACCCACGAGTGCTGAGGGAGCTGGCGGATGTCATTGCTGAGCCACTCTCCATCATCTTTGAGAGGTCCTGGAGGACAGGAGAGGTGCCCGAGGACTGGAGAAAGGCCAATGTCACTCCAATCTTCAAAAAGGGCAAGAAGGAGGACCCAGGGAACTACAGGCCGGTCAGCCTCACCTCCATCCCGGGAAAGGTGATGGAGCAGCTTATCCTGGAGGCCATCATGAAGCAAGTGGAAGAAAAGAAGGTTATCAGGAGTAGTCAGCATGGATTCACCAAGGGGAAATGATGCCTGACCAATCTAATAGTTTCTACGATGACATGACTGGCTGGGTAGACGAAGGGAGAGCCGTGGATGTTGTCTACCTGGACTTCAGCAAGGCTTTTGACACAGTCTCCCATGATATCCTCCTAGGGAAGCTCAGGAAGTGTGGGCTGGATGAGTGGTCGGTGAAGTGGATAGAGAACTGGCTGAATGGCAGAACTCAGAGGGTTGTCATCAGCGGCTCTGAGTCTAGTTGGAGGCTGGTAACAAGTGGTGTCCCCCAGGGGTCAGTACTGGGCCCAGTCTTGTTTAACTTCTTCATCAACGACCTGGATGAAGAGTTAGAATGTACCCTCAGCAAGTCTGCTGATGACACCAAACTGGGAGGTGTGGTAGATACACCGGAAGGCTGTGCTGCCATTCAGCGTGACCTGGACAGGCTGGAAAGCTGGGCAGAGAGGAACCTGATGAGGTTCAACAAAGGCAAATGCAGGGTCCTGCACCTGGGGAGGAACAACCTCATGCACCAGTACAGGCTTGGGGTGGACCTGCTGGTGAGCAGCTCTGCGGAGAGGGACCTGGGTGTCCTGGTGGACGACAGGCTAACCATGAGCCAGCAGTGTGCCCTGGCTGCCAAGAAAGCCAATGGGATCCTGGGGTGCATCAAGAAGAGTGTGGCCAGCAGGACGAGGGAGGTTCTCCTTCCCCTCTACACTGCCATAGTGAGGCCTCATCTAGAGTACTGCGTCCAGTTCTGGGCTCCCCAGTTCAAGAAAGATGAAGAGCTACTGGAGAGAGTCCAGCGGAGGGCTACGAGGATGATGAGGGGACTGGAACATCTCCCCTACGAGGAGAGGTTGAGGGAACCGGGCTTGTTCAGCCTGAAGAAGAGAAGGCTGCGAGGGGACCTTATAAATGCTTATAAATATCTGAAGGGTGGGTGTCAGGAGGATGGGGCCAAGCTCCTTTCAGTGGTGCCCAGTGACAGGACAAGGGGCAATGGGCACAAACTGAGGCACAGGAAGTTCCGTCTGAACATGAGGAAGAACTTCTTCCCTCTGAGGGTGACGGAGCCCTGGAACAGGCTGCCCAGGGAGGTTGTGGAGTCTCCTTCTCTGGAGATATTCAAGACCTGCCTGGACAAAGTCCTGTGCAGCTTGCTGTAGGTGACCCTGCTTCAGCAGGATGGTTGGACTAGATGACCCACAGAGGTCCCTTCCAACCCCTACTATTCTGTGATTCTGTGATTCTGTGATTTAGCAGCAGCCGAGGGTGTAGAGGGGACCACGTGAAGGCAGCACACCATCAGGCCACACTGCCCAGGCCAGCCCTGCCAAAGAGAGCTGGTGGCTAGCAGCCCCTTGCTCCAGCACAGAGTGATGGCAGTGCCCATGCAAGTGCCATGGAAACACTCTTTACCCAGAAATAGCCCACGATTTTGTGCTGGCAGTTTGGCTCCTCAGTAGCAAAGAGGGATGTTTAGGACTGTTTTAAAAGCAGGTTTTGGTGGCGCTTGAAGATTTTAAATATAGAACTGTTATCACCTACCCATTTATTTCACAACTGCACAGATGTGAAAGGAGCGTATAAGCCTGTGACTCATGGAATTATAATGTTCAGTGGTAACGTTCACCAAAGATCTTTGTTTCTCTTTAAAGAAGTCAGTTCCCGTATTTAAACTACAGAAAGGAAGGATGTTGCTTTTTCTCACATGGAAGTACAGTAATAGATGAACTCCCCCACATCAACAGTCCTCACAGTTGTTAACACCCCCCACCACTGGAGAGGAGTCTGCAGGTTGGACAACAGCCTGAAAATGACGGTGTGACCCCCCCAGCACCCCTGTGCCTGGGCACAGACCAGCTGCCTACCTGCCCCACGGGCTCCCTCATGTGCTGCAGGTGCTTGGAGAACTGCGAGACCGCCAGCGCCAGTGAGTTCGGCCTTTCCGTCGCCAAAATCCAGTCCTTGGTCAGGATTTTCTTCAGGAGTGGCTGAAAAAAGACAGCTCACTGATGGCACCTGTAACACTCAGACTAGCTGATGTACTAACCAAAGGCACCCAGCTGCATGCCTGCTCAGGGACTTGAACCAAAAAGCACAGAGCCCTGACGATGTACCCACCCTGTGTGAAGACACACCAGGAGTTAGGCACCAGGAGCATGAAGCCGGCTGGGTTTCCTTCTCCACCCCAGGGAGTTCAGACCCACGTCTCCCAGTTCTGCGCCCTGATGCAGACAGAAGAAGCATCACTCCCCGAGCAGGAGATACTTTGGCATTAAAGATTTACTTGGGACACGTCATTTCCTTGCTCTGTGCCTTCTTCTAATCCACCAGCTATATTTCTGTAGGTAAATAAACTGGTATCCCCACTGTATGGATGAAGAAACAGATGTGAATGCTAATCAGAGGAAACTCAGCCATGGCTAGAACAGGCTGTGGGGTGCAACCATGTGTTCTAGTGTTACATGGGTTTGCACCAGCTATGGACATGACAAGTCACTTGGTAGTGAATTTGTTGGAAATTTGTCCAGTATTCCATCACCCCTCCAGCCTTCTCCACAAGCAAATGAAGTGCCTCTTGCTCACGGCACTTGCAGGGGGCTGGATGTCTTTACACCCTACAAACCCACCTATCTGCGTGAGGTGTCACTGGGATTTTCCTTCTGCTCATTGCTCTCATGTGGTGGGGGCAAATAGCAGCTGGGAGCATCCCCAACTTGATGCCTCGGTCAGTGCTGACATGGGAGTGATGGCACCATGTCCCATCTGCCATGGGTACAAGATGCTCTGACCGAGTGTCTCTAGTGGGCTCTTTCCCTTGCCTGGTCCCTGGAGCTAATGTGTCTCCACATTGAAACACAGCAATATCTGCTAAAGGCTTCTGATGGCACCTGGAAGAGACTCCGCTAAGGGCCTGATTCAAAATATCCCTTCTCTGGCACATCCCCTTTGTAATTTTCTCCTCAGCTCTCAGAATATGTGTCTTTAGACTCCTAGCAGTCTCCTTTACAATTATTTCCTCCACTCGTGCCCTCCTGCCGTGTCCCCAGCCTCAGCTGCTCTCAGTTCTCACGGCATTTTGGCTCTCTTGCTCAATGCTTTGGCTTGACTCCTTCCTTGCCTTCCCTCTTAGGCTCCAAGACAAGCTCTGCAGTCACTGGAAAGTCCCCTTGGCCAGGCGGGCTTGGCCTTCATCGGAGCAGTTGTGCGACTGTCTTGGTTTCTGAAAGTTATGCTTGGTGATTTAGAAAGTGATTTAGGATGAGTGAAAAGAGGTGGGACCAAATGCTAAATTTCCCCCACCTCTCATGTTGTACCAGCCACGGCTAGTGGACCCCCAGCCAGCTGAGAGCAGAAAGTCCCACCTACAGCACCTGGGAAGCACAAACTGCATTGCAGCACATTGCCTTTTAGGCCTTTTAACACAAGTTAAGCTGGTATCAGAGCTTTATGAGCTGGTACCAGAGCTTTAGCATCGTCACGCTGAAAGAATCAGTCTTTCTTCACCATGGAAACAGCCTGGAAAAATCACCTCTACCAGAATGAATTCTGTCCTGTATGAAGAGGCTGATCACAGACCGTGATGGCAGATCTACAAATAAGTAAGAGTAAATCAAAGTCCTGAAAAACCCAAATGTTCTGATAGAAGGAAAACCAGCCCATTGGTGGTGTCCAGCTGACTTCCCTGGTGCTTCACCATGGGTAAGCGTTCCCCCCACTACTTTGCCTGAGATGCTGCAGGCCACTGAACACCCTTTTCTTTTGGCTGCCATTGTACTAAAGTAAACAGCTTGACAAATGCATCGCTGCTCACAGTGAAAATCTCCCAGGACGCTGGAAGTACCACTTTGGGTTAGGGAGGATTCCTACGAATGTTAGGCACGATGCATTTTGGAGGGACCATAACGTCATGCGCTGCAAAATGAGGTTTAGTTGGTGAAGGGAAGGGCAATGGCCTTCAGCTGCTGCAGTGGTCCTGCATATACCCCTGATATTTAGGAAATAAGGTAGCCAAGATCCTCTTACCTGTGCTTTTGTTCTTAATTTATTAAAAAAAATGTTTGTGAAGTTCCTTGTCAGAGCTGCTGAAATCTTCTGCAGTTCCTCAGTGTTGAGTTTAAACACTGTTTCTAACCCTGAGCTATAAAGAGAGAGAGACACCACCAATCAGTTGATGTTAAAACGTAAACTATTACACTGCCCTAAGCATTTTGTCCAGATTGGTATCTTGGGCATTATTTTTAAATAAATTTGTGTATCTGGTACTTCCTCTTGAAAACACTTGGTGGGTCAAAGTACTGACTCTTTTTGCACAATTCTATACACTGAAAATTAATCACAACTGAGTAACTGTGCTTAAAAAAACACCTACTTCGTCATCAGGTGGGATGGTTCAGCCATGCGGAGCGATTGCGTAGGCTGATTACTTTTTCGCTTGAGCAATACTTCTGCTGAATGATCTCCAGGTACTTGAGAGAGCACCGAGGGGCTTACGGGATAAGGGAGGAGTAAATAATAAAGCCAGAGCAGGGAAAGCTGTCGACCCTTCGTCCCCCAGCGCCTGGCTGACTCACTCTGCACAGTGTCTATCGGCAGCAGCTGGGATGGTGAACCATGGAGGCTGAAACCTGTGGAGTTTCCTAGGGACAGTGTGTACTTCTGCAAGGTTTCGCACAAGTGAGGAGGAAGAAAACACAACTTCTGAGAGTCTAGTGAAATCCCCAGCAGTGTGTGTGGGCTTCAGGGGCATTGCGAGCTCCTGGCTTTCCTCTCACTTCCCATCCCTGTCCTGCTGTAACACACTCCAGGGGGAAATGAGGCAGCACCATCAAAATGCTAGTGGTCCGGAGCATCCCTGGACATGCCACGTCTGCTGCTGTGAGCACAGAACACAGCAGGTTCTTGCTGCTGCCTGGTAGCTAATTTATATGTCTGAGGCTGCCCAGGCAGGACTACAAAACATGTGAGAGCAACCTTCTCGCCACAGGCTGGCAGGTCAGGTCCATGACTCCTGCTGAACACCTGTAGTCTGCATCCAGCATCCACAATATCTGCCCAGCAACTCATCACCTCAGGCTGACAAATATTTAACTTGATGCAGGAACAAACCCAGCAGAGACAATCCACCACCCAAACGCCTGCCAGCTCCCTGCCTGGGGCTGGCTTCTCCCTGCTCCATGTCGCCAGTGCCCAGCGGGGAAGGGGAGAGCAATCCTAGTTGACCATGAGCCAGCAGCGTGCCCTGCTTGCCAAGAAGGCCAATGGCATCCTGGGGTGCATTAGGAGGAGTGTGCCCAGCAGGTCGAGGGAGGTTCTCCTCCCCCTCTACACTGCCCTAGTGAGGCCCCACCTGGAGTACTGCGTCCAGTTCTGGGCTCCCCACTTCAAGAAAGATGAGGAGCGACTGGAAAGAGTCCAGCGGAGGGCTACGAGGATGGTGAGGGGACTGGAGCATCTCTCCTACGAGGAGAAGCTGAGGGAGCTGGGCTTGTTCAGCCTGAAGAAGAGAAGGCTGAGAGGGGACCTAATATATGCTTACAAATATCTGAAGGGTGGGTGTCAGGAGGATGGGGCCAAGCTCTTTTCAGTGGTGCCCAGTGACAGGACAAGGGGCAATGGGCACAAACTGAGGCACAGGAAGTTCCGTCTGAACATGAGGAAGAACTTCTTCCCTCTGAGGGTGACGGAGCACTGGAACAGGCTGCCCAGGGAGGTTGTGGAGTCTCCTTCTCTGGAGATATTCAAGACCCGCCTGGACAAGGTCCTGTGCAGCCTGCTGTAGGTGACCCTGCTTCGGCAGGATGGTTGGACTAGATGACCCACAGAGGTCCCTTCCAACCCCGACCATTCTGTGATTCTGTAATCCTCCGCAGGGGCAGGAGGCGGGAGAAGAAGCCGGCTCCTCGGCAAGGACAGCATTGCTGGAGAGACCGTGCCATCTAGAGACTTCCCGACGGTAGTGCTCCCTGCGGCTGGAGCCGTCTGCTCCTGTGAGATGCCGCAACACGAAATCCTCTGCATCCCCTGAACAATATTTGGCACTGAGCATCCCCACCGCAGGCAGCGCCGGGCAGCGATGCAGCACCATGGGCTGGAGATAACGACCCCAGCTTCTCGGTGGCCAGACCCCAGGCCTCAGCTGCGTGTCGGCTGGCTTAGTTGGCCTCTGAAACACCACATCTGCATGGCAGGGTTGTCCCCAGATGCCGAAGAGCCCCTGGGCGTTGGTGGGCCACATCCCTGCATGGCTGCAGACCGTGCCCCTGGGGCAGGTGCCATACAAGCAGCCCCGGTTCCCCGCGGCACCGCAGGGCTGCGGCGGCTGTGCGGGCAGCTGCGGGGTGGGAACCCTGGGTCACCATGTGCTGCAGCACTGGGATGACGGGCCAGGCCCTGGGACACACACTGACCCGCACCATCCCACTTATGGGGACACTGCCCCTCTCCTGGAAGCACTCTTGGATGGTCAGAGCTGGGGGGCACACACCTGTTCCTCAGAGGCCTTTTCAACCCATGGCTTTAAATAACTAATTCATAACAGATGCAAAGCCCTAGAAGTTCCGCTGCCGGCAGCAATGGCAGGGGTTTATTTGGAGGTTGAGTGCTTTCACAGAGTTTCCTCCAGCCCAGTGCCAAAAGCAGCTGTCAGACCCTGTTGCCGGGTTTATACTGCTAATCTCCAGAACAAAATATGAAAAAAACCCCTCCTCTGAGGCTGAAAAAGAAGGGCTGGAAATGATGCTAAAGCTTTCACTCAAGCACTGGATCCATGCCTGCTTCTATCTTTTCATCCTTGTGGCTTTTATCTGCATATCTTGGGGAACATCCCCTCTGTGAGGTGAGGAAGGGCTGGAGGCTGAGCACCCCGCGGGCCACCCCGAGAAGACCTCGGTCTTTCCCTTCCGTACGCTGCCACCCTCCCGGACCCCGGCAACGCGGTGGCTCAGCTCAAGGGAGCAGACTTACATCAGGTCGTGGAAGCTGTTGATGTAGGCAATGAAGTAGGGTGCAAAGATGGGGCTGTCCTGGGCAGTGCTCCAGGCCACGAACTCCTCCCCGAACCTGCGGGAGAAGACAAGCAGGTAACGCTAACACCGGGGGGACCGAGGGTGGCTCATCTTCTGCGTACACCACAATGTCAGAAGACACCGGTGGCTGGCCCAACCTGTCCCCTCTGTCTGCAGACAGATTTTTTCCAGCTGTCGTAACATGCGTGTGCATTGGCGGGGAATAGATGGCAGATAATTACGGGTTTAGGGTGCGCTCGCCTGAGCGGGTACACAGCAGCTTTGGAGAGACGCCAGGGATCTCAGCACACCCAGTCTCTGACTTTTCCTCACGCTGAGGGATTAACTGTGGCTGTGGTACTCAGGCTCATCAGTCTGGCCCTTCGTTTCTCTGGCTTTTTGGAGTGACGATAGAATATCTACCCTCTTGAGCACACAAGGAAGAGATTTGCCTCAGGGCTGATTTTCGAGCAGCAGGTGAGTCTGAGCAGGGCAGCACACCTCCATTTCCTCCCTGTAACCTCAGTGTGGTGTGTTAAGGATCTGTTTTCCACGTCACGCAGCATTCATGGTTTTGACAGCTGTTTGGCAGCCAGGAGGCTGCGTGCTCAGGCAGGCTTTGCTGGTCGGTCTGATTCTTTGTTAGGATAAAGCAACCTGTTTGGGTCAGCCTCGGCCACTTGCCTCTCGGGTTTGTTTAAGGAAAAGCTTAAGTTTCAGTGACTCTTTTATCTGGGAGCCCTTGCTGCCCCAGCTCGCATTTTACACCAGTTTTAGAAAAAAGGAAAAAAGGAAAAAAGGAGAAAAAATTAAAAGGTGCATCAGTAGGTACCACAATTCTCCTCAAAAACCCAGGCAGACTTCAAAGCCAAACTGCTGGTTTGAAATACCCTGTTTGCTCAGGGTATGAGAGACAAGTGTATATTGCTGGGCTGTTGGAGATGAAGGTTTAGAAGCGAAAGCGTTGCCTTTAGCACACCTTGGACACCTGCCATGCCCTGGGTTCACGATCCGAGAAGGCAGCGCTCGAGCTCCCCACCCTTGCTCCTGCAGAACACCTGTTAGCAAACTCCCCACTCCATGCCTGCCGGAGGTGGGGAACTTCAAAGGTTAATGCGAAACTATTTTTAGTCTCACTCGGAGTCGATTCATGCAAAATGGCCTTTCTCCTCTGCAGATCGCTGCTCCAGCGAGCGGCCATGACCCCCAGAAACACAACCGTGCCGGAGGCGAGAGACAGCGTGTCACTGTGCTGGGACCTTCTGAGAGCCAAAAACTTCCCTGGAGCATCCCCAAAGCATGTTGCAGGGGGCGAGGTCTGAGGCCGTAACTCGGGAACAGCAAGCAGGAAAATGTCATTTCAGCAAAGGGGCAGGGTCCTGTGTCCTTCAGAAATTGGGTGAAGTTTAAAAAGATTCAGAAGACAGCCTAGCTATATGTTTTGCTGGGGTGTAACAGAGAGCGTGTCATCAGCCATTTCTATGCCCACAGCCACGGGGTGCAAGAGAAAACCCTCTCCGTAGGACTCACTCCAGGACACCTAGATGATGTTTTGGGCAAGCAGGCTCCTGGTCTGGGGCTCCATAACTGCTGCTTGCAACCAGCATCTAATGCCACAAAGGTCCCAGATGGATGGGACCGCAGTGGTCCCATCTCTTCCCAGCCAGCAGCTCCTTCCTGGAGCTCTGACCTCAGATTTTGGGACTCACAAGCGCCCCATCTGGGTCTGTTTATGGTTCCCTTCAAATTGTTTTGCAGCTTACTCATTATTGGGCTCTTTGTGATCTCTAACTCTCCCAGGAGCAGGCCCGTGCCTGCTCAGTGCCAGCGTCTGGCCCAGTACATGGACCCTTTCCCTGCTTTTTTACCAATGTGGGACTCATTTGGAAGGAATGTGCTGCCTGAAGCGGTGATGACCTTGGTATGAATTCGTGCAGCTCTGCCAGGCACAGCTCAAGCATTTTCGTTCCCAAGCTTCTGCTGATCTTTCCAGATATCTTCATGTGCTCTGCGATGATCTAGAAAAGGTTATGAAAAAACACCAGTGAATGGGACAAGCGTGGGAGAAACATCCTTCACAAGCATCACATGCAGCTGTGGTTAATAAATACGACTCGCCTAGCAAAGGGGGAAGCGGCCAACTTGTTACCAGGCGGTTTTCATTATTCTCTGGCAGTTTTGAAAATAACAATCCAGAACGGGCCAAGGGTCCCAAACTGGTTTGTGGCATAATCGTTCATCCCTAATGGCCCTGTGTCCTTCTGCTGTCTGAGCCTCAGCTAGACGTGGCGTTGGCTGGAGCCCTGAGCCACCCCGGTGCTGTCCTCCTCTTCTGGGGGGATTTGTGGAAGGGGTCAATCCCCAACCCAGTGCCCAAGGGGAGCTGAGCCGTCCCCATGTCCCCATGCCCAGCGTGGCTATAGCAGCATCCCTGGGGGCTTGCACAAGCCACCTCCTCAGGAGCAATACCGGAGCCGCAAGGAGGGTTGGGCATCACCCCGAGACCTTGCTAGCCCTGTGGTTCCTCCCTAATTCCCATTCCCACAACCCCGGCTGTTTCTCCAGGGTGAGGCAGGCTGCAGTCCCACTCCGGTGCTTCCCGAGGCAGCCTACCCATCTGCTGATCCCATTCAGACCTGCCTTGGTCACACAATGTGTAATATTCCTCTACGGAAAATGAGTCACAGCAGCAGGCAAAACTCTTTGATTTTCTTTCTTTCTTTCTCCTTCTCTTTTTTTGATATTGTTTAATTGAAATGACTCAACCCTTTGAGTGAGGAGAATGAATCCAAACCCCTCCTGGATTTATTACCCTGTAGTCCCTAAAGCTAGCAGGAGCTTTTGTTTCTTGTACTGTTTAAACTGGAGTGGCTGTCACTGCCTACGGCCTTTCCACAGCTGCTGCAGCCCCGGGACAAAGTCGCTCTTTCAGCCAAAGGGGTTTTTCTAACAAACCTTTTCTTTCTGCCCTTTTTTTCCTTCCTCTTTCTTCTTTCTAATCAAAGAGATTTAAGGACTTTAAAATCAGTTGCCTATTATGTTGCTGACACAATTGACAGCAGGTTTAATTTGCAGCTAGAAGGCAAGCGGGAGAGCTAAAAGTTGTAATAAACGGCATTTTCTGCTCTAATGTATTCTGCCAGTGCGTGACTAACATAAATTATCGCAGGAGGCGGTACCTCCACCCCAGAAGGTAACGATCCAGTTTCCCTGGAGCCACACAGCCCCCCACACTTTGCCCCAGCTAATTAAATACCGTTTGAATATCAAGGGAGAGCGAGGAGTGGTAGAGGTTTCCCTTCACTTCCGGATGAACTTCCTTCTCCCACTTCTCTGTGACCTCCAGTCTCAGGATGTTTCCAAAATAGCTTTTGATTTTCCCCTAAATGTTAAACGTAGGAAGGAAACACGCAGCTCAGGATAATGAAGCAAGCATGAGTAAAGCGGCTCGCGGTGTTCTGCTCCGTCGGCACGTGTGTAAGGCTCACGTGTGTGGCACGGAAAGGTAAGCAGAGTCAAAGGTCTTGCTCCAGACCACGTCAGTCTACACAGAGTCCCAGAAAAACCAGGAGCTGTGCTGGTGGGGGAGGGGGGAAGGTACTCCCAAACCCAGGGAGGATCATTCTCCTGGCACGGAAATATTGTGTCAGCTGTTCGACTGCTTGATTGCAAAGTCCTCCAGCATGTGTAATGCACAAGGTCAGGATTAAAGATCAAACTGGTCTTTTCCAGCTGTACAGTCACTGGGGTAAGTGGCAGCACTGCTCAGTCCTCGCTGATAAATCAATCTTGTTGCCGGTGAAACAAAATGAGCCTTCACCAGCGTGATGGAGCAATACCAGTTTTATTCAGCTGGGTACCTTGAGCTCACCTTGAGCAGTGCCCTGTTTCAGAAATGGTTTGCAAGAAAATGCCCAAGCCCAGCAAAGAGCCAGGAAAGCACATAGTCTTACACAGGGTCCCAGGCAAGGACAGCACAAAGACATCTGCAGAAGGGGCCTTCCTCAGAGGAGCTGAACCACAGGGACGTCCTCTGCTGGGGACGTGCCCAAAGCTGTCTGCCTACAGCAAACCCCAAAAGTGCTGGAGGAGCTCACGCACTGTGAAAGTAGCAGCTAAAGTGCCTTTACACCTAACTTTGCAACACGTTCAATCGGATGAATCCCAGCTATGACCTTTTGGTAAGCCTCTGCCATACCGTATGTGTCTGGTACAGTCCCTTGGGCTCTGTGATCATCCAGGTTCAAGCTCATGGCCTGCTTCGGTCCCAGAACTGGTGTTCAGAGCTTTCTTGCTTTTGACTAAAGGCCTTTCTGCATGGTGCTGGCAGGACTCAGCACCTGGTGGGGCTAGAAACCATGACACAGCCATCCGAGACCTCTGCCTGGGAGGCTGGGGCTCCCCTACCCTCCCTGGGGAGCGCATGGAGCCAAGGTTGAAGCTCTCACCTTTGCAGAAGAGATGTAGTCCTTCTTCAGTTTATCCCAGTCAGCTGGTGTTAACAGCAGCGACAGGTTTTCTGTCTTAACTTCTGGTTTGAGATCAGGGTGACCGAGAAAGAGTTCACTGGAAGGATTCAAAAGAAGAAATTGTGTTGCCTCGGAGTGTGAGTAAACTGATGGAATATTCATGTGGCATGAGCTACATAATTATTAAGCCGTGAGAAATATACTTAAAGCTGAAACTATGATGCTTGTTTTCAAGCTTTAACAAGAAAATCTTTCCTCACTATTCAAATTCCTAATTATTCAAAATCAAAATGATCTAAGGTTCCAGCCCACCTTAGAAATCATGAGACTTCTGAGTTGTTTGGACATGAAAAGTGCTATGAGAATTTACTTTTTTAAATAAACAACCTGAAGCTGAGTCATTTGACTGCAAGCCTGCGAAATGCCTTTCAGGGTAATTCCTGTAGCAGCGTGCTGCTCTGGAGCTAGCTGATCTCCCTGGCTCCTCTCTGGTGTCACATCACAGCTTATGTCAGCCTGGTATTTTTCCCTGTGTGTTATCCCTGGCCAGGGGAGGTGGCAGAGTGGGTCCTGCTCTGCACAGGGCAGCCTCGGGAAGGCACTGTCATGCGTAGGACACGGGCCATGGCAGCACCACATCTCCTCCGCCTGTGGAAGCGGTGGGTGGACGTGCAGCTACAGAGTCTGACTCCGAAGAGCGCTCAGCTGACACACGACTTTTTACCACTCACTTCCTCTGGATTGCCATGTAATCAGGCCAGCTGATTAGCGGGGAGGCAGGGGAAAGGAGGGAGTGCTTGTATTTCTCCCTCTGGGGCAAGAAACCCGTTATTAGCCTGTACTACTGAATGTGCTACCCCTGCAATCTGCCATGGACCGTGGAGGCACTGCATCTTTTAGGGTGATGAAGGTGGAGAGGAGAAAGAAGAAAATATTCATGCACTTGAATAAGTTGCAAGCAGTCACCTGCTTAGCAAAGAACACAGCTGCGATGTCCTACAGGCAGCTTGTTCAACCACCGAGGTGGCTTCCCATCACCAAACCAACACCGAGCACGTGGTTAGGTTTGGATCCAAGTGAGGATTGTACTGTACAAGGTCGGGCTGGTATGGAGTGACTGCTCAGCAGAAAAAAGGCTCAGCCTGCTGATCGTGTCCCAGAGTCAATGTTCCCGTGGTCATGGTTCAGATTTCCCGGAGAAGTACAACTGCATACGTGGAGCATTGCACAGCCCAGCTGCTGCAGAAGTCTGCTGCTCATTTAAAAGAACACCACAGATTTAAATACGAATTCTCCACCATGACTGAAAGGACTGGCTCAAGTGTATACTCGAGGAGCTTATTCCCCTCTCATTCTTTTTTTCCATTTATTTGAATTGTAGCATCAATAATGAGTTTGGGTCAGACAATTTCTTCTTTTTCAGGATGGGTCCCAAGAGGGTATGAAGTTCTTTTCAAATGGGAAAATCAAATGGAAACAGCCCAACCCAGCAAGGTAATTGCAAGCAGTGCCCAAAATGGCTGCAAGCTTTCAATAAGCTCTTTTACAGCAAGTTACAGAAATATGATGGGGGCAGTTTTCTTTGGCGTAGAACCCGACTGCTGAAGCTCGTTTCTTCCCCTTTCTCCTGAAACACTGGGGTTCAGTACAGTTTCCAGGGGCTGGGGACATGCAGGAATTTCCCTCCAGGCAAGACTGGCAGGGACATAATGCTGCTCAGCCAGTGCTGTGGTGCCGAAAGGGTTACACACATGTCATCACAGTCACCACACCGTAAATAGGGTTTTGGGAGCAACTGGACAAGTTCACAGAAGACATCTGTTGAGGGCTGTTCAAAGCAAGGACCAGCTGCGGTGCAAACGTTCCTAACCCAAAAGCTACCCCAGGCTAGGAGTGCTCTGAGCAAGTGTTGCTGCTGCTTGCCCTGCTCCACCACTGCCCCCTCCCTGTCTATTTTCACCCACGGTTTGACTCAGTGCTGATACACCTGCCTTCTGTTTGTTTGAGGAGTGCCAGTTGGTTTGTGTTTGTCCCATCCTTGGGCATCTGGTTCAGGCCACTCCTGGAGACTGTCTACGGGGGCAGACATAATTTTGCTTTGACATGGCTGTTTTTACATTCTTATTAGCAGACACATCTCCTGATCTCCTGTGGATGTTGCCTCTCTTCTCCTTCCCACCCCACTGTGTTTTGCTCTTGGGTTTTCGTCTCGGACCTCTTTGGGGCTGGGGTTGATGGGCTGTGGTCTAGGCCAGTGAGCAACTGAGGACACTGACTTTCAATGCCTGGACCTTCTATGGGTGCCTGTCTTAGATTATAGAGTCATAGAGTCATAGAAAGTTTCGGGTTGGAAGGGACCCCTAGAGGTCATCTAGTCCAACCGCCCCGCAGCGAGCAGGGACACCACTAACTAGATCAGGTTGCTCAGAGCCCTGTCCAACCTGGTCTTGAATGTTTCCAGGGATGGGGCCTCCACTACCTCTCTGGGCAACCCATTCCAGTGTTTCACCACCCTCACTGTAAACCTACCCTGTTTTAGTTTAAAACCATTACCCTTTGTCCTGTCACTGTTGTCTCTACTAAAAAGATTGTCCCCATCTTTCCTATAGGCTCCCCTTAAGTACTGAAAGGCTGCAATCAGGTCTCCCCACAGCCTTCTCTTCTCCAGGCTGAACAAGCCCAACTCTCTCAGCCTGTCCTCATAGGAGAGGTGCTCCAGCCCTCGGATCATTTTTGTGGCCCTCCTTTGGACCCGCTCCAACAGTTCCATGTCCTTCTTGTGCTGAGGGCTCCAGAGATGAACACAGTACTCCAGGTGAGGTCTCACCAGAGCAGAGTAGAGGGGCAGAATCACCTCTCTCGACCTGCTGGCCACGCTTCTCTTGATGCAGCCCAGGACATGGTTGGCCCTCTGGGCTGCCAGTGCACGTTGCCGGCTCATGTCCAGCCTTTCGTCTATCAGTACCCCCAAGTCCCTCTCAGCAGGGGTGCTCTCGATCCTTTCATCCCCCAGCCTGTATTGATACCGGGGATTACCCCGACCCAGGTGTAGGACCTTGCACTTGGCCTTGTTGAACCTCATGAGGTTCACACAGGCCCACCTCTCCAGCTTGTCCAGGTCCCTCTGGATGGCATCCTGTCCTTCTGGTGTCTCAACCGTACCCCTCAGCTTGGTGTCATCTGCAAACTTGCTGAGGGTACACTCGATGTCGCTGTCCATGTCATTGATAAATATATTGAACAGCACCAGTCCCAGTACGGACCCCTGAGGGACTCCACTCGTCACTGGTCTCCATCCGGACATTGAGCCGTTGATCACTACCCTTTGGCTGCGACCATCCAACCAATTCCTTATCCACCGAACAGTCCACCCATCAAATCCATGGCTCTCCAATTTAGAGAGAAGGATGTTGTGGGGGACCATGTCAAAGGCTTTACAAAAATCCAGATAGATGACGTCCATTGGTCTTCCCTTGTCCACCCTTGTTGTTACACCATCATAGAAAGCCACTAGGTTGGTCAGGCAGGACTTGCTCTTGGTGAAGCCATGCTGGCTGTCTCAAATCGCCTCCCTGGCCTCCATGTGCCTTAGCATATCTTCTAGGAGGATCTGTTCCATGATCTTCCCAGGCACAGAGGTGAGGCTGACAGGTCAGTAGTTCCCAGGGTCTTCCTTTCTATCCTTTTTGAAAAGGGGCACAATGTTTCCCTTTTTCCAGTCACTGGGGACTTCCCCTGACTGCCATGACTTTTCAAATATCATGGAGAGTGGCTTGGCAACTACATCAGCCAGTTCCCTCAGGACTCTGGGATGCATCTCGTCAGGTCCCATGGACTTCTGCACGTTTAGGTTCTTCAGGAGGTCCCGAACCTGGTCTTCACTTACAGCTGGAGGGATTTTACCCTCCTGGTCTCCTTCATGCCATCCATCAACTCGGGAGGGGTGAGGAGAGAGGTTTCCAGTGAAGACCGAGGCAAAAAAGTTGTTGAGTACCTCAACTTTCTCCTCATCTGCTGTTACCAGTTTGCTGGTCTCGCTCATGAGCGGGGGTACGCTTTCTTTGACCATCTTTTTCCGGCTGACTTACCTGTAGAAGCCCTTCTAGTTATTTTTCGCATCCCTTGCCAAGTTCAGCTCCGGCTGTGCCTTGGCCTTCCTGACCCCATCCCTACACAACCGGGCAGCTTCCCTATACTCTTCCCAGGAAGCCAGTCACTGCTTCCACTGCCTGTGCAGTTCCTTCTTCTTCCTTAGTTTGACCAGCATCTCTTGCCTCAGCCATGCCGGTCTCTTCCCTTCTCTGCCCGACTTCTTACACTTGGGGATCGAGAGCTCTTGCGCTCTGTGGAATACATCCTGAAAGACCTGCCAGCTCTGTTCTGTTCCCCTGTTCCTGAGGACCGTTTCCCAAGGAGTCCTTCTGACTATCTCCTTGAAGAGCTGGAAATTTGCCTTCCTAAAATTTAGGGTCCTGACTATGCTCTTCATTATTCCCATTTCCCTCAGTAGCGTTAGTTCCACCAGCGCGTGGTCACTGCAGCCCAGGCTGCCTCCGATCTTGACATCCCCAACGACCTCACTCGCATTGGTGACCACCAGGTCTAGTATTGCATCCCCTCGGGTAGGGGTGCTTATTACCTGGCTTAAGAAGTTGTCCTCAATGCGTTCTAGGAACCTGCTGGATTGCCTACAACTTGCCGTGTTGCTTTTCCAGCAGATGTCGGGGTAGTTGAAGTCCCCCAGTAGGACGAGAGCCTGCGAGCGTAAAGCCTCCTGGAGTTGGAGGAAGAACACTTTGTCTGTCAGCTCCTCTTGATCTGGCAGCCTGTGGTAGACACCAACCACTAGGTTCCCTTTGTTGCCTCTCTCTCCGATTCTTACCCATAAGCTTTCCACCTGCTCGTGGTTATTCTTCAGGGACAGCTCTTCACTCTGTAATGTTTTCTTGATGTAAAGGGCAACGCCCCCGCCCCTCTTTCCTTGCTTGTCCCTTCTGAACAGCCTATAGCCATCAAGAGCCACATTCCAGTCGTGGGATTCATCCCACCAAGTTTCTGTGATGGCAATCAGGTCGTAGCTTTCCAGCAGCATGATTGCTTCCAACTCCTCCTGTTTGTTTCCCATGCTGCGTGCGTTTGTATAGAGGCATTTCATCTGAGCTGTCGGTCTTGTTACCTTCATAGCAGAGCACCCCTTTTTTCCCTTGAGGTGTTTCATGGGTATTTTTTTGTTGGCACCTGATACCTCAGGCGCCTCCAGCTCCCTTCCGCAAGACTTCCACATTGCTGCAGTGTCCCTCGCATGCTGCTGGGCAACAGGTTGAGGGCTCCTACTAGCCCCCCATCCCTCTAACCATTGTGTATCCTCCCTTAGCTTGTCGCTGGTAAGCCTGATAGGTTCCCCTTCCCCCTTCCCCTCTAGTTTAAAGCCCTGTCAATGAGCCCCGCGAGGTCCTGGGCAAAGATCCTCTTCCCCCTTTGAGAAAGCTGGTTCCCATTTGATGCCAGCAAGCTTGGTGCTGTGTATGTCATCCCATGGTCAAAGAACCCAAAGTTCTGGCAGTGGCACCAGTCATGGAGCCATGTGTTAATAGACTGAGTCTGCCTATGTCGCTCAACGTCTCTGCCCACCACTGGAAGGAGCGATAAAAAGATAATCTGTGCCCCAGATTCCTTTACTAGTCGTCCTAGGGCTTTGAATTCTTTTTTAATTACCCTCGGGCTACTTACTGCAACTTCGTCCGCACCCACATGGAAGAGCAGCAGAGGATAATAGTCTGAGGGTTGGACCAGTCTAGGAAGTTTCCTAGCAATGTCCTTGACCCGTGCTCCTGGGAGGCAACAGAAATCCCTGAGAGGAGGGTCTGCCTGGCATATCGGACCCTCTGTTCCCCTCAGCTGGGAGTCTCCTACAACTATGACTCGTCTCTTCCTTCTTGTGGAGCTGGTAGTAATACGAGAGGGAGGTCCTTCTGATCTTTGTGCCTCCTCCAATGTGGATGGGTCAACCCCTGCACCATCCACCATCTTGTCCTCCACATCTAGACCCTCATACCTATTATGCAGAGGCACCTGTGGAGATGTGGTGGGCAAGGGAAGGGTTCGCCTCCTGCGCCGATTGCGGACCCGCTTCCACTCGCTGTTTTCCTTTGCGTCGCTTCCTTCAGCCTGATGGGGGGAGGTTACTAGTGCCCTTTGGTCCCAGGCCTTCTTTACAGGTTGTTCCTGGGTACACTCCTGGGTTCTCAGGGCACGGCTCCACCAGTCGATCTCCTGCTCGGCCTCCCTGATGCTCCGTAGCCTATTTACCTCTTCTCTTAGCTCTGCCACCAGGCAGAGTAGATAGTCCACCTGGTTTCACCTTATGCAGATATTCCCTTTGCTGTTGTCCGTTTCCAGCGCTAGCTGGTGGCACTCGCTGCAGCCAGAGACCTGGACAGCTGTGTGCTTTCTAGGGACCTCAGTCTGCGTTGCGGCTTCCGTTCTGACCAGCAGAGAAGAAGCAGCCTTCTGATGGCAGGGTGCCATGGCTGGGCTTCCTTCCTGCGGATGAGTTTCCTGAGCTTGCCTCGGGAGCTGGGGGAGGGCCTCCGCCTTCCCTGCATGCCCTGCCTGCACAAACTGCCGCACCACCCCCTTCTGACGCGCCACACCCTGTTTGCCCACCCTGTTCGCTGCGCTCCTGGTCGCTCGCGCTCCCTAGGGTTTGCTCTTGTACTCAGGAGGGTCACACCTCTGTCACCGCTGACTCCGCCCCCGCTGAGTCAGAGCTGCCCGCTCGTTAACAGCTGACTCCTGCCTGCTCTGGGGGGGGGAGGGGGCTGGGGTGCCTTCTCCCTCCCTGCGCTTTTGACTTCACGATACTGCCGCTTTAGGAAATGGTTTCCCGGCACGGTTGTCCACTCCGGAGTTGGTTGTCCACTCCGGAGCCCTTTGCCTCGGTGGCTTCGCTGAAATAGAACAGTTTGGGTTGGAAGGATCATCTAATCCAACCCCTCTGCAATGAGGGGGTACATCTTCAACTAGATCAGGCTGCCCTGTCCAACCTGACCTTGAGTGTTTCAAGGGCTGGGACATCTACCATTTGGCTGTAAAAGGAGGCAGTGTCCAGCAGCACAGTTTTTATGGCTGTTTCGAAGAATTTCTGCCTTTACTCCCACACACCTAGGTTGCGCTGAGGATGGTGTTTGATATGTCCATACAGCTCCTAGAATATTTTAGTCACCCCTGAGTTACAGGGAGCTTTAAGAGGTCCTAAAACCCATGGACCTCCCATTCAACTAGCAGCCATGTCTGAGCCAGAGCCTTTGTTTCAATATGGTTAATTCCACACAGTGATGTCTTGGCACCTCTTTGAGACGACTCTGACCCCTGAACATGGGGGGTAATGTGGCCTGTTTCCAAAGGCATCACAGTTTTATTTAAACAGGAAGAAGGCAGGGTCCCTCCCTGTGCCTGGAAAAGTCATTGAGCAGCTGCTGGACCTTGCAAAATATTTGCAGAAAGGGAGCAGATTTATCAGAGCCTCAAGGAGGAGCTTCCTGGCATGTGAGAACAGCAAGTGGGAGATGGAGAGGGAAATGAGGTAATTTAGATCCATGAAGAGGAGCAAGTGTTTTATCCACAAACCTTTGTCCCCACCTACTAACAGAGTAGCTATTGGGCTCTACTGCAGAAGTGACTGCTTCTCTCTTGCTTGCTCAGGAAACTGAAAATAGCTCGGTGCTTTCAAAGCACCCTGTGGCCCCACCGCTCTCTGGAGGAGGCTGAAGCAGTGTGGCGAGTACAGCAGCTTACCTGTGGTAGATGTTGGCCACCCAGTCGAGCAAGGTGTAGAGCTCATTCAATTCCAGCGGCATCTGGGAGACATCTTGCAAGTGTGAGGCAATGGCCTTGTGAAAAGCCTCCACATACACATCACACACCTGGTACTCCTCTGGATAGCACTTTTTTACTGATAACTTGATTTTCAGTAAGTCTTTGGTCAGGTGTTTCTGGAGGAAATCTAAGTGGAGACCAAGCCAAGAACTCTCTTCTTCCTTCGATGCCATGGGCACACTCTGGACTCTCTTTCTAGCGCTCTCATTGATAGCTTCCCTCCACTCCTCCCTCCACTTTCTGGGTGTGCCGAGCAAGTCTGACCCAGGACCAGCAGTATTGCCTGTGTTAGGATGAGCTGCTTCTTCATGGGCAATTAAAGTCACCAGGGAGGTCAGCAGGGTATCCTCTACAGTGGGATGCTCCAGTGTTCCCACCACGATGGACTGGATTGCGTTCGTGATGGAGTTATAAAGCAAATCCACATCCCTGGATTTCCGTACAAACTCCTGGGGGTTATCTTTGTATTTCTCAGCATCCCGTTCAGCGATAGTCTCATCTTCCAAGTACTTGATGCTTGCAAATGCTTCCAAAAGTTGCCTTTTCTGAATAAGCTGATGGATTTCCATCACTGCAGAAAGAAGGGGAGAAGGGGTTGGGACAAAGCAGGCATTAGGTGATTGACAGGTTGGTGACAAGACAAGGTGCCCTGCAGGGAGGCTCGCAGGGCTGCTCTGAGTAGCCAGGTCCCTGTAGCACCCCTGAGACTGACCCCCCCAGTCTCTCCAGCTCCTGTTTGACATAGGAGAGGAAAGCAGTGGAAATGCAGTCACTGCAAATCGAGCCACATCTCTAAACTGCTGGTTTAGAGCTTGTACCGGCGGACAGCAGAGACAACAGCTGTGTTCGGTGCGAGCAGGTGAATGACCTGCTCAGCCTGGTGGCAGAGCTGAAGGAGGAAGTGGAGAGGCTGAAGAGCATCCGGGAGTGTGAGAGGGAGATCGACTGGTGGGGCAGCACCCTGCCCTCCCTGAGGCCGAGGCAGCAGGAGGCGGCTCCACAGAAAGCAGAGAACCCCCTACCCTCTTGCCACCAAGCAGAAAGAGGGGGCCTAAGAGATGGGGGGGAATGGAAACGGGTCCCTGTTCGGGGGGGCAAGCGAATCTCCCCCCAGCCTCCCTCACCTGCCCAGTTGCCCTTAAGCAACAGATACAGGGCTCTGGAATGTGAGGGACTGGCCACAGAGGATGTGGGTGAAGGTGAGGCTCCATCCAGGGGGTTGCCTAGAACGAGTCAGACAGCCCCACGTATTACAACTGCCTCAACTAAGAAAAAAAAGAGGGTCATTGTCATAGGTGATTCCCTTCTGAGGGGAACAGAGGGCCCGATCTGCCGACCGGACCCATCCCACAGGGAAGTCTGCTGCCTCCCTGGGGCCTGGGTTAGGGATGTTGCTAAGGAACTCTCTGGTCTGGTGCGGCCTTCTGATTACTACCCCCTCTTGGTAATGCAGGTTGGCGGGGACGAGATCGCAGAGAGAAGTCCCAAGGCCATCAAAAGGGACTTCAGGGCACTGGGGCGATTGGTTGAGGGATCAGGGGCGCAGGTGGTGTTTTCCTCCATCCCATCAGTGGCAGGGAACAGCACTGAAAGGGGCAGGAAAACTCACCTGGTTAACAGGTGGCTCAGAGACTGGTGCCATCGGTCAAATTTTGGCCTCTTTGATCATGGGGATGTGTACACAGCACCGGGCCTGCTGGCGACAGGTGGCACTCAGCTTTCTCAAAGGGGAAAAAGAATTCTTGGCCACGAGCTGGCGGGGCTCATTGAGAGGGCTTTAAACTAGTTTTGAAGGGGGAAGGGGATATTGCCCAGCTCACTAGGGATGAGCCCAGGCTTGGCATGCCAAGGCCAGGGGTGAGATCGACAGCCCAGCTCAAGTGTGTTTACACCAATGCACGTAGCATGGGCAATAAACAGGAGGAGCTGGAAGCCATTATACAGCAGGACGGCTACGACTTGGTCGCCATCACAGAAACGTGGTGGGACAGCTCGCATGACTGGCATGCTGTCATAGATGGCTACAGACTCTTTAGGAAAGACAGACCAACAAGGAGAGGTGGGGGAGTTGCTCTATATGTGAGGGAGCAAGTAGAATGCATTGAGCTTGGCCTGGGGGCAAATAAGGAACAAGTTGAAAGCTTGTGGGTTAGAATTAAGGGACAGGCTCATAAGGGTGACATTACGGTGGGTGTGTACTACAGGCCACCTGACCAGGAGGAGGAGGTTGATGAGGCCTTCTACAGGCAGCTGCAAGCAGCCTCACAGTCACAGGCCCTGGTTCTCATGGGGGACTTCAACCACCCTGACATCAGCTGGGAAGACCATACAGCTAGGCAGGCGCAATCCAGGAGGTTCCTACAGAGCATCGATGATAACTTTCTGATGCAAGTGGTAGAGGAACCAACAAGGAAAGGCGCGCTGCTGGACCTTGTGTTAACAAACAAGGAGGGACTGGTGGAGGATGTGAAGGTCGGAGGTAGACTCGGCTGCAGTGACCATGAAATGGTCGAGTTCAGGATCCTGCGTGGAGGAAGCAGGGCGATAAGCAGGATCAAAACCCTGGACCTCAGGAGGGCTGACTTTGGCCTCTTCAAGGAGCTACTGGGAGGAATCCCATGGGCCAGGGCTCTCCAAGGCAGGGGGGTCCATGAGCGCTGGTCGCTCTTTAAACAACACTTCTTCCATGCACAGGAGCAATGCATCCCCCTGAGAAAGAAATCGAGCAAAGGAGGCAGGAGACCTGCATGGTTAAACAAGGAGCTTCTAGCAGAGATCAGGCAGAAGAGAAAGGTCCATGGAATGTGGAAAGAGGGGCAGGCCACTTGGGAAGAGTACAGAAATGTGGTGAGAGCATGCAGGGATGCGACGAGGAAGGCCAAGGCCCACCTGGAATTGAAGCTGGCAAGGGATGTCAAAAACAACAAGAAGGGCTTCTTCAACCACATCAGCAGCAAAAGAAAGGCTAGGGCCAATGTGGGGCCGCTGCTGAATGAGGCGGGTGTCCTGGTGACGGAGGATGCGGAGAAGGCAGAGCTACTGAATGCCTTCTTTGCTTCAGTCTTCAGTGCTAAGACTGGCCCTCAGGAATCCCAGGCCCCGGAGGTAAGAGAAGAAGCCTACAGAGAGGACGACTTTCCCTTGGTCGAGGAGGACTGTGTGAGGGATCGCTTAAGCGATCTGGATGTCCACAAATTCATGGGCCCCGATGGAATGCACCCATGAGTGCTGAGGGAGCTGGCGGATGTCATTGCTGAGCCACTCTCCATCATCTTTGTGAGGTCCTGGAGGACAGGAGAGGTGCCCGAGGACTGGAGAAAGGTCAATGTCACTCCAATCTTCAAAAAGGGCAAGAAGGAGGACCCAGGGAACTACAGGCCGGTCAGCCTCACCTCCATCCCGGGAAAGGTGATGGAGCAGCTTATCCTGGAGGCCATCATGAAGCAAGTGGAAGAAAAGAAGGTTATCAGGAGTAGTCAGCATGGATTCACCAAGGGGAAATCATGCCTGACCAATCTAATAGCTTTCTACGATGACATGACTGGCTGGGTAGACGAAGGGAGAGCCGTGGATGTTGTCTACCTGGACTTCAGCAAGGCTTTTGACACAGTCTCCCATGATATCCTCCTAGGGAAGCTCAGGAAGTGTGGGCTGGATGAGTGGTCGGTGAAGTGGATAGAGAACTGGCTGAATGGCAGAACTCAGAGGGTTGTCATCAGCGGCTCTCAGTCTAGTTGGAGGCTGGTAACAAGTGGTGTCCCCCAGGGGTCAGTACTGGGCCCAGTCTTGTTTAACTTCTTCATCAACGACCTGGATGAAGAGTTAGAATGTACCCTCAGCAAGTTTGCTGATGACACCAAACTGGGAGGTGTGGTAGATACACCGGAAGGCTGTGCTGCCATTCAGCGTGACCTGGATAGGCTGGAAAGCTGGGCAGAGAGGAACCTGATGAGGTTCAACAAAGGCAAATGCAGGGTCCTGCACCTGGGGAGGAACAACCTCATACACCAGTACAGGCTTGGGGTGGACCTGCTGGAGTGCAGCTCTGTGGAGAGGGACCTGGGTGTCCTGGTGGACGACAGGTTAACCATGAGCCAGCAGTGTGCCCTGGCTGCCAAGAAAGCCAATGGGATCCTGGGGTGCATCAAGAAGAGTGTGGCCAGCAGGACGAGGGAGGTTCTCCTTCCCCTCTACACTGCCCTGGTGAGGCCTCATCTGGAGTACTGCGTCCAGTTCTGGGCTCCCCACTTCAAGAAAGATGAAGAGCTACTGGAGAGAGTCCAGCGGAGGGCTACAAGGATGATGAGGGGACTGGAACATCTCCCCTACGAGGAGAGGCTGAGGGAGCTGGGCTTGTTCAGCCTGAAGAAGAGAAGGCTGCGAGGGGACCTTATAAATGCTTATAAATATCTGAAGGGTGGGTGTCAGGAGGATGGGGCCAAGCTCTTTTCAGTGGTGCCCAGTGACAGGACAAGGGGCAATGGGCACAAACTGAGGCACAGGAAGTTCCGTCTGAACATGAGGAAGAACTTCTTCCCTCTGAGGGTGACGGAGCCCTGGAACAGGCTGCCCAGGGAGGTTGTGGAGTCTCCTTCTCTGGAGATATTCAAGACCCGCCTGGACAAGGTCCTGTGCAGCCTGCTGTAGGTGACCCTGCTTCGGCAGGAGGGTTGGACTAGATGACCCACAGAGGTCCCTTCCAACCCCTACTATTCTGTGATTCTGTGATTCTGTGATTCTGTTTCAGAGGTAGGAAATATCCAAAAACCTGATTATAGCCCTGCAGGAAAACCTCAAGAAATGGCTAAAAAGGCTGCACAGAGGGACACTAGGGTGCCAGGCTGCACAAAACCGCCTCTGGCTCTGCTCCTCTGTTAGTGTGGAGCTGAAATGGGACTGGCAGCAGGGACAGTTTGGGATATAACCTACCAGCAGGATTTCCTTTAGCACAGGTGCCCTTGTTTCCCAGCACAGTCAGTGTGCTCAGCGCAGCTCTGCTGCTGAGTTGGCCATAGCAGTGCAGCCCAGCTCTGGCATCTCTGGCTGAAAGGGCATTTCAGCGTGTCACCCGAGAAGGCAGGAAAAGTGCCCAGGGGTCTGGCTGGAGGGGCGGGAGGGAGCACAGCATGACAGACCCCTCCGGGCCTCCTGAGCTCCCAGGTTGGACATCTCACCAGATGGTCATGTCTGCCCCCAGCCTACTTACCAGCATGTTCTCCAGAGATGCCACGGTCCTAGGGGAGTGGGATAGTGGCTTGGGGACGGTCCTGATACATTTTGGGGAACATTCCCAGTTCAGAGGTAACCTTGGGCAAACATCAGGCTCCTCTCCTGCCTTGATTTTCTGCATTATCCATTTTTTCTAAGACACATCCCCAAATAATATCACAGCTAAACTGGCTCCTGCATTTCTGAGGGCTGAGCAAAATACTAATGCAAACTGGAGAGGTAGTCACTGGTGATTTGTGTTTTGAGGACTCCTTGAGATGTAGGGACCAAGACAGAACGTCAGAGAATAGTCAGTCTGTGACTGGCCACTCTTTCCTACCACAGCAAATGGCCTCTGAGAGACACCTCTTACCTGTTCCAGACATTTAGGAGGTGTTCTGTGAATGCCTGTGGTCCTCAGCCTTTTCTCAAACAAAAAGAGGGACTTCTGCAGGAACAGAAGCTACAGCTTCTCAGCTCTGCAGTTA
The DNA here is from genome assembly GCF_030867145.1 of Opisthocomus hoazin. NCBI lineage: Eukaryota > Metazoa > Chordata > Aves > Opisthocomiformes > Opisthocomidae > Opisthocomus > Opisthocomus hoazin. The sequence goes on along the minus strand of NC_134420.1, from coordinate 62,887,020 downwards.
TTGCAATCTGCAAATCCCTTTGACTGGGGAATGAGGAGAGTTTCTGGGATGGTGGTCCCAGAGTCCCAGCAGAAGCAAATGGAGAAACACCAAAGTATGCCAGGCATGTGGTGTTCACCCGGCTGGGGTGGTTCAGGGTTGGGTGACCTGGCTGTTCACCATCTGTATATAAACCTACAGTGGGATGCCAAGCACTGCCTCTCACCAGTGACATTTGTTGTCCAAGCGATGAGCGCTGCTGTCACTGGATGGTTTGGGGAGGTATGTGCATTGGAGGGGGATCCAAACCTGTGGGTGCTCTCTCCTAGGGCTCAAGTCTCATGTGGGTTTTCCCCACCTGCTTTGCTTTTGGCACCCACTACCAATACTGGCTGATGTTGGGTGAAGGTTACCAAATACTGTTACCCTCAAAGTGGCTGAGGTCTACTGAGTTTCTCATTTCTTTTTCAAAGCCTTGCTGGTGCAAGAACCACTGCCTACTTGCCAGTAACATAAGAAGTACGTGCTGTGTTTTGGGGAGATCCAAGAGCATTTTTAACTTTTGGGAGGCCCCAGGAAGCTCTCACCATCTCCAGCATCATAACAAATGCTCTGAACAGGATATTCCATTGTGATACTGGGCATAAGGCAAATATTAAAGAGGAGAAGGGAAAGGGTGTTATTTAGGCATGTGTGTGTGGAGTCTCCTTCTCTGGAGATATTTAAGACCTGCCTGGACAAGGTCCTCTACAGCCTACTGTAGGTGACCCTGCTTTGGCAGGAGGGTTGGACTAGATGACCCACAGAGGTCGCTTCCAACCCCTACCATTCTGTGATTCTGTGTGATTCTGTGTGGCCACTGCCTCTGGGACATACACGTATAAAATGATACAGAAAAATTGGAGAGCGTTCAAAGAAGACATAAAGCACTGATTCATAGCCCATAATTTATGCCCTTGGACTTGCCTGCACACAGATTTTGTACCATATGCACCAAATAATCTGTGCTGCGTAAGAGTATCTGTATGAAGACAGAAATACACCAAATAACCCAACTATTGATGCAGCATACAACGCATAGAGCTTTGACTGTCTATATGGAGCTACAGTTGCTTCTGCACTCAGAGGGGAGGGAGATTGTGCCAATTAGCATAGTCTCTTCTAGATAAATTAATGTAAAACCTGTGTTTGCACAAGTGCTTGCAGTGAGAGACTAAAGGAACACATTCTGTTCTGTTTATCAAAGTGAGAAAACACCATTTAATCACTATCTAGGATAATTATTCAGGGAGGTGATATTGGGTGCTAAATGAATCTTTAATTTAGCAATACAAGATGAGCCAGCTGGTGGTTGAAGGAAGACAATTGAAAGGCAATTAACCATTACGCAGCTTAATGGTACACATGGTAGAGTCTCCATCACTTGCCATATTTATCTCAGGATGGGATGTATTTCTGACAGAGCTGCTCTAGCCCAGGCCAATCATGAGTTATTGGCCACAGGATGGGCCTTATTCGTGCAATTCCTCAGCCTGGTTATCGCAGGAGATGAAAAGGGCTTATAGTAACATTTCCTGTCGCTCCTCATCTATGACCCTTTGAGAACAGACTAGCACAGTTTATAAGGTGGGCTCAGATCCAGCTTATCAACCTCACAATGCATCAGCGCAAAGCAGTAAATAACTTCATGGCACAATGGAGCACATTATGACCAGAGGACTGGAACACCTGTCTGATGAGGAAAGGCTGAGAGAGTTGGGGTCGTTCAGCCTGGAGAAGAAAAGGCTCTGGGGAGACATTATAGCAGCCTTTCAGTACCTGAAGTGGCCTACAAGAAAGCTGGATAGGGACTTTTTGCAAGGGCCTGTAGGGATAGGACAAGGGGCGATGACTTCAAACTGAAAGAGGTTAGATTTCGATTAGATCAAAGAAACAAATTCTTTACCCTGAGGGTAGCGAGGCACTGGAAGAGGTTGCCCAGAGAAGATATAGATGTTCCCCCCTGGCAGTGTTCAAGGCCAGGTTGGCTGGGGCTTTGAGCACCCCCCATGGCAGGGGGGTAGGACTAGATGGTGTATAAGGTCCCTTCCAACCCAACCCATTCTATGATTACAGCAGTGAGAATATGTCAGTCCTCTGTCTGATCCCCACAATATACTATGCAGTAGACCAAGAATTTCTTTTCTAGAAATTTCGGCTGAGGAAAGGTCAAGCCATGTTGACCCACCTCAGCCTGTCTCCTGGCTGGATACACTGTAGTACCTCTACCTTGAGAAAGGTGTTCAAACCAAGATGTAAGTCATTACATTCTTCCCACGCTTGGGGAAAGGTGAGAGGTATGCTGAAGATAGTTATTATAGTTTGACTAAGGCCTATCTATATAATACTGACTAAAGGCATGAGACTAATCAGCCTGAGGAAAATAAAATGAACAAATACTTGCAGCACTGCTGTTGTGAGAAGAATAGATGGAAAGTCAGTGTAAGAGAGCGAAGTATCTGTTGAGGTCTTTGCAAGGCATTCTCTAAGATTAGGAACCAAGGTGAAGGTGCCGAACCAGATTACATCCAAACCATCTTTTTTCCCCATCAAGGCCTTGCAGCAACCTACAGAACACAGTCTGGTGACCATCAGTCTGAGACCTGCAGAGCAGAAGTTATCCAGAAGTGCAATGCAGGCAATAGTGTAGGAATAGCCCACTTTGCACTTCTAGATCTTGTCAGACCAGCAGTTCTCAAACTGTGCTCAGCAGGTCGGTGATGGATATGTATGTTGGGTGATATGTCTGCTGATAGGTGAGCTGACGCGTTGATAGGTAGGTTGTTGATGCAGTTAAACTAACGCAGTGGAGGCCACAGAGCAGCATGTTCAGTGACAGGCGACCTGCCCAGGCTGGGCCGGGTAACACCCCAATGAGTTTGTGGAATGGCTGACAGTTGTCTCTGCCCCGTAAAGGGATGCCTGATTCTTTAGTATCTCTGCTGGGCCCAAGACTTGCAAAATGTAAATTACTTCAAGGTTACATATATTCTGCCAAGCAAATTACACTGGTGGTTTTGCTTCTTACCTGAAAGAGGTTTTCCTTGAATGGGCTCTGGTTCTGTCTTCTCACCAATCTCCTCCATGCCATTACAGATTGTGGTTTTGTTCTCCTCGTAGCTCTTGGAGAATCGTAAAGAAAGTCGTTTTCCTTTCCAAGTGCCAGTACCTTCCTTTGCTTTCTCTTTGTTTGGACTTCGTTTCGATAACCGGATGCTTAACATTGTTTTAATACCTCTTTCAAAGAGCCCACTGTCCCTGCTACGCAAAGTTGGGCTGCTCAGTTCAGAAGCAACCTCCATCTTTTCCTCCCCTGCACTGTTAGTCGGAGAGGCTGGTTCTGAGGTCACACTCCTTGGGTCTAACTCCGCATTTCTATTCATCTTGTCTTTTGACAAGGGGTTTTCCAAACAGGTTGACCGTAATCCCTGAAATGCATAGAACAGCAGAATTGGATGAGATGTTCATAACAGGGTATTGCTGTGTCTCCAAAGTCAGTCCTGGACTGAAAGTCTGGCCCATCCCTTTCCTGTGCCTGATCCAAGGACAGAGCAAGTTGTTGTAGCCCATAGCTACTGAAACAATCTCTCTACCCGCAGACACCAGGTGCTGGCCTGCTTTTAGCTCTGGAAAGCCATAAATCAGGCAAGTGGCAGCTATTTCTCCAGTGCCAAGGAATCACTAAACATCAGAGATGCTGAAATCTGTGTAAATGTACCATTTTGGTTGGTAACAAGGTATGTTTATACTTTCTGTTCTTCTAGGTGGGTTTCCAGCCATGTAGGAATGATAACCATTCCTGAGTCTCACTGAGGTGTTGCTACATTCTGATGTGGTGTGGCAAATTTGGGTCATGCTGCTGCTCCTGCCCTGCTCAGGGCCCTGACCTGCTGCTGCTGGGAGGTGGCCCAGGGGTGAGCGGACCCCGGTGGGTGGTGGAGGTCTGCTCTGGCCCCTTCCATCAAACTCTCAGTCATCTCCGCATTCCGAATTGTCATGGTTAAAGTGCCGGAGGCTGTGTGACGCAGTAAGGGTTCAAATCACTCGTCCTGCCTCGGAGCACGGTGTCCTGGCACGGCAAGAATGGTTATCTTGAGGGCCAAGCAAGCCCCTGCCTGAGCTGCAGGAGATGCTGCAGGAGATTTCAGGTTTCAACAGAAGTGATCCTGTCAGTGCTACTGGGCTATAGTCACATCCCCTGCGCTTGCTCAGCTCCTGCCCTGCTGCAGACAGATAGCTCCCCTCTGCCCACCCTGAGGGCTGGCCCGGGGGCTTGGGAAGGGGGATGAGGGAGGTTTTGCCTTCCCTGCCTTGCAAAGGGCTCTCACCGGGTCACCGGCTAACACGGCCTGCTCACAGGGATGTTGCACACTGCAGAACTCTGAGGATGGGCAACGCCATGTTTCCCCACAGCAGGCTCACGGCAGCTCAGCGATCAGTTTGAGTCATTAGAAACAGCTACCGCTTGCGGTCACCCGGGAACTGCCTGTCTTGGGTCTGTCCAGCTCACAGAAGCCAGAGATTGAAACATGATTGCAGTGAACAGACATTTTGGGACTCTGAAAACAGATGTCAGTTTTCCTCAATCCACGTTTGGGCAGAGCTTGGCTCCCTTGTGCATGATTATTGACCGCAGGGACTGCATTGTCCCATGGGTTTGCTGAGCTGCTCGCACAGTGGGGCTCAGACCCTGCGTCACACCTTCTCAGGGGAATAGGAAATCCTTCATTGCCTTGCTCAGGAGCTCACCCCATCACAGCCCACACAGAGGGTGGGAGGGAGAGGAGGGCACCCCATTTTCTAGGGATTTCAGTAGGAAGGGGGCTGAGTCTCTAGCTCAAACCCTGCCTGGGGGCTCTGTGGCCAGCGTGGAGCAGCAGCAACGATCGAAGGGGTGAGCTGTGTGGTGGGGGGAGCCAGGGAAGGAGGGCCATAAGATGCGAGCCCACGAGCAAGGAAAGAGAAGGGGTACACATCCTGGTACCAACAAAATCGATCCTCTCCGCAGAGAGCTGGGATAACGCAGGCTTGATCCACAGAAACGGAGCACAGCCCGGTGCTGCAGGAAATCCCGGGGAGACGCAGCGGAGGGTGGGCAGCTCTGCAGAGCAGGGGTCCGGGCGAGCTCACCCACCTCAGCTGGCTGGAGCACCGTCCCGCACGCCCGCACTGGCCTAGGGGATCCCTCCAGGCATGCTGCCGTCCTCCGTCCTCCTTTGCCCTCTGGAAAAGGGCTGTTGGAAGTGGAAAAAATGGCCTGTCCCCACTTGCCTAAGACTTCCAGCACCTTGTCTGTTTGCTGCCAAGGAGAAACTCCAGTACTGTTTCACTTTCATTATGTTTGGGTATTTTAAAGAAGGTGAGAGGCGGGGGACAAATGCGGAACGAGTTCCAGGCATTCAAGGTTAATTATTTAACCCACAAGTGGAGATGGAGGTGAGACCTGAGGGTTGACAACAGGGCGAGCTGCTGGGCTGAGCTGGCTGAGGGCAGTCTCCAGGGCAGAAGGGTTTTGGCACCTGGTCCTGCCCCGGCGGGGCAAAGCCCCACGGCGTCTGGGTGCGGGGTTTCAAAAGGAGCTCCAGAGCTGCCGTGTGGGAACGGCTGCATTTCACCCCTTCTGCCCCGTTTCTGGAGGTCACTGGTGGCTCAGTCCTAGTAATGATTGCCAGGCATGGGTGGGGGATGGGGAGGGCCGTGTCCTGTGGTTATACTTTTATATATTCTCCTCCCCGCTCCTCACTTTGCCCTAGAGGGACTTATTTCCATGGAGATGCTGGCCCTGGATACTTCCATCCCCAGAGCATTTGGGCACATCAGAGGCAACTCAAAGCAAAACAGTGAAAATATTCAGGGGGCTGGAAGGTTTAAACTCCATTAAACACAGTCACTTGGCTTGTTATTGAGTGGTGTAAGTGATTTAACCCTGGGGAGCCTGCAGTGCCCGGACGGAGGCGAGCCAGGCTGTCCGACTGGGCACACCGGGCAGTCCCAGGTGGCCGAGACGCCGCTGTAAAGAAAGAGGGGTAAACCAGGAGATGCCACCGTGCCGTGGCCAGCGTGCATTTCTTTTATTTAGGAGCCTGCCAGCACATCACCTGTCAGTGTGACGGGGGAGATCAGAAGATTTAGTGAAGCAATGAACTCCTGTGGCATTTGGACTTTGTGCTGCGCGGAGGAGAACAAGGGGTTCATAACTTCCCTATGGCAGGGAGAGGCTGTATGTCCAGGCGGTGGAAAGTGTGTGGGGTGGGAGTAATTACGATGAACTAAAGAGGGAAGAGTGGTAGCGTGGGCTGGTGGGAAGATGCCCTGATGGCGAGATGGGATTGGGCAGAGCATCATCTGGGGCATCCCTGTGGTGCAGGGGGAGTCCTGCCTGAAGCATCCCCCAGTCAGGCCACCCAGTGCTATGCTTCATGTCCTTGGGTCTTCTGAGCCACGTTTAAGCTGGAGACCACCCTGCCATGCTGGGGAAAACTGCAATGGGTAATGCTCCTGCCGCTCTGGCAGGATGACAGCAGGGACAAAGGGAGAGAGCTATTTACTCAGGCACATGCCGAGGTGTGGAAAGCCCATTCGGACACAAAGTCCAACTAAACCTTTTTCGATCCCAGTTGGCAATTGCCTCCTCCGCCAGGCATTTACAGGGTGTTGGTTTGTACAGACGGGCTTGCTGCAGCTGGGGTGCAGCCAGAGCATGGACAGGGTCTGATCTGGACCCCCCTGGGAGCTGTAAACTACCCCAAACCACAGCTAGCACCAGGACCTGCTGGGATGCTGATAAACACAACGCCGGGGGAGATCTGCACCTCACAGTTTAGGTCACCTCTCTCCCCACAGCTCTTTCCAGTGCTCTCTCCCAGCACCAGCTCTCAAGCAGCTCACCTTCTCCTGGAAATGCCACCAAGGCAATGCTGATTCCAGGAGTCTAGCCCTAGAAGGTCATGAGAACTAAAAAATTTACTGTGTTGTGCAGTTGTTCACCGTTTTCTGTCAATTTTGCTAGAAGGTCATAACCCTCAAGCTAGCTGTGAGAGTTCATTTTCTAGAAAAAGGAAACCTTAAAAAAAAGGGTCTCCTTACTCCAGGAGGGGGCTTCAAAGAAAAAACCCACCGGTTCCAGTGAAGTTCAATTAAATGGTGAAGATGGGTGATGCTATAATACATCTATCCCTTCTTACTCTCTGTAGCCCCTGGAGAAAAAAGTCTTCAAGAAGTCCTGGCCCGCCACATGCCACCACCGTTAACAGCCCTGCAGTATCAGGTGTACACCTTCTCAGCAGTACCACGGTGGAGATGGTGAGAGTTCAGAGAACTTTGCACTAAAAAACTCTTGGTCCTTAATGCAGTGGGTACCATGTGGACACCACCCTGTCCCCAGTGAGCCTTGGGGCACCCAAGCCAGCCCTGCCAGGCGTCACAGGCCTAGGAAGCTCCTCCGTCCCCCCCAACCACCAGGAGGGTGCAACCCCCTGATGCTAAAGTTACAACCATGCTCTTAACTTGAAGTGGATGAGTGAACTGGAGAGAAAAGCCAGTCCTTGCAGTAGGTGGCCTCCAACTGTATTTCCCCACCAGTGCTTCAGATTGTCTCCTGCTCAGCCTTTGCTAATCCACCCACGGACGCAGAGACAGCCACGCAGCATCCTGGCTGCACCGTACGGTTGTTCACGCAGTGCTCAGTACGGTTGTTCAGCCCTGCCATCAATGGGAACACATGTTCCTGAAAAGATCTGGCCATCTGGAGGAAGCATTGTGAAATTACCTTCCACCCAGCAGCACCAGCTTAATTGGCTTTTGGGTCTCTGGGCACAGTCGTGAGAACAGATTAATCACTGTCTGGGGGTTTGGATATTGAAGCTCTCATCCTGAGCTAGCAGCAGGCTGGTGGGCCAGGTTAAACGTGGACCTTCCCACCAGGACAAACTCAGTCTGGGAGAAGAAAACAGAAAAGGAGGCAAACATGGGATGAGAAATCACAAGTGAGAGAGAGCCTAGCAAATTCAGGTGAAAGCACCGGTGCCTCAGAGTTGTGGTCAGGGACCTCGTGGCAAGTGGCTGCTGCAATCCAGTAGCCATTTCTTGCAAGCTACATTCAATGAGAAATTTGCAGCCCGGCTGTCATGGAAAACCAAGCTTATTCTCAGCTGCTTGGCTGTGTGACCTCGGCTCCTTTTTCTGACTACATTTCATCATGTAGCAGTGTCAGAGTGTTTACACTCTATCCTTTTAGGGTTAGCCCAATTACTGATAGATGTTAATGGTGAGGAGTTGCTAATGTCCAGATGCCAGGCTGATGGGGATGCGGTGGTGCTGGGAGAGATCCAGGCATGAGGTAAGGATTAGAGAACAGTGTGCAAGGTCCATGTCCCTAAATACCCGGATATTTCTGGAAATATTGGCAGAGAATGAGAGTCAGGCCAGGACTGGGACAGAATGGAAGCTTCCATCTCACAGGCTTTCAAATACATACGGCTTTCCTCGCACTGTGGCAAAAAGTGACAACCTCGGGGCCTCAGCAGTTTCTATGGTGAACCAGCACCGTTCCCCAACCGTTATGCTCAGTTTGTGAGGAAAGGGATCCTTCTTTTTTCCTTCTCACAGCAAATTCATCCTCAAGTTCAGCATGTTTCTCCCTGGTTCCCATGGCCATGGCACATGCGTCTGCACCATTGTCACCTCCTCCCAGGATGTGACGGTCCCAGCCTGCTTGCCCTCAGGCCCCGGTCCATAGCAGAGGAGATACGCAGAGATGTCCCCACTGGATCCTAATGCAGAACTGCTCACCCTGGCCTGCATGGGGCAGGACCCCCTCTGACTTTTGCCATGTCTATACACACCAGCTCACAAGAAGAGCCCTTAGTACATGTCCCGCCTCAGCAGCGCTCACAGGAACAAAAACCACCAAAATCACCCTGAGGTGCAAAGCCAGCTCCTCCTCATGTGCTAATTTACCCCTTCTTCCAGCACAGCTCATAACAGAACTCAGAGATATAGCTGGGGTGAAACGTCAATGACAATGCAACGGATGCTCCTCAAAACAAAGTTTTTCCATCAGCGTTTATTAGAAAAGAAAGGTCTCCAGTGCAAGAAGTCTGGTCATCTAAATGCAACCTGCCCAGCTGAAAGCAAGGACTGACTGAAGCTGCAGGAATCTCCCACGTGCTGGTGTTCCCCATGAAAGCAGGTTAACGTAATTCTTTTCATTCTTGATGAACTTTGAGTCTTGCAGCAGTGAAGTCCCCTCCATGTGCAAGCACACTTCTCCACAGGACTTTTGCAAAGAGTTTTGTCAAATTGTGTCTGCATACAAATGACTTTCAATAGGGCTGGAGAGAAGCGGGGTGGAGGGGGTGCAGAAACTGTCACGGTCATGCAGGAGTTCAGATCAGCTTTTCAGATTGATCTAGAAAATAAGGGCTGTGAAGAGGAATTGAACGCATTGGGGTTGTTTCAGTCAAAAGAGCCCACACAACAGGTTTCAGCTATGAAAAGGACTGCTGAAAAAAAGAAGCAAATAACTTGCCCTCCATCTGCAGTGGGGAGAGGACAGTGATTTTCTGCCTGCTGAAACTGCACCACCTGAGATCTTCAGGGTGGATTTGGACAAGCGTCTGTGAGCAGCAGTTTAGGTGCAGGATTCCTGTCCTGTCTGCCTTGTGCATGGGGAGATACCCCTCCGGCCGTGGCCAAAGAGCAGGCATGGGGTCCCCTGCAGCCTCCCTCCCTCCCTCTGGGCCTTGGGGTTCTCTTCCCAGAGGGGATTTGTGCAGTTCGCAGATGACTCCAGCCCCTGGGTTTGCTTCTCTTGTCCTTTCTTTGGCTTAATCTGCATTTCATGGAGACAGCTGAAGCATGTTGCTGTGCCCCCTGCCTCAGTTTCCCTATCTGTGAAATGCGGGTATTCAGTTCACCCTCCTTGGGAGGGTCATGTAGATGAGGGGTGCTGGCTGATCTCTTGCTATGAGAATATTTCAAGAGGTTTCTGACTTCCTCGGCCATGGTGTGAAGGACATGCACAGCCCAAATCTGCAGGGGTATTGCCGGCCAACAGCTCCCTGATGCCCCGCACCCACTGACCTCTGTGAGGCTTTCATGCTGCTGCTTCACCTCCTGACCTTTCTGAGTGTTTGGTTTGAGGCTTATTTTCTCCCTCTTCCCTGCTCTGTGGTTATTACTCATATTTATTGTCTGCATGCTTATTTCTTTTCTTGCATCTAAGACCCGTGGAACACAGCAAACGGCTCCAGAGGCACAGTGCTCCTTGGTGGGGGTGATGGGCAGGGAGAGTGGCATGAGGGGGGTCCTGCAATCCGCTCTGCAGCCCCGAGGTTTGCATCAGCTCCAAGTGCCAGGAGAAAAACACATTGCTGAGGCCGTGGGGGAATATTGCTCCGATACACTCTCAGAAAACCGTGCACATTCCCCCTCCCAGCCTCAGCAGCCCAACCAGTACAGCCTCGGCAGGGTGTGCTGTGACCTGCTCCCTTTCCAGAGGTTTTACTCACTCCGTGGTGGGGCCGAAATCTCAGCCTGTGTGGGTGGAGGAGACCCTGGAGATGCAGTGATTTATTGCAGCAGAGAAGCTGGTCTGATATTTTTAATAGCATCATCGATAATGGATGAGGCAAAGGCATGCTCAGAGGCTGCATGTGCCTATGCAGCTATTGCCTCCTGGAGGGGTGGTTTGCAGCGAAATGAGATATATTGCTTATACTGCAACATTTATCTTCCTGGGTGTAGGGGGAGGTGAGGGAAGGTTGAGCCTGAAGCTGAAAAGTCTGTTTGCAGGGAAGCAGCAGGTTGTGGTTTGGAGACTGGCTTTTGCAGAGGGGATGCTGGCCCTGCGTCTGAGAGGAAACGTTTGGAAGATGCATTTCTGCAAAGCACAGGAGTGTTGCCTGGGAGAGGAGGGTGCTCCAGACTCAGGGATGGTGGTGTGGTGGTGTCCTGCGCTGTTTCTGTGTAGCCGTGGAGGGAGATCAATGGGATTAGTAAATATGACACTGGGGAACAAAAAAATTAGTGCCCATTTCATTGCAGAAATGCAATGCGTGCCAGGAGAATTTTTTCATGAGCCCATCCTAGGTGCTTTTGAAGGATAAGCATCAAAGTTTTCCATCCCTTTCTCCCAGAAAAGGTCTGAAATAGGCCTGTGTGAGCAGGATCTCTCACACTGGTTTTCTTCTTTTAGGTGCGATGAAAATGTTTAACACTTTCAGCAAGCCACCAGCCCTGTGTGCTACGCCAGGAGCTGTGCCAAAGTCTGCAGGACCTCCAGTGAGGCCAAAAGGGATGGCGCGGCTGGGAGACGGGCTTCCCTGTTCACCTGGTACCAGCCCTTTGAGCTACAAATCCTGTGCTCACCACTCGCTGCAACAGCCCCACAAGCATGTTTCCACCAGCAGAGCACGGACCAGCCCCCACCAGCCCTGGCGCCGCATGGTGCAGCCGGGGCTGGGATGCAGTGCCCGTGCAGTCCCCCATCCCTGGCAGCAGCTCTGCTCCCTGGGATGCTCAGCTGATGCATCAGGGGCACGCCATGGTGCCGTCTGCCGAGCGCTTCCTTCTGCTTGTTCTTCTTTAGTGGTGAGCCAATGAGTGGATGGATCGTAATTGCTCTTCACACAAAAACTAGCTGTCCAGGTTGTGCCCATTAGTTTGCAGCAAACCTCAGCAAAGCCAGGGTGGAGTCCATCACCTCAGCCCTTGGAGCAGCCTGAGATTGAAATGTCACAGCTCATTGACTTCAGAAAGAAGCTGCTGTCCTTCCGAGCAGGGTGCCCTCATCCCATTCATCGCAGGAGCTACTAAACCACACCTGGAAGTGCAGAAAGGCTTTGTGTGTTACAGTGACCGTGGATTATCTACATGATTGTGCCTCTCTTTGTAATTTGCCCTACGCCTTGCCGAAACACCAGCCTGATGCCATGGCTTTTCACCGTGGTGTGACTCTACGGGCTTAAGTGGGATGGAGCCTGAGGTCCTCAGGTCTGGGGAACAACCAGCCCCATCCCCTGGGGCTGGTTGCACTTATCAGGGAGAGTTTCGCCTTGGAGGTGGCTGAGAGCTGATTGCTGCCCTGTGCCTAGCAGCCTGTGAGCAGGGATGAAGCCCTGCTGAGTGACTGAAGCAAACTTCCACCACTCTGTGATTTCAGTGACGTGGCTAAGAGCAATCCACTTCTGGAGCAAAGGCAGCTGCCTGCTGGGCATGTCACCACAGCAAGATGTCTGCTGTTGCAAAGGTGTCATCGAGGCCAGCGACTGAGCTGGGAGCTCAGCGCTGCCTCTGCTGCAGAGGTCGGGGAGGTCATGGTCGGCAGGCGCTTGTCCTCCATTGCAGAGGTTTGCTTTACTGCACCAAGATTTCTAGCCTACAATGCTCAAAAACTTTACCAAAGCCAGGTTAATATTTGTTTGCCACGTTATGGCAGGAAATTCTCAAGCACAAGGACCCTGAGAAAAAACAGCAGAGCCTTGTAAGAAACCTCTTTGGCCTCTTCTTCTCTCTGGCTGAACTCTCTCCAGCTTAATCCCAGGCTTAGTTTGATGGAGGGGGAGAAAGGAGCAGACTGGTTATCTGCAGTAACACTATGAGTCTATGGCTTTCTCCCAGTGCCAGAGGGTGCGTGTATCACATCTTTGCATTGCCCACACCAGTGTGAGCTGTGGTGCCCACAGCAATGTCCTGGGAAAGGGGGAAGCAGCTTTTACTGAACATCTCACTGGATGAAGCCTGAATGTCCAACCTCTGGAAAGCTGAATTTTCCATACCTTTGGTGGCTGGGAAAAACTGAGAACTAGTGCTTTACTTAAATATATATTTCTGTACTCTTTTTTTTTTTTTTAAATAAGTGTTTTTGAAGTTTCATTGAAGATGTTGTCACTGGAATCATTACATTTCTATAGAGATAATAATGACTCCTTTTGAAGAGTTAGTCTCAGTCAGTCAGTGCTTAATTCACATATCAATGACTCCATAAACCCTAAATCCATAAATCTGCTGAAACTGCTCTAATCTATTGTGCCAATGAATGCCTGCAGGGGCTCATCAGTGTGGAGATAATTCACTTAATGAGCCACTGTCACAAGGACGGGTGGTCGGCGGTGGCAGAGGGGCCTCATCTGTGCAAGGCAGCTGCAGATTTTATAACCGAACCATGCTCAGGGTGAGCGCCAGAGCCCGGTCACTCTTTTCGGTTGATTTGCCCCGAGCTGCAGAGGAGGTCAGTGGGAACGGCTCTTACTCACACACCGGCTGAACATCACCCGTGCAGTCAAGCGACTCGGGTGTATAATGTGAGTATTCCCGAAACACTCAGCCCCGAGAGCCGTCTGTCAGCCCTGTTTGTCCACAGCCCTTTTCAAACAGACCAGTTCAGAGGCAATTTTTTTCTTTTTTCAGTCGAGGGGATTTATATAGTCGTGTTTTGAAACCTTTCTTTGAGGGGGAGGAGTGTATAATGGAGCCCTAATTGCAGCAGCATAAAAGGTGCTGCTGTAAAAATGCCGTTCTATTTTTTTTGGAGTTTAATTTGATTTAAAGGGGTGACAGGGACACGATGAATCGCTCACATGCGCTGGCGGATTTTGCCTCTCCTCCTCCTGGCTTTTGTAGAAATGGGTGCAAAAGCAGCACAAAGTGGCACTGGTGCCTGCCAGAGCCACCACGGCCCCACTGAGCCCTGATTGCAGGGGCACAGGTGAAGTCCAAAGGTGAATGCCGCTTGCATTGCCCTCCCCGGCCACCCTCCAGGGCCACCCTTCGCCCACGGGCTCCCACGCATCTCCTCTCGCTGGGCAGCAGCCGCCCGGTTCCTCCGGCATCGCTCCATCGGCAAAAATCTCTGCAGACTGCTTGGCCATGCCCTGCCTCTGCATGCCCAGCCCTGCCTTCCTCCAGCACATCGGGGCTGCCAGCGGCACAGGGAGCCTGCACGCTGCGGCAGCACTGATTTCCCCTGCTGATGCACACCGCAGGTGTTTCGGGGCTGTCGCACAAAAGCGGGCTCCGATACAGAACCCAGCGGGTGATGTTCGCATGTGCCGTGTGTGGCCCTTTAAGAAAGCCCATATATCACATTTCCCCAGGGAGAAAAAAAAACAACAAACCCAACCAAAAGGAGGCAAGTGGAGCAGATGTAATTCTGCAGTGCTGGGGCTGGCTCTGTGCGCGTGTTAGCGGGAAGCTGAGATTTACCCGGGGTGAAACGGGGAGAGGCTGCCTGAGGGTGCACTCCCCTCTGCTGCGGGGTCTGTGCCCTGGACGGGCAGGGCTGCCCCGTGGGGCTGCGTGGGTATCCCGGGCTCCCAAGGCGCTCTTGCAAAAGCCTCGCTGCACCAGAGCCAGAACCAGAAAGTAAAAGATCTGCTTAACTGCCTTTAGCTGCTCCAAAATCAAAAATCTGCTCCAGCGTTGGACCTGGGGAGACAAAACTTTCTTCCAACTTGGGAAATCAAAGCTTCAGGTTTACTGAGTATTTACTTACCTCCACGTGCTACTACGTCACTCCGATGGGTGCTGTAATTTCAGCCTGCCTGCATGTGCTTTCATAGACAGATGTGTTCAACACATGCACCTACGTAGGGGACAGCAAAGGACCACAGGCCATCACATTTCCCTCCATACGAACTCTTGCACTGCACATTTCACCCTCCTGCAGTGTTTCTCTCTGCTTCCTTCCTTCTGCAAAGCTCTAGCGCTGACAGGGTGAGGAGGATTAAAGCATAAAATCATTTTTATTTTACTCTCTGAATCATGTGGGTGAGAAATTTTCTGCTTCTGGGCCTGAAAGTCAGTCTGTCTCTGCCCAGCACATCTTGCAGGAATGGAAGTAAATCGTGGTGACAGACTTAAGACCCAGTTTTTCTCTGCACCCTGCTGGGACGGGATGAAATCCAGTGCTTGCAGAGGCAGGAGAGGGCAGGGTAGAGATCTCAGAGGGCCGTGTTCCCCAGGGTCCCTGTGGACCAGCCCACACCTTACTGCTGTCCTGGTCCTCACGTGACTGCCGAGAGCAAAGCCCAGCAGCCTGGCTTTGACCACTTTGTCCCCCTCACTGCCAAGATGGGGCCAAGTGTCATGGCAGGACAGCCGTGACTCCATCCCTGAGCCCACTGAAAACTCCTCCGAGCAACGTCTGTGTGGTTTGTGCCACGCACAGCTGAGGCTGAGCAACGTGTGCAAATAGGCATGACCTCCAAGCTGGGTAAATCTTGCCAACCTTTCTTCTTTTTCGCCAACATATGCGGTATAATTTAACCTTACGCTATTGACACAGTTTTGAGGACACTATGTGCCCTACAGGACACAGCATAGCCTTGATATGCAGAAAACTCCAGTTCACATCCCTCCTAGGACTGAGCCAGACACGTTTCTGTAGAGCTGAGGATGTGCTGGAAAGCCTGGCATTAGCTGGAGAGCTGGAAGACAGGTGAAGTTCTCAGTGCCGTGGATGTGCAGCTCTCTTCAGCTATGCCACTGTAGAGTCGGGCTCTCCGGGGTCACTGCTCCCTCCGCCTGGGAGCTGTGTCCTGTAGCCAGCCCCTCGGGTTGCAGCGGTGCCCGTGCCCCTGCCCAGCACGTCGCCATGGACACAGCACCCACGTCGGCCCCAGTGACAGGGTCCCCACCTGGGAGCCTGGGACCCTCTCCGCTTCTCGATGCCGCTGGTGCCAGACAGGCTTCCTACTGCCACTGAAGGAAAGAAATAAGAAAAAAAAAAAAAGCAATTTTGAAGCCAGCAGATGGAAGCGAGCTGAGCTTTCTGACTGTTTCTATGGAGCCCCACGAGAGGCACCGGCTCCCAGTGGCTGCCAGAACCATCCCTTCCCGGAGGGAGACCTTCTCCCTTCTCCCCGCAGGGAAGCAGCAGATCCCTCCTCTGCCCCTGGCTCCTTCAAGCCCACGTCGCACGCACAGAGCAGCCCCACGGAGCTCTGCCAAGTCCCAGACGGCACCGCAGCACCCACGGCAGGCTGCTGCCACACCATGGGCCACCTCTCTTGCCTGCTTTCCCAGACCAGCATCCACACCAAGCAATCTGTAGAGAGAGAAATCCATTTGTCACTCAAACAAATCTGAAATTTTTCAAGTTTTGAGTTTTTGTTGGTTTTTGGTTTTTTTTTAAGTGTTTTACGTGAAACCTCATTTGATCTTTCCTGCCCCTCTCCCCTTTTTGCTTTCAGTTGTCTGTTGGTAGAAGTGGATGCCAGGAGGTGGCAGGTGATGCTTGGTGTCCCCTTTGGTGCTCCCTGTCAAGCAAGCACACCTTGACAAGCCAGACCCTTGCCTAGATACATACAAGGTTGCCCAGCCAGAGGTGGCTGCCCAGCCTTGCTCCAGGGGCTGTTCTGTCACTGGTGCAGTGCAGAGCAGGTTCTGAAAGGGATACTGGTACCTTCCTCCTGGGTCAGTGCCGGTCAGGTGGGACCTCAGCCCTACCAAGGCTTTTGGGGCTCCACAGCCTGGCTGAGCACCCCCAACTACCATCCCAAACCTCCCCCCACTTATCATAGAATCATAGAAAGTTTTGGGTCGGAAGGGATCCCTAGAGGTCATCTAGTCTAACCCCCCTGCAGCGAGCAGGGACACCACTAACTAGATCAGGTTGCTCAGAGCCCTGTCCAACCTGGTCTTGAATGTTTCCAGGGATGGGCCCTCCACTACCTCTCTGGGCAACCCGTTCCACTTCACTGGCAACTTCACCAAACCTGGTCCTAAAATGCTACTGGTTTTCTCCAGCTGAAGCCATTTGGAGAAGCCAGACCCAGCCTGTGAAGAGCTGCAGGGCAGTGAGGATCATCTTGCTGCAGGCTGCTGCTCTCTGAAAACACCCCATGTGCACCCGCACAGGCAGGGATGACATTTCCACTCTGAATTCCTTGTTTTACCCTTCTGCAGTGTTCAGGTGTTTGCAGGAGCCCACAGGGGCTGGAACCATGCAGCTCAGGTCTGAGTCAGGCTTCAGCCCTCTCTTATACAGGAATTTGGATTTTAGGCCATTTCTAGCAATTCCGCAGAAGAGCCAGCATAGATGTGCTTGAATTAACAAAACTCCATGGGCATTCCTCCAGTCTTCTGCATTCATTGTTTTCTAATCAGCCATTTGAGACACCTTTTCTTGGAAGGGAGAATGAGGATGAGAGAAGATGACACTGAAGAGGAAAAGTGTGTAAATCCTCCCTCTCTATGATTGCAAAACAGCAATGGGACTGATAAATCACATTTTAAACCCAAACACAAATGTCTTCTCCAGGCTGCTAGAAAATCAAAGAATAAACAACGAAGCCAAATTTGTATTGCCTTTGTGGCTATCGCACATTTTGTCTCCCACATTTTAATTTTCTCTCTGGCTTCATCTGCCAAACTGACATTGAAAAATATTTGGCCACGTGGTGACTATCTTTGTACCACATCGCAGAGGAATGTCAGTCATCTCCTCTTCTTTGGCCTATTTAATGCTTCTTTCTACTATATTATTGACTTTTATCAGATTGAAAGAATATAATCAACAAGCCTTTTCAATTTTCCATATTAAACTTCTCTGGGCTTTTGTTGGGTTTTTTTTCAACATCGTATTCTGAAATGCACTTCACCCTCTGCTCAAGCTGTGACTGTGGGCTCTGACTTATTCAGTGCAAGTGTGGTTCGGTTTCAGATTTACTACACACTGCATCACATCGTACAACCCACCATGCTACGGCACTGCGCCGAGGTGAAAATAAACCCCCCACAAGCCATGATTCAGGTCATTATGTGCAAACCAGTAATTGCACCAGCGTAATTTCTCGAATCACAACCTCCGATCTCACTGTCCCTTCAGCAGCACTGATAAGTGGGGCTAGTCCTCATTCCCGTGAGCAACCTCTCCAAAGTCTAAGGCTTGCTTCTGCTTGGGCTTGATACTCCTAAAATATTTCTTATCTCTGGAAGTGAGCAGGTAGGGTGAAGTCAGTGTGGATTTATCTCACGCCCACCAGCCGCGGTGGGAGCAGAGCTGGCAGCCACTGGGCACTTTGGGGAAGTCCTGTTATGCATCACCAAATCAGGCTTTCATGTGTTGCAGGGTCCAGTGGTAACAGGAAAAGTCATATAGATGTGTGAAATCTGACCACAAAAAGCCAAGCACCAGTATACATTGCGCAATGTTAGAACTGCAGTAATTCTTCTTCTTCTTCACCTGCTGTATTGTCTGTGAAAAAGAGAGGAGCACCTCTGGGTGGCCTGTGCTCACTGTGCCTGACCGTGTTTGAATACAGTGGTCAACAGCCAAGATCATTAAACAAGACAAAAAGCAGGCCTTGGCCTTGGATCTCGGCCAGGACAAATTAATGTATCCTGTTTGGTGCTGGCTGCAGCCAGCTGCTGAGTCACGACCCATATCACATCCTTGAACTTAGCTCACCAGGGCTGTGAACAGATAAGCAGGGTAAAGTGATGCAAGGCGAGTCATGAAAGAACCTTTACTTGGTACAGAGGTCTGTGCCCAATTTTTTTGGTTCACATGGAGTTCTTAAAGAAAATCAGGTGTGAAACTAGTGCAGGTATCTCCACTTCTCCTTCTTAGGAGGTAGAGCTGGCTCTTAGGCGGTGAAGGTAAACCCCGCATTCAAGTGTCTTCATACAACAAGGGATGTAAGATCTGGACCAAGACCTGAAAGCGGTGGCTGGCGTCCTCCTGCCCATGTCTGCTGGAGGAACAGTGAGCGCCCAGCCCCCCTCGCCTGTCACAGCAGCTCGGGGACCCCTGCCCTCCCCACCTCCCCCCTGCTGCCACGCAGCACCCACCACGGATCCAATCCCTGCCACCACTGCCTGTCTCCCAGACAAACAGCGATGTTGACACAACCAGACGCCGGTGTACAGGCACAAGCGGCTCCCGCGCTGATCCGGCTGAGCGCTGCGCCAAGGACTCCCGGCTGTGCCAGCAGGCAGTGCCAGCACCGGCTGCCTTTAGCTGAATGCACCTTGTTTTTTCCGTATCCTCTCAAAAGTCGCGTTGTTCCTCGACAACAAACCCTACGTAGGTTCCCAAAGAGGTGTAGGAAGCTGGCGGCTGCACCCTCCCCCCAATCTCTTCCCCGCAGCCCCTCTTCTTTGATACGTCCTGCACCACTGGATTTCCCCCGGAGAGGCTACAGCACCCACGTGTCTTGGAGCTGCATGGCTTCTAGTCCCAAGGCAGAAAGTAAAGCGCACTAAATTTAGGCAGACTTTGGGCTCTGTCCCCAGCAAGGCTGGGCACATCAGCTCTTGCAGGCAAAGGCTTTCTCGTGCTTGTGTTGAACTGGTGGCTATCCAAACTTGTCACTGGTACGGACAGCTAACTCCCTGCCTGCCAGCATCATGCTGGTGGCACCCGCATCTGCGCCCCCAGGGGGTCCATGCTCTGCAAGGGGACCTTAGATGTGATGGAGAACAGAAGGGGCAGCACCGACTGGGAGAAAAGACAGTCATATAATATGTTTTGTGAAGGAAAACAAGTAAAGATAACAGAGAAAAAAAAGAAAGTAACTGGCAGAAATAAAAATCTTTCCAGCAGAGGAAACGAAGACAGATGGGAAGACAGGAGAGAAACGGTGAACAAATAATGAGGTGCAGAGAAGTCAAGGAGAGGTTGGGGGAAGGCTGTGCAATCGTTTGGCACCCGCTCCTTGCATTAGTTCCCTGAAAATTGTGCAAAGCGGAGGCAGAGAGCTGCGGATTACTGAAGTGTAGCACCACAATATCGTGGGCTGGCCACTAAATTACCATTCACAGAGTCTCTTGGCTTTGCCTCGCTGCTGCCGTGAGAAGGAGAGGGATGTATGCTGAAAAACAGATCTATGGGGAAGAGGGCTGAGACTAGAAATTCCATTATATTCTTGGCACTTTGACATTTTTCCTCCCCTTTTGTGAAATCTCAAGGGAGCACTGCCTACTCTTGCAATAATAATAATAATAAAAAAGGTAGCATATGAGTTGGCATGGTAACTTCATCTACTAAGTAACTAACACGTAGGATTTGCTTCTTGATCTAGAATAATAATGTCAACAGCCCCCAGGAAGATGCTTTCTTGTGACTGACTGCCTGTTGCCGACTGGATTTCATGCTTCACTCGTGCTTGGTGGCCTTGGTGAGACTCACTGGGGTGCAGGGACAGACCTGCGCTGCTCTGACACTAAGGCACAGATTTGCTGGCCTGCTCCACTACACCCTTCAGGCCAGCATTTCTAGATCGTGTCCAGGCACTGGTTCGCATTTAATTACTGTTATTCTCTCGGTTTTCTGAAAGGCCTTTAGAACTGAGAAGGTCTGAGAAATGAGCAAACTCGTTCCAATGTGCCCATGCTGGGAGCATCATGCTGCTGCCCAGCATGGCCAGTAGCCCCAGTCGCTCTTGCTCCTGAGCCCTTCCCCGCCCACAGGAATTGGCCAGGGAGCTCTGCTGCTCCTGCAGAGCCTCCCTGGGCAGGACGACCACCTCAGGGCGATGCAGGCGAGCAATGCTCCCGTTCCTGCCTCCAAATGGGCTCTGTGAACTGCTACCTTGGAGTGCTCGGCTGGGGAGAGCTCAGTGTTTGGGAAGCAGGGGCAAGACAGGAGACAGAAGAAGTGGAAACTACTTCTTGCTACCATTTTTAAAATACAGAGGAAAAAAAAGCAGCCTGATACTTCATTTTGCCCGTGTTTATGGTTTAGGATTAGCTGTATGGTTGGACTCCACGTGTCTGTACCCCGTCTGCTCCTCCACCCAGGGTTGGTGCTCAGAGAGCAGTAAGTACAAAATGTGCTGTGCGAACAAACAAGGCTGCCTGTGAGGAGGGGGAACGGTGGGCCCACAGCCCAAAAAGGAATTGCTCCTTTCCTACCTGTATTTGTATGTCCCTGCAGATGGTCTCCTCCTGGGGCTGCTGAGGGGACTGTGACCATCCTGGTCCAGGAGCTGGTGAGCTCCAGCCGTCCTCATCGGGGCCCAGGGAGGAAAGGTAAGGGCCAGGGGATTATTCAGAGAAAACTTTGCCTTCTGTGGCACGGCTGCTCCTGGGAGCTGGCTTCTCT
The DNA here is from genome assembly GCF_030867145.1 of Opisthocomus hoazin. NCBI lineage: Eukaryota > Metazoa > Chordata > Aves > Opisthocomiformes > Opisthocomidae > Opisthocomus > Opisthocomus hoazin. The sequence goes on along the minus strand of NC_134420.1, from coordinate 62,865,953 downwards.
TCTCACTTCTTGTTTTAGATTCCTGCATCCCTCAGCCCTTCCTTTACACAGGTCCCACATAGTTTATTTTGGTTCCAGTGAACAGACGCTGTCATGCTGGTGTAAAGATGATTTGGATCAGTATGGCTTGTTTTAAAAGAACACAAATCTCTCAATACTGGATCTGGCCATACGTCCACCTAGCCCAGCACTCTGTCTCTGAAAGCCATCAAAGTGGGTGCACAGAGAAAAAAGAGAGAGAGAAGAAAACCAGTATGCCAGATGCTCCTCAAGCCTCCAACCATTTTCAGCTCAGGGGCTTCCTGAGCTAAACGTGGTTTGCAGCACGTGTGTAGCAACACTCAGCAGGTTCCTTTTCCAGGAACTTCTCCAGCTTCCTCTTGAATGCATGGAAACTTTTAGTGTCCAAAACACCATGCAGCAAGCAGTCCCACATGGCCACCCGCTCTCTGAGGAACCACTTTCTTTTGCTTGTTTTGAAGCTAGGCTTCACTTTGAAGCAGGCTTCACTTTCTGCCCCTAATTCCTGTGCTGGAAGAGACAGAGCATGTTTCTGTCGATGTGCAGGAGAGAACCATTTCAAAAGACACCTATTAATTACCATGTGGCCTGAAAAGTGAGTTGTACTGCTTTATCAACGCTGATTTCAATTCAGTGCAGCTAAGCAGTACTGAACAGATCTCATACCTGTCCTCTGTGGTCTCTACAGCCTCTGCAGGCTCCGTCCTTGTTGGATAAAATAACACAGCTGTGAAAAAGACAAGTCGTGGGGTACCAAAACCCTCTCTGGGCCAGAGTTTGTCCAGTTCTTCGAACATATCACCCGCAAGAGCAAAAGATGTCAGACTGCCCCAACAGCACAGCTGCCTTTTGCTAACGCTGCGCCGGCTTTGCAATCCCGAGGGGAGCGCGGTGAATGCAGAGATACCTGAGCAAGTTCTAAATGAGTAAACCCTGCTCCTCTTAGTAGTGGCCAGCAGCTAATCCCACCCAGCTCCAGCAGCCTTGTCACCACGTTTCTGCTTGCCCGAGCACCCCGGGGACCCGGGGCAGGTAGCTGCTCCACCCAGCCTGCCCTAGGGATCCCATGGATGCCCAGGCTGTGCTCTGCCCTTTCGGGGCCAGCACAGCTCCAGTGGGTCCTGGTCCACATGCCAGCACTGGGGTCTTCTGGGGGACAATTCAGCCTCAGCCTCCTGCTGGGGAGGGGGGCTTCGCTGTGAGGGCGTGCGGTGCTTTTCCAGACGTGGGCCCTCACCTCCCCACAGGCATCTTTTAAATGCGAAGGGTGTCTTGTTTTAAGGACGTTTGTGTCACACAGAGCTATTTAAAACGTCTGAGTGATAACCTCCTCCAAGGAAGATTTATAAATGTTTGCGTCCACTTCCCAGTGGCGCAATAAAAATATATTACACTTCAGGTAACTGCTTTGCCTAGGGGAGTCCCAATAAAATCAATGATCCATTTTTTTTTCTTAAAGTGAGCGAGAAGCTCTAGGGCCCTTTATTTGCTTCACTGATCAGTGACTCAGAAATATTCTTCAGTGCAAATTTCTTCCCCATAGAGCTCCCTTTATCTTTTCAGTCTGTGCTGGAGAAACAGGCTATCAAAAGGCAAAAGCAGCTACTGCGCAAGCTTTTTTCCTTGCTTTATCTAGTCTCTAAAGAAAGTTTGAGGTGAGCAAAGTTTTCTGAGAGTTGTTTCAGGGTTTACAGAGGAGCTTTGTAAACCCAGGGTGATCAGGCTCCATTTGCAGGCTTGCAGGGTCTTCAAACTCTCCAGCGCTTGACTCCTCACCAGAGGTGTCTGTGAGGGGCTCCTGTCTTGTGGTCCCCTACCATCACCCCACCGAGGAGCGGTCGTACACACAGAGCAGGAGCAAGGGTCCAGCAGCATCAGCCTGGGAACCGGTGAGCAGAAGTGGGGGGCAGCCTCGGGGCGCTGCCTGCGGACCGGGTGATGATGTGGGTTTGGTCTCCTCGAGAAAAACGTGGGCTTGAAAAGGAGAGATGGAGACCGTGCTTCATGTTTCTTTTGTGAGGATCACATAGTAATGCAAGGAAAAAACCTGTGACTCATGTACATCCTACTGCCTCCTCCTGCCACTTGCGATCACTCCTCGGTGCTCCCATCTTCTGTGCCGGGGCTCAGTGTGTCACCGCAGTGTTCAGAGGCATCATGCATCCTGCCCGTGCTGACTCAAAATGATGACGGCGGAGGCAAACAAAAGGAAGCTCGACTCTGTTCGGTGTTTTTTTTCCCTTGCACAGGGCAGGGAAGAGGCCACGGAAGACTAAGCTGTGCCCAAAGTCCCACCGCTGCTGAGGGAGGAGGCGAGGGAGGTGTCACATTTTGGGGGTGGAGATGGGCTGCTGATGTGATGGGCTGGCAGGGGCTTCTGCTGTGCAGGTAACCTGTGAAACAGCCCTGCCAAGGGACTGCACACCTCATTTTGTCCCAGCAAGAAATCGTTCTTCTCTTTGCACAGGGCATCTGTAAAACACCGCAGCGTAACCAACAGTGGGTGGCAATGGGCCCCACTGACGAGGAGCCATTAAAGCCACATTAGTTTTGGAAGGTGAGAATTGATTCAGAGCAGGTGAAATCCCTTCACAGCTTTTTTTTCTGTCAGGGAGACCTCCTTAGGGTTATATTTTTAGCTGATGTTAATGATAAGCAAATATTGCTGATCAGCTGATGATTTCCAGCTGAAGCCTGTGAGCTAACAAAACACCTCAGCTACGGTTAGTGTTGGGACTGCTGTTTTTTCCACAGTTGTATGCAGTATTGCTGAAGAAAACTAACCCTAAGGTATCTTGGGAGTCTTGAATTTGTGCTTGTGTTAGGGTGAGGTGAGCTGTGATGTTACCTGTCATCTGGTGGGTGATGCTCCTCTGACCCTCTGGAGGGGCAGGGGAAGTTGGAGGGAAGGACAACCGAAGCTGAGTGTGGGTATGTGTGAGTGCATGAAGCTGCTAAAAACTTGTGTGTGAGGGCAGCTGGAGCAGAGGGCCTTGGGCTAAGAAAATGACTCTAGCCTGAGCTGGGACTGGATCTGCATGTTGTTGTGCTGGTGCAGTGTTCCAGCAGGACCATCTCTGGCATGGGAAGCACCTTCCCTGTGGTAACCTAATGTTATTCCAAGACTGGAAGCCTGCTTTTATTGTTTAATCTGCTGGTTTTCCGAGAACTTAAGGTGTTTGCACCCCTTGGTGCTGGTGCTACGGAAGCTGCAGTGCCTGAAGCACTGAAGCTCTTTGGAGCTCGTGAGGCTGAGCTGCATCCCCTAAGGGGCAGGTTGCTGGGGATGGCTTGTGTGGAGAGTGCCTTTGCTGCCTCTCAGGGGGTCTGCTTGGTGCTTCATGTCAGAATGTGTAAGGAGGCCCCAAGCTTCCACAATTGGGCTTTGAGTTCTGCCTTCAATCAGCTTTTGCTCTAGGGTCTTGGGCAATTATTTCCCTCTCTACTAAGTACTTGTAAAAGTGACAGCAGAGAGGTAACCACAGTAGGTTTCTGACTCTGTGCTGCTGGTGGGAAGAAGCCCTAAATCAAGGCCTCTGTGTGCTTATTTTAAAGCAAGGTCTTATTCCTCAGGGAAAAATAAAACACCACAACAACTTATTTTTTGTGCTGGAGCCAATTTGATTTATGTGCTCTTCAGGCCACTGCAGTGGACCAGTGGCACTGACTATTCCATGATCAGCTCTGGGATCATTTGCAGAGAAACAAGTCCTTCTATTTCGCTTTCTGTCAGGGGCAGGAGGATGTTGGAGTGTCACGTTATAGACATTCTGGTGCCTGTGTATCCCCATGAAAATGAAGTCACCCTGGAATTTTGCTTATGGCTGTCTATGCGCTTACTTTTGAGTTTACTTCAGGGTAACTTCTTTTCTTGCTCAAGCCAATGTTTTGCCAGAGATGCTCAAAATGTTCTGCGAATGAGCCCAAGGAACAGATTTCCTGGCTGATGAAAACTGGCAAGGCTCTTCCAAAGTCAGGTGATATTAGCAGACAATAATTTTGGATTGCTATTAAAAAGCTTACAAGTCTGTAAACTATTACATGAAGTTGTCTAGCAATGTTATCTTGTGAAGTTATGTAAATCTGCAATAGAATACGTTTTGAAACTTGGCTCCCTTTGCTTTCCTAAGAGTAATGCTATACAAGTTTGACACAAGTCAAAGTAACATCAATGAACCAATTCAAAGGCAAAAAGGTGGCTTTTTAAGATTACATTTAATGCATTTTTTAAAAAATAAGATTAGTTCTTTTGGTCAGCTGCATGAACAGCTGAGACCCTTTTTGTTACAGTGTCACTAATGCCGAGTGTCACCAGATGAGACATAGTCCTGGGGCACCTCAAAGCCCAAAAGCTGTAATAAAGAGGTTATAGCAAGCCAGAAAGATCAGGCAGCGTGTAAGGGCCTTGCTCACGCTGCAGGGTTCATGATACTTGAGATCTGTTTGGGTTTGATGCTCCTGGTAAGCTCCGGTCCAGCCTCTGGTCAGCAGGATGCCCATCTCACCTGCCGGGTGCAGGAGCAGAGCTTGTCCCTGCCAGGCAGCCCTGTAACGGGCAAGTGCTTTCGATTTTCTCAAACTGTTCCCTTACAAAATCACTGCTGTAGTTATTTTTGTATCACAGGGATCACACTAGGCTGTTTTTTGTTTGGGGTTTGCCTATAACAGGGTTTGTTTAGACATGCTGTTGCCCAGCTTTTGTAGGACATACCCAAGACAATTCTTCTTTCCTGTGCTGTTTGTACAGCTGTGGGTGGACTTGTGCACTATACAATCATCTCAGCAGTTTTCATTATGCCTGGCCATTTTATTCTGAACATCTGCTGCACGCATTCATGATAAAAGCTATTTAACTGTTGTTGGCTGGACTAACCTCTCTTCTAAGACTGACCTATGCTTAGTGCACTGTGCTAGAGAACCGTAGCTTGGTGCTGAGGGTGCTGGAATTCCACTGCTGATCCTGCAAATAAAAGTGGTATCCGCTGTGGATGAAGCTAACAGATTCAGGAAAACTGCTGCCTAGGTAAGTAAATGTATCAGAAGTTCTCAAGGATCCGGTTTCTAGGAGATGGTATGAGGACACACTGACTTTTCTTCTGTCTGATTTTAAGATTCGTTTGCTGCTAGCTGGTTCAAATTAGACTGTCTGTATGCTGTTGCATTCTTCTTGTTTGTCACTCAGGAGATAAATGTTGTTAGATAAGCCCAGATTGCCAAGCATGCTGTCCAAACCTGGAACTCTAGCTGCCATGAAAAAGGCCAGTTCTTTCGGAGAAGTGAGTAATGGTTGCAGTTCAGGGAAGGAGAAACATTTGTTTTTGTTACTCAGTGGTAGCACTAAGCATTTCTTAACTTGGGAATGGAGATCACATTTGGTATCTGGATGATTCCTCTGGATTTAGGTAACCAAAGATTTCTAGCAGATCACAAATCTTTAGCCTAAAAGAGAGAAATGGGAGGAACATAAGAGAGGCAATAGAAGAGTTAAATATGGGATGACCATACCTTTTTTTTCTGTTAGCACAAGAAATAGGGATCGTCAAGCGTAATTATCAGCAGGTTGGCTCAAAATCGAGAGGTTAATTTTTTCCACACCACACAGTTCAGCTGTGAATTGCATTGCTAGTTGATGTTGTAGATGACAGGATTTTATGAGTATTCATGAAGGAAGGAAAATGAAAATCCATTGAAGGCAGTTAAGTACAGTGATGGTCTCCTGGCTCAGAGAGACCTTGAGCCACAGATATTTGAGGTGGGGAATGAGGAAAGTACACCTGGGGGGGGGGGGGGAAATCACTGTGTGCTACATACCTGTGCTCTTTGCCTGAGCATCTGCTGTTGGCTGCTTTTGGAGTCAGGGTGTAGGGCTAGATGGACCTTCACTGTGACCCAGCGTGACTTCTCTGGTGTTGGAGAAGTTGCCATGGAAATTCTGTCTGCCCTGTCAAAGACTTTCTGAAAGCCAAAGTAATGCAGACACATGATAGCTGCTATTCTTCCATTTGTGTAAATGATGTGGAAAATATGGTCATTGTAAGAATAGGACAAAACCCAAGTTGCATTGGAAGCCTGTTCTTGACAGTGTTGTGGACTCTGCTTAGTGCTGTTATTCGAGAAGAATTGCCTTGGAACAGGCAACAGCGTGTTTCCATCCCGATTGTTACAGTAGCTTAAATCTCTCTGCTGAGGAAATTTTGAACGTCTTTTTTCCCATCCTTAGGGGTAGATTCCTTTCCTAGGCTCAGCTGAGGAGATGGAGCTTTGTTTCATAGCTTACTTTACAGAGCTGCTGGAAGAAAATGGCACATATTTTATCCCAGTGTGTTTCTCTGAGCCTTTACTTTGTTGGTGATCACTTTTAAATCCTCTGAGGAGATATATGCTTGTGACTAATGTCAGATTCTACCTTCATGCTGATAAAAGTGAATTTTGTTCTAAGTGACATCTATTCAACATAATGAATAAAAAGGTCTACTTAATGTTTTCTTTGTCCTTCATAGCTAGAGAGAATATTTCCACATCAGTTTTGATTGAGTCACTCTGGTTGTAGCTGGTTCACTTGTAGGTCCCTGAGGTCTGGAAGGGATCTCACACTCTCTTACACTTGCCACCTCATGCTCCTGGGCAAGCCTGTCAATAATGTTTAGCTTTTTTCTCCAGCTGATATTTTGCAGGATCAGTCTGCAACATATTTTTCATCAGTCTTTTTCTCCTATCCATTAATAGTGAGTACAATTGGAGCAGCCTGTTTATTTTCATGAGGACTTCTCTTATGGTATTTTGACATATTTTTTGCCTTTTACTTCCTATCCTCAAGAAATCACAAAACTCTGCTTGTGATGTTCACAAGTGTTTGCCTGGCATACATTATCAAGAACTGGATCCCACATGGATAAGTTGTTTGAGGGCTGAATTACAAGTTTTCTTGTATGCATTAGAAGGAGGTTTTTTGGTTTTTGTTTTTCTAAATAAAATTTCCTGGATTGGGGAAGAAACATTTGAGTCTCTGGCAATACTGTCCAGAGCTGCCTTATATGCTCACAGAAGCTCTTTGTAATTAGAAGAAAATTTACCTGGAAATATATGTTTCATTTTTAACTTTTCTTGGGGAGAAAAGTCAGAAGTTGCCAGTGACTTGCTGGCAAATTTCCTGTCTTTATTTCTAATGTATGAAACAATTCCCTGTGGCCCACCAATGTTATCTATTTCATCCCTATCTATCCTTACTTGCAGAGTCGCGTTGTCCGTGAAAAGTTTGGTATTATAACCTTGCTGTAACAAAGCCTTTGTGATAGCACTTGTTGCTGTCTTCTTCACTGCACCCTTCTTGTGTAGGGGTAGTGCTGGATGATTTTCAACAGCATAATCCATGTCAAGAGTCTTGTATGTATTGCCGGCCTTTACTTGCACAGTGTTGCTTGAAGGCAGGGCAGTGTCCCCTCTTCCTCCAGCCAGGGTGCCTCTGAGGTTCATCACTTTCGTGTTCTTCAGTTTCATGCAACCTGTTCCTGGCTGTCTGTACTCACTCGTGCTGAGCAGATGACTGCTCTCTCCTTCTTGCCTATGACTAGAGCTGATTCTCCAGCTGGTGTCTCTGTAGGTGCTTTCTGGAAACCTGTCTGCAGTAAGTCTATTGCTCCAGGCTTGCTCTTCGAGGTCCTGACTTCTGACCGAGGTGGTTTGGTTAGGACTGGTCAGTAACGGACCACTAACTGGTCCAAGGCTTATAAATAGCCACTGGCATGCTCTTTCCTCCATCTCAGAAATATCATCTGACAGGCTGAGTTGTCAGCCTTGTCCTCCATCTAGAGGCTCCAGTCCTCATCTCCCTTTCTAGACCTGAGAAACCAGTTTTGCCTGGCCTGTATGCCTGTGTCTCCTAGACCCCTGTCACTGTCAAGGTCAGAAATCCCCCTGGTCCCGTGCACTGGGAGTATGAGGATCATGAGGCATCTTGCACTGCAATGAAGTGGATAAGTCCCAGGTGGTCCTTTCTCTTACAGTAAGAGGACGAAGTAGCAAAGAATGTTCAAAGCTAAGGAGAAATGGGCACTTGGTCAACTTCTTTGTGTGAGAATGGTACAAAAATTGTTTTGTTTCTTGATTTTTACATTAGAAATTCAGGTCTTGTCTAGACTGTTTTTTTTCTTCACTGGAGAACTAATAGTATTATGACAGTGCAAGTAAAAGCTGATGAATTTAGAGTAGAATTGCTTTTCCTACAAAATGTTTTAAGCAGTCTGTATTTAGCTAACATTTATCTAACTCCACTCCTAACCAACAGTTGGAAGAGAATCTTTGCAGTTCAACACCTCCTCCTCTCCCCGTTTCGCTAGAAGCTGCAAAACCTCCCACTCTACTTCTCTAGATCTTCCGAGGAGACCTCTGCCAAAACGCAACTTGATGTTTGATTTTTTTTTTTCTTAAAGTAAGAAAAAGCAGAAAACAAAACACTTCCAGCTTCTCATACACAAAGAATCAGAACAGGGCATGAGTCCAATTTGTTTCCCTTCCCATATTTCCTGAACATGTACTCTCACAGAGGCATCCAAGGCACTCTGCTACATGCTCTACCCACCAGCCTTGCTATGGCTCTCTAGCAGGAGCAGTATCAAGGCTATCTCCAATGTGACCCTGTTTTTCAGGGTGGGCATCAAAGCAGGGACTTTCCCAGGCTCTCGAGTGTTTGGCAGCAGATGAGATCCTGTCTTTAACAGCTCGGAAGGAAATCTTCAGCAATGCCACCAGACCCAGACTCTGGGTCTCCCTTGTAGTCATCGTTTCTGTAGCCGTCAACTGTTTCTCATGCAGTTTGTGGATGTGGAGGCATTTCTCCAAAGCAGACCATGGCCAGGCTTCCCAACGGCTTGCCGAGGAGGTGGCAGGCAGAGAGCATCTGCCCCACAGTCACCTGCCAGCATCAGGGAGAGACTGTACTGGGGTGAAATGGGCTGTGCCCAGGCCTTGGGAACTGGCCTTCTCCCTCCACTGTGTGCAAAGTCTGTGTGAAGGAAGTGGGCGAGGCTCCCAGCCAGCCTGGGGGCAGGGTCTCCATCGGGACAATTGACCGAGTCCTGTGCAATCACACCCTGGCTGGTGTGGGGCGATGCCTGTGCCAGAGCCACCGAGCAGTCTGCAAGGCAGCTGCCTGCACATGCCAGGCCAGAGCCAACAGCAGGAAACTGAAATACTACTTTTTTAAGAGCCTGTTTTCCTTCTCTTTTCTGTCTAAAAACTCTTTTCCTTAAAACCTGCCGATCAGTTGGGAAACTTCACTGCAGTCTCCTAACCACTAACAGCAGTCATTCTTCATACCATGTGTGAGAAGTTAAATCCTGTTTCCACTGACATGTAGGCAATGGCAGTTCCAAGATAGCAGAGAAGACCTCCAAAAGCTCTTTTTTCCACAAATTCCTTTACCTACAAGACCACAGCTTCCAGGAAGGCTGTTACCCCTTTCCAATCTTTACCAGCCACAGGTGAGCAGCAGCTCTGGTGTCTCACTCACACTGCACAATGGGTCCCTGCTCAGCTGAAGCTGCAGGGACAGTCTTGGACAACCCAAAGCTCGTTTGCTCGGGAGGTGGGCTTGCCTCTTCCTCATTTTCAGTCTCTAGACATCCTGAAGGATGTTATAGGATGCTTTGTTGCATGAGAAATCTGTGATGCACATCTATGGATTGGCTTTCCAATATCCTTGTCTTGCTGTCCCTCACAGGGCCACTGCAACCCTAGTTTGACTGATGGTCAAGAAATACCAGTGCTTCCAGTTAACTCTTAACAAAGTGATGTGAATCCATCAAACTACCATGAAAGACCCACAACAGGTGCTGCAAAGTAAAATGAAAGCATCAGCATGTGGTAAGCAAGGGAATGCAGAGTCCTGGTGCATCTCTGAGTTTTTGTCCAATTGACAGTGCTTCTACTGCTAGAAAATAAAATGTCAGGATCTCCTGCTCTTCCCCTTTCTCCTCAAATACCCCTTGGAATCCCATGGCCCTACTATGCGAAACCTGCTTCAAGCCTGACTACTTCTGCAACTTTTCCACGAGCAATAGTACAACTTGCCAAACATCCCACGTCTCCCAGACCTGTCCCAGACAACTTGGATGTTCTCAGACAACTCAGTAGGGCTTGCAGGCTGAACACGCAGATCCTTGCAGAAATTTTGTTAGTTTAGGAAGCATGGGCAAACAATTCTCTAGTCAATGAGATCTTATGCCAGTGGTAGGATGCTTCTTCTGCACCATGAAGTCTCTCTGGAGATTTTCTCCACAGAGATGCTTTCTCTGAAGCTCCTGTTTGCAGGTTGGTTGTTACACAGTAGGTGGTGGTTCCTGCCCTTCTGAGTTGACTATTCTCTGGAAATCATGCTGGTAACTACATTAAGAGGGCAGTCCTGCAGAACTGGAGCTTCACCTGGTCCTGTTTAACTTTGTAGCTTGCAAAGTAAACCTTGACAGTTTGCAGGTGTAAATGCTGAGAGAGTGGTAACTCATGAAGGCAACCTTGATGCTGAGTGGAACTTCTTGGTAAATTAGGTTAAAGAAAGTAGTTTGCTTATGTCAGCACAGCCAAATATAGGAATCTTTGTCCAGAATCACAGACTGGGGCCAGGTTTACTGCATGGGAGGGAGTTTCAGGGAGGCCAGCGCTTGTGAAAGTTGCTGGAGAGACAGAGGGGTAGGTCATGGTGGACAGATGAGAAGGTGTGGGTGCATGCTGTGCTGATGACTGAGAGCTAACACAATGCTCCGGTGTGTAAAGCAGAGAGCAGGTGGGACTGGTGAGACTGTTCCCTCTGTGTCTGCGCTGGCACAGCTGCTGTTTGGATGCTGTGTCCATCCCTTGTGTGCCTGGGTTTCCCAATCTGTCCCATCTGCCAGGGAAGGGCAGAGCAGGGGAAAGACAGGAGGCTGAGTCTCGTGTCTGGCCTGGGATCGTCCTGCCTGTTATTAGGCACCAAACTAAAGCCTCAAAGGTAGGAGCAGAGCTGCTGGTTGAGAGAGAGGGTTCCACCTTGCTCAGCCCTGAGGGGATGCAGGCCGGCACAACTCTGGCTGGGGCACCCCGCTAGCGCCCAACCTAGGGCAGTTAAGGGAAGATGCCATCACACTGCGCGTGCACCTTCCCTGGGAGTGGGCTGCTTGGTGGAAAGGTGACAGATGAGCACGCTGCCCGTGGAGTACTGCAAATTGAACTGCCATTAAGCCCTGCACTGATAACTGCTGCTCATCTGTCCTAATGACAAGCAGAAGGGATGGTGGTGCCTTACAGAGCGGGGGGCGATGCACATAGCGGTTCACGAGCACATCAGCTTGATCGGGGTTTGTCACAGAGCTGTCTGGTTTTGATGGGATATTCTGCCCTGGGCTGAAGGAAAAACTCCTTGACAAACTTTACTAGCCACAACTGGCAGTGGAGCATTCGCTGGGAAGATGATGCTTCATGAGCACGTAAGTGCTTTGTCAGTTTTGGGGTTTTTTTAATTACATTTTTTCAAAGTGTAACTCAGATTCTCCCCTCTCCATCCTGTAGGGTGATGTACTGTGAAGACTGCGCAAGACAGAGACAGATGGAGGGAGGGAAACTTCTGACTGACCACGTGGTTCTTGACCTGTTGACTTTCTCTTTTCAAGGGAAAAAAAAGTCAGTTTCAAACTAAAAATGCTGTTAGACACTTTTTGTCAGAAATGCTGATGTGAAGCTTTGGGTTTTTTTAAAAGTACTTTTGTTCAGCTGGAGCTGTTGCCTTGAACTCGGCCTGCTTTTGTTTGGAGCAGCACAGTATATCAAACTCATAATTCACTGAATAATGTTTTTCTGACCTGCTCTGACTAAAAAAGCCTCTGTCCCAGAGACTGATGAGGTAGGCAAGCAGTCCTGCCCCAGGACGGCTGGGATAAGGGTGCGGCAAGGCACAGCAAACAGGGGGCTGGTGCTTGGGGTGACAGGGGGCTATCGCATGGGCTCTTGTTTATCACCTTGACAAGTGATGTCCAAGGGAGGGCGAGGATGGAGCTGGCAAAGCTCTGTGCCTAGGTTAGCAAGGGACCAAATAAGACTCAGATGAAATTCAGTGTTGACAGCGGCTAACTAATGGCTCTTCAGAAGATTAATTTGAAGTGCTTCTACTTAATAGGGTTTCCCAATTAACTGTGATAGCCCAAGGAGAAAACAGATTGGCATGCTGCTGCGGGTAGCCAGCTCCAGCTCCCCGAGCAGTGGTGAGGTGGCATAGCAAGCAGGGTGCTAGGCTGCTGAGGAGACATGGAAAATGAGGCTGAAGAACCACCGCACTGCAGGACTTATAATGGCTGCGGTCAAGTGGATCTTTGATCTTTGTCCACGGGCTGGTAGTAGTGGTGGATGTGTTGATCACCCCCTTTCCTTCAGAGCCTGGCATGGCCAGGTGTTGTCACTTGATGGCCAAGATGGCCAGCAAGCATAGCCTTGCAAGTCGAGCCCAGGCCAGTGGGAGCTTTGTCCAGGGAAGCAGCGAGTGGCAGGGCTTTTCTCTGGGGTTGTAATCACTAGGTCAGAGGGAATAATTGGTCATAGCCTTGTGTGGTTGAGCAAGAAAGCAGAAGAAATACTTCTGCTGTCCAGGAGGGATAGAGCTTGTTGGAAAGCCAGATCTGCTGATGGTGTGCAGCTCCGCAAAGCTGAAGCTGATACTCCTGTGGCATCCTGGCATCCTTTCCGCCTCCTGCACCAACCCCTTGGCAGTCTGATGGGATCCTACATCTCTTAGACTAGCGGGGCAGTCCCTCATAGCCAGGGGCTGAGGATGGCAGAAGGCAGGGCGGCAGCAGCCTTCAGTTAGACAGTTATAACTGGCCATGGAAAACAGTACCTTTAGCAAATGGGAGCCAGCAAACTGCTGCTTTTGTTGTTGTTGCCTTTTTTTGTTCTTCCACACTTGACAAAAATAGGCTTTGTACTCACTCACTGTAAATAAACAGAATTGCAGCTGGGGCGCATCTTAATTGGGTTCTCATTTTTTCCACTGAAGAAACAACCCTGTGAAGTCCTGACTATTAAATAATAGCTCATTCCAAGAGAGTAAGACTATAATAATGCTATTAAGTAACTTGCTTTCAGCATTTACTTACAACTGTGCGTGCAGCTCCATGACGATGTTTCCTGCAAGAGCACCTCAACCAGGCTCCTGGGGGTAAATGGGGTGGTCTCAGGCTTTGCTTCAGGCCAGGCTTACCTGCAGATCTGGGCACCTGTGAGCATCAATGGAGGTAGATGATGTCTCCAGAGTTGATGAAGGTCTGCACTGGGAGACTGCCCCGTGTCCCTGTCTTGGAAGGCAAGTGTGAAAAGGGGTCAGGACTGCAAAGCATCGGGGTGGGCAATAGGCACATAATGCCAACCTGTACAGAGGAAGCAAGTCAGAAATAATTAACCTTATGTAATGAGGCTGCAAGGCAGTACGCATAAAACCGCTGAAGGGAACCAGTCTTTTGCTGGTACGTCAGCTGTAGAAGTCATTAGCTCAGCGCTGTGGTGGCAAGTCCGAGAGCAGAGCAGGTAGGTGCTGCCTCTCATCCCTGCTGCAGGGGTCAGGTTCAGGCAAGGTTACGTGATGATCCGTTTGAAAGCATTGCTTCATCTTTTTTTATATACTGGAGAATGACACATAACTAATACTGAACACTAAATGTTTTTATACAAGTCGCTGTCACTGATGCAGAACTCTTGAGATTTGATTGCGGCTGTAGGAATGTGATTTCTTGGGATTTGTTGGCAAGGTTAGTAGTAGGGATATTTGAATACTAGACCTAAGAAGTGCTGATGTTCTAGACTGGATAACCTCGTTACACTGTCGGGTGCTTGGTGCTGTCCCTGTGGTTTCAGGGGTGATTCTCCCTTCCATGCTGATATTTCAGCTGGTGCAAACAGCGTGAAGTTAACTTCTGTTTAATTGGCCAGATCACGTCTGCGCACTGTTTCAGGCTCTCTGCAGTTCCCAGTTGCTTTAGCAAATGTAACAGCTAGGGGATGATGTTTCCATTGCAACTCGGGCTGTTAAAATAGCTGTCCCCTAATGCCCCTGCCCTTACCCAGTGCAGCCCCAAAGGAAGGCAGGACAGTGGGTTGGGAATTAATCTATAGTGTATGAAGGGGGTTTATTTTGTTTTGTTTTATTTCATATTATCTTATTTATTTTTGGATTGTGATTTTGCTTGTCTACTGACCTTGTGCGCCTGCTTTTACAGGAATGTGACAGGGCTTTTAAAATATGCATGGCAGATGTGAAACGGAGCTGCATGACTGGGTATGGCTTGTGTGCAGGCAAAGCTGGTTCAAAAAACTCTGGAGGTAAAACAAGCATGTGAAATTTGAGATTTTGTAAAAAGTTTGGCTGAGTTTGCAAACAGTATAGTTAGCTTTAAAAAGACTTGAGGGTTTTTTGGTCTTCAAAATAGCACAACCAGATGGCAATAGGCTATTTTTGAACATTGGTTACATAATTTTGCTAAATATTTTTCTTTCCTCTGGAATTTGAAATTATCTGTAATTCAGACTGTGCTGGTGCTGTGTATGGTAAACTGATATAAAGGCGTTCATAACGCACTCCTTGTGTCAGTGAGCCACCCCATCCCTGGGGACCGAAGGCACGAGCAAAGCAGGTGCTGGTTGTGGGGTCCATCAAAGACACAGCAAGCGATGACCCAGGTCCAGGCAAGGTGTGGGTCCCAGGTGAGGCAGGTCAGGGCCAGGAAGGAGTTTTGGTGCCCAGGGAGAAGATGCATGGACCATTCAAGATGTCCAAGGGTAACAGCAACATCTGAGAGAAGAGGATGTGATGGATGTGAAATTTAAAAGGGCCCCAAGGGGTCCATAAATGGGACCAACGCAAAGGAACCATAAATGCTGAGGAAGGCGTAAAGTTGTTGGTGCTCCCCACACCATTCTCCCGCTCCAGAATATGATGTTTCTTGGAAGCAAAAACCTTCTGTTTCACTAGTCTTAAGCCTCCATTGCCATTACTTGAATGGTGAGAAGGGAAGAAACTGTCCCTTTTCAACTCTTTAGTGACAGGGCTGCAAAGCTCCAACTGAAACAAGCCCTGTCTACGAGCACAAGGGCCTGCTGACAAGATAGAAATCACACTTCTCTCAAAACAATGTAAATAGCTTTTATAGAGCATTTTTCCTCTTTGAGAGACCTCAAAGAGGTTTATGAAAGAGGTCAATGTTTATTTTTCTTGTTTCAGCCTTCAGCATGACTAGAACTGAGGAGTCATTTCAGAAAAGAAGGATTTTCCTATTTTTCAGTCTGGTTTTTTGCATGTAGCTGCAGTGGGTGCAGTTTGCTTCAGTGCTTGCTTGATGCAGCTTGGTTTTCCCAGGCTGAAGATACTTGCAGACCTTCAGAGGAAGTGAAAACTCAATTACATTTTAAAGGAGTAGCTTAAAACATTTTAGTGAATGCCAGTTTCTGAAAGACTGAGTGTTGTTTTAATAATGCAAAATAGAGGAGGCTGTCAGCATGCTATTACTCCATAAATATAACTACAACTCATGATAATACAAATAAAATTTGTACCTCTTTTTCCCTCTGCCTAACAATATTTTCCTGTTGACTAGGTCATATGCATGTATCTGTCATGGATTCCCAATTGTAGATTCATCATACAGAACAGCAAATAATTCAGCAATACACCAAGCTGAATAAATATGAATAGATGATTTTCCACCAAAAAAAAAGGTGGGTTTTTTTTTCAGGAATACTTTTTGTAATTACATTTTGTTAATCTAACTGACACTACAGGCATGGAATTGCTAAGGATAGAGAATGTTTCAGGAAAGCTTTGTTCTCGAATTATATCAAAATGAATGCCTTAAAACATTTTCTTGAAAAATCTGACTCAAGTTTTTGTCTGAAATATAGTCTGCTCTTGATATTTTTAAGTAGTTCATTTGTTATAAAGCAGAATTTTGGTTTCCTGCCCAGTACCAGTTAGCTCTCCTGCTCAGCCCCAGTGCTGACCTCCTCACACCAGTGCTCCTATACAATCATCCTGCAACGACTCCTGGGTCAAGGCAGTACAAATCCAATCAGTCTTTAGATAAGTAAGACCTGGGCCTCTGTTAAGCGTGGGGTCAGTCTTGATTTCTCCATTTCTGTGCACTCCATACAAGGTTACTGCTACGTTCTACATGCCTGTGAGTTTAGCCCTGGCTCTAGCATTCCTGACCCTGGTGTCAACAGTGGTAAAATCTTGATGTGGCCAAGAGCCCCAAGACACCAGCCACTTGCTATGAAGAGCTTAGGCAGAGAAGAGTCCTGCAGTTATTTGCAGCAGGGGAGAAGATAGCCCTCTTTTTCTTTTTTTCTTTTTCTTCAAATGTCCCAAAATAAATGTGTCCATAGGCAAATATTTCTTCAGTATCACTGGAAAGAAGAGGGATGGGTGGCTCAAACCAGTCTACGTAGCCCAAAAGAATAACAAAAAATATTTCAGGTTGCTCTGATTCTGATTTCTTAAAATATTTTGATTTGGGATGAAAGCCAAAAAAACTCAGCTATTTGCACAGCCCTAATCTGAGCTCTCTGGTGTGGGGTGTTGCCTCTGTCTGCTGTAAAGAGAGACAATTCGTCAAGCCACAGAAGCCTCATTGCTCATCTCCCCATGTCTCTGCTGTCACCCACAGCGTAATATTACCCCACATCACATGTTGTGTGTGAATCTGCTGGGTCTCTCCAGGTCTTCTGCCTGCTCCGTGTTTGTGAGACTACTGACTCTGTACAGGGAAAATTGTGTTTATGTTTGCATCTTGAGCACCTTATGAGAACCAAGTGCCTTGTATAATGACTGTGCAGCTGTGAAAATCTTGTCTAGGTTTCTAGGTCTGTCCTTCCTTGTCACTTCTACCCATCTTCTTCTATAAAGCTAGGCGTGAAGTAGTTTTGTGGCCCAGCTCAGACTGCACTGTCAGCAGCTGTGCAAACTGCCAGCATTTCACTCCTGGGAGCAAAAATACGGACCCTCTGCATCTGGCTTGGCTCCTACTGGAAAAGGGTCCCCCAGAAACAGAGGGAGCCGCATGTGTGGGTGGGACAGGAGAGGTCTGGCTATAGCTCACTGTCAGATCTCATGCACATTGCCTCTGTGGTAAAGCTTGCCATGAAAGAGGGTGCTGGTTCTTGGAGGAGTATTAGTTGTTTTGTCCTTGGAGCGGTGGCATATTGCCCTTTGCCAGGATCCTGAGTGTTTATTCAAGTCTGGGAGGCAGATAGGATAGAGACTGCAACCTAGCTGATCTAGCTTGCAAAAAAGACCCAAAAAAAGTTGGTTGTGCTGGGTGAGAAAGCAGTAATGAGGACACAGGGATCTACAACATCATGGAAGGATCACAGCTTCACACACAAGCCATTGGGTTTCAAGAACCTGGGATGCTGATGTGAACAAGCTTGCTGCCAAAGTAGTGGGGATTTGCACTGGAGCAAGGGGAGCCTGGCTCATTGCCTTGGTGTGCCGAAGTGAGGAGTGAGTGCTGTGTGAGGATGAGCACCTTCCCCGCGGGGCTGCTCAATCTGCTACCGTGTGAGAATCAGTTGCGACATGTGAAAAATTTGCACAACGCAAGGGCAGACTGGTGGCTTGGAGCCATGACCTGTGCTGCAGTGAGCGGGAGGGAGGGCTGCCAGGCCTTGGAGCAATGCATAGGGCTCACCGTGGAGAGCCAGTCACCGATGGCAAAAGGTGCATGTAGGGCTTCATTAGCATGTTCAATTAATGCTTTACTGTATTTGGTGGTGAGGGAGCACCCCATCGTGAACAAGCTGTAGGACTTATCGGTAGACAGTGCCCCTAGGTTATTCTCCAGAAGGGCCAAGGTGTTCAAAACATTGGATAATCCATTTATCTGAGCCTTGGGAAGGTAGGAGTTGCTAATTAACTTCAGGAGAGTGCCCTCAAAAGTGCATTAACTGCTTGCTAAGAGCGCAGAGCCTTTCTCCTCCAGGCCTACAAAATTTCTTCAGTCTAATGGATATTGGTTGGATCTCATTTCTGGCCAACATCTCACAAATGTGCATTTTCTGAGCTTGCTGGCATGCTTGAGGCTTCTCTGTTTGGAGTAAATCAGGGCTAGTTTTTTCCCATAGTAGCTATTGGTTCTTATGCATGTTCCATGTTATTCTAGGTTGAATGCCCTTTTCTGTTTTAGCATTACATACTTTAGATAAGTTGAGATATTTAACAGGACTGCACTTTATAATTAGCAGACTGCTTGAATCCGATTTGCCTTTCAAGTACGGGCATGGCCCAAAAGTCAGGCCAGGAGCTATGGAGCCGGTGCAGATGGTTGCCCCAGAGGGAAGCCTTTGCTGGAGCAGGATGGAGCTGTGCTGATGGGGTTGCATTAGTGGTACTTGGTGTCAGAGGCAGAAATAGAGAGTTTCATTCATAGGGATGGAGAAGAAGTCTTTCACCAGCTACAGGGCTATGCCATTTTTTTTAGAAGCCAAATTTGTTTTTTTTAGATGTGGCAGGGCTTGCTGATGAGCAGATGGGCTCATTGCAATGCTTTACTGCAGCAGTTACAGGTAGAGCATGGCTGTTTGTTCCTGGTCTCTCCCTAGGCAGTGACAAACCTGGCCTGAAGTGAGACAGCCACAGCTGGATATCTGTGCTGGCCCCATGCCTGTGAACTGGGAATACAACTCCTCCAGCACAGACACAGTCACAGTTTTGGGCTCCTCTTGGTAAAAGACTTTGCTATTTTTATCAGGGAGAGGCTCATATTTATTTTTCCTGGTGGTGTCTAAACCTCAAAGTGAGAAGACTGCTTGTTTTCCAGCTGTGAGAGGTGGCTACCTCTGGGCTGGTACGGATGAGTGTGTGGCAGCAGCAGTCAGCATCTGTGTCTGTCAGGTCAGGAGTAAAACAGTGAGAGACCAAGCTGTGTCATGAAGAAGATGGCTGGGAAGAGGCTTAGATTGAACCTGGTCCATTCACTTTCTCCTCCCAAACACAGGTGTCCATACAGCCATCAGTCAGTCCTTTGTGGAGAACGATGGCCAGAAAGCATCAGAGATTTGCAGCCCTGGGAAGCGACAGGGCAGAGGTGAGGCCCATGATCAGTATTAATGGTAGCCCCAAGGGGTTGCTGGGTCCTCATTAGAGAAAAGGGTGAGTGCTGATAATATTCTCACCGTTATGCTAATGCCTGATCTTTCAATTCTCCATCAGCAACACCTCCCACCCCATCTGAGCTCAGTGTCCTGGAGAAGAGTGTGCTTAAAGGTGAGGTCAAGGTAATTTCAAGAGGTGCTAAAAGAAAAAGTGAGGGCAGGCTGGCAGCCAGGAAAGGGAAAATTGGCCCCATTGTTAAAGGAAGAAAAGAACATCAGAGGGCTTTTTAAAATGTCAAGAGTGGAGTATTGCTGTGTGCTCTTTGCTTATTGAGTGCGGTTTGAGGGAGTTTTGCCTTAAATATGCCTTCCATACAAATATACAGAAACATGGTTTCTAGTGAACTTTAAACATTAGCTATAATAGTCTTTGGATAAAAAGGCAGTCATTATTTCTTCGAGCACACTCTCTACTGCCGAGCAAATGTTCCAATGTGGCAGGATGGTGGCTTTAAAAATAGCTGTTCACTCCAGAGCCTCCTAGTGTGGCTGGGAGGTAAATTAAATGTTTGACTGTGAGCAGTCATTGATGTGGTCCAAGAGCCGCAGCCGGCAAGCCCTCGTTTCACTGAAGCCAGTGGAAATAGGAGGCAGTGGGAAAAGCTTGCAGAAGGAGAGAAGATTTGGGCATCTTTGGGAAACTCTAAGTCTTTTGGGAGCTATTTTTAAAAATCATCAGTAGCTGAACTGTTATGACGCCCATCATAAAAATCACGGGAAACTGGGTGGAAGGGCACTGACAGGCTGTTATGCTGGGTGACATACCTATGCCATTTCTCAAGGCACTTGTCCAATCTCTTCTTAAATATCCATAGACAGAGACCCACGTGCCTCGGCTCAGCAGTTCCAGTGCTTCGCTGCTCCCACCCACCCAAAGCTCTGCTGGGTTTTGTCTGAATCTCCTTTGCTGTAACTTAGACACATTATTTTTGTCCTAATCACAGCAGAAATGGAGAAAAACATATTTCTTCTTTTCTTTATGTCCTTCGAATTCATTCTCCCTTCTCCAGGCAGAAGAGACCCTCTTCTTCTGTCCTTCCCGCTCAAGTTGTGTTTTTGGGCCTTTGCTCACCCAGCTGTCATCTCCTCTGAACTCACTCCAGTAAGCTCACAACCTCCTTAAATTGCCTCCGAATTGAACACAGTAACTCAAGCTAAAATCTTACCAGCGTTGGACAGACTAGAATTACTTCTTGTGTCTTATCAGCAGCGATCCTGATTGTATGTCACTGTACAGTGTTTGACTTTTTTGCAACAGCGAAGTTGATTCACAGTCAAGTTGTGACCCACTAAAACCTTCAGATCCTTTCCTACCCAGCTGATACTAAACTAGCTTCTTATCTCCCATAAATATGAAGGCCTGTTCCTTCCTACAGTTGGGACTTCGAATTTGTCCTTATTGAATTTCATTCTACTTTTTTTTTTAGAATACTTCTCTGATTTTGTGAGGCTACTTTATATTCAGTTTGATCCAGCATGGAGCAACCTGCCCCATGCTGCAGCCATTTGTGAATATAATAAGCATCCTTTCTATCTCATTACTAAAGTTACTGATGAAGATACTGAAAGATGCAGGACATTGCAAAGACTTCTTCTGGACAGTACATACCTCCAGTCTCACAGTGAGTAACTGATCACTGAGTACAGTTGAGAACAGTCATTGAGTACTGTTGTACCCCTTAATTACAGCTGGGGTTCTCCCGGCCACTGGCACCACTGACTCGGACAGGGAAGATGCGAGCACACCAGTGCTGGTGAGAAATCACATAAGAAATTTCAGGAAATTTGTAAATATTGATTTTGGTCTCCACTTGTCAATTTTCAAAATCAGAAAATTCTTTATTTTTCCCTTTCAGTCAGTTTTTTTCCTTTCCATTCCCTATTCTCATCACCCTCTCTCAGCTTTTCCCCCATCTGCTTGCCAGGGAAAGTACAGTATTTAGGTTTCTTTCCAAATCTTCCTTTTTCCACCGTTTAACATTTCAAAACTTCAGTTTGGAGAATTCAGAGAATAGGAGGAAAAAAAAAAAAGAAACAAAAAACCAACTCCCTGTTTTTCTAGGACATGTGTGGAGCCATTCTTGTGCAGGGACATAGGTAGGAGAGTGCTAGTTAAGAAAAATAATATTAGTGTCACTTAGTGGCCAAGAGGAAGAAACAGGGAAGAAGGGAAAACAGTGAAAAGGTCCCAACATTTTCAGAAAATATACATTACAAGGTGGGGAAAGGGAGGTGTTCTGCTCTGACATGGCAATGCATAAACACATTCACAATTTGAAAAGGGTTGATATTCTCCCCTCCCTCCCCCTTTCTTTGCCCTAACCAGATTCCTCTGATGGGTGACGGGAAGTGATGGGCTGTGGGTCTGGTTCTGCTTCCCATGGGGGTGCCTGTGATGGAGAGGCAGGTCTTGGGCATACTCTGCCTTTCTCTCCCGTCTCTGTAGGACTAAATGCATCATTTTCATACCATAGCAGCACTAAGGGTTTTCAGTGACCTTACCACAACATAAAAGCCAATCTTAAGCCTTTTTTTCTTTTAATGTTTCATGCAAAGAGCCAAGAAAGACCTGATTACAAAAGTATAAGGGACAAACTCTTCTATAAATTTAAAAAACAGCACTATTACTTTTGGAGAGCACACAAGACATGACACAGAGCAGGACTGCTGACTGAGGTCCAGACGGCCAACATGTCTTCTTCCCCGAGAGCAACAAGGCTGCTAATCTCATCCACCAGATAGTCCCGCTCCCTGCCAAAAGCGGTAATTAAGGGCCATGTTTTCAGCAGCCCTTCAAAAACAGGCTTGTTTGACTGCAGGAACTGGACAAATTGCAGCATACACAGATAGCACCATGGCACAAATGCTGATTTCCCACGCGCAGACCCTGAGGGTTTATTCTGGGAGACCTGCTGGTAACGTGGCCGGAGCTGCCCGCCTACCCTGCGCTGGAGGTTGCATCTGCACCCCGCAGGGAGCTGCAAGTGGGGTTGGAGCAGGGGCAGGATTTCAGGGCTCCTCTTGCCACCTCGAAACAGAAGTTAGACTTTGCCAAGTCTCAGTTTGCACCAGTGCGGCATGCTGGGATGGGCTGCACTGTGGAGGGTCCCTTTCTAGGGCAGTTTCTGAGGATTCACAAATCAGTGTCTCTGAGGAGGATTTCTCCATGTGCCCATGCTCTCTACACCTTCTCAGGCTCGGACAGAGGCTATTTGTGGGTTATTTATCTTCCTCTTCCTTCCTTGCCTGCCGTTTAGAGGATATCTTAACTACAAACATTTTCTGGTTAAAAATATAAAATGGATGTGAACTGAGAACCTACATCCCAAACTTCCCTGAAATCTGCACCAGTTTGGATCAAGGACTGTCAATGCTCTTAAAAAAAGAATC